>NW_020172629.1:3884770-3959328 GCF_003031525.2 Neophocaena asiaeorientalis asiaeorientalis | reverse complement strand
GGGGAGGGGTTGGGGGGGGGGGGGAGGTGGAAGGGGAGGCGGCAGGGGCAGGCACGTTTGCTGTGACTTTACGGGAACAGATCATAATTTCTGCCTGACTTTTTTGCTCTTTTATTTCTCCAGAACTGTTTCTATACGGAGCCAATCCTTCTTCCACTGTTTGCTTTGGTCCCAGTGCCCACATCACAGAAGGGTCCGAGGCGTAACCGTCAGGAGTGCCGTCGAGCAATCAGAACCCTCCCGCCAGGTGGCCTGCTTGCCGCCGGGTGCTCCTCTTCTGCATCCTGTCCTCGTCACTGGCTGTGCTTCAGAGGCTCTCATCTCCACCCATTCGTCTTCTGTCAGCTCCTCTCACCTGGTGCCTACTAGCTCTTGCCTTTTTTCTCCAAGATCCGTATTTGAAAGCCTTCACCCCACCTTTTTTTTTTTTTTTTTTTAACCATATTTACAATCTCTTTCACGATTTCCTTGATTGGCTCCGATGTAAATCCTGTGAAGTGATGGGCAGCATCTGGACACTTTTCCCCAGCAGGACTGTACTGTTTCTGGCGTGGTGGCTTTCACGGCTCTTTCTATAACAGCTACGGCACCATCAATGGTAGGAGACTCTCACAATGTTCTCTCTGCTGGGTTCTCTGACACCACGTTGACAAGCCTTGCCACGGAGCACCATGTGTAATGAGCCTGAAAGGTCCCTATGGCTCCCTGATCTAGAGGCTGAATTAGAGATGTGTTTTATGAGCCAGCAGACCACTTCTACACCTTTGGTGTTGAACTCATGGGTTTCTGGGTGGCTACGTGCATTGCCAATATCAAAAGAGCTGTAAAGGCCATCCCTTGCCAACAAGGTGCTTCCTGAGGTCAAGGACAAGGCACTGATGGAACCAATCCAGAAAAAGGGCTCTCACTGCCCAGGCCTTCTTGTTGTCCAACCAAAGACAGACAGCTGGTGTTTACCTTTCCCCTAGAGGCTGGGGTGAGCAGCTCTCTAGATGAGGGCAGTCCTGCCCATACACCCAGCGGCACTCCCGCCCCTCCTGCTTAAATACTGGTGCTCACTTCTCCTCCTCACTAAAAAATGTCCTCTGTGGCAGACTTCCCCCGGAACGGGGCGCTTTCGCCCGCGTTAAAAACCTGTCCAGGCAGATGTCCCTCCTCCTCGACGGCCTCCTAGCAGCGTCGGGAGCTCGTGTGCCGCCTGTCGGTGGGCAGGTGCTGCTTCTGCCGCCACCCTGACCACTTTAACGCCACACTTCTTCCTAAAATTATCACAACATCCTTTGCTGGCATTAAATGCTTCAGCTTTTGATCCTTCACCTTCCTTTTGCGCTAAGTTGTCATATAAGATACGAAGTAGCAGTATAACACACTATTTTGAACAAAATGGAAGTAAATTTTAGGGCTCTCTTGACAATTTTTAGGCTCTCCTGAAAACTCTTGACAACTTTTTTTTTTTTTTGCGGTACGCGGGCCTCTCACTGTTGTGGCCTCTCCCGTTGCGGAGCACAGGCTCCGGACACGCCGGCGCAGCGGCCACGGCTCACGGTCCCGGCCGCCCCACGGCATGTGGGATCCTCCCGGACCGGGGCACGAACCCGCGTCCCCTGCATCGGCAGGCGGACTCTCAACCACTGCACCACCAGGGAAGCCCCCTGACAATTTTTAAAGCAACATGGTTATTAGATGGTTTACTCTTTTTTTACGACCAGTAAAAGTAAATTTGAAAGTATGTAAGGGAAATGCAAACCTTTAACCAAACATATGGATATACTTTCTGACTTTGAAAATTTTTTAGAAAAAGTAAATTAACTGAAAACATATCTGGCTTTTGTATAAATAAAATATGTAAACTTAAAATATTATGTTATGAAAATAATACATCACAGTTTCTTACTAATTTTCAATGACATCAATGTCACTGGAAATTAAACATTTAGAGAATTAATAAAACATGCATAGAAGAACAAAAAGTCATATAGAAAGACTACTTTTTCTCAAATCATATTAGAGTCTATAGATATGCCTTTCTTACAGCAATCCTGCATGCATTTTCAATATGAAATAAAAAGGTGTGTCACAAAAAGTACAAGGTTTTTGTGCCTGCTGGTGTAGCTGCTGCCACAGCTTCACAAATTTCCTTTTCTTATTTTTTATTTTTTACAACAGTCCTCACGGTGGATTCATTAGTCTTGAAGCGGCAGTAACCAGAGCTGCGGGTACACATCAAACAGCCCAACATTTTCTCGTAACGTCACGCCTTTCCTCTGCTTCTTGGGGGCACGTCCAGCATCACTTGCAGCGCTTTGTGTTGGTCCCCGTGTTCGCTAAGGTTCACAGGGTTGCACCAGACACAAGGGAAAATACACGAACCACGAGCCATCACTTTTTACTGGACCCGCGGTTTCCTGGGGGGGACGTGTGCTCAGGCGGAGGTGACGAGGGTCTCGCTTGTCTCAAGGGTCCACACCACACTGAACTCAGCGCAGGAGTAACAAGAGGCGGCTAAGAGATCGTTAAACAGGACAGCGTGCGCTACAGGCACCTGCACGTTTGTTTACATTTCTCCTAACTGTGGAGGGCGCCACACACCTTCTACAAGTGTTTCTGTAAGTTCTGATAAACTTTAACTTCTTATAATAGATCTGTGTATGCTTCTGACAGTAAATGATAAAACAGACTAGCATCTATCAATACGTATATTTTATGCACTCATGACATACCTTTTTCTTAATTTTTTCAGTATTTCTAGGTTACGTGGTTTATCTGCAAGTTTTTTCTCATTGTTATAAATCTCCAAAAAAGTTTGGCAATATATTTCTTGAAAAAAATCTGCATAAGTGGACCCGCACAGTTCAAACCTGCATTGTTCAAGGGTCAACTGTACTTTGATTTTACCCTATTATCACTTCTTCTTCAGAAAAACAATGTAATAAACCCTGCCCATTAAGCAAGACAGAATCCAACGAACCAACACACAAGAGCGCAAGTGAGGCTCTCAGGAACGGAGTCCAGAACAGCTCAGAGCCAACAGCCCTAGCAAATCTCATCCCAGACAATGGATGACACCAAGAGCTCACCGAGACGTCAACCCTCACAACACTCCTGAGAGCAAATACGGTCACTTCTCCATAGTCACCACAAGGAGAGATGAACAAGCCACGCTCTCCCCCAGGTAAAGTGCTGCTGGGTGGAGGCACGGCGGAAAGAGCGTGCGTGGCATCAGCGCGCCGGGACCCGTGTCACTCTGCTTGCTCAGCTCCCTACTGCACAAAGAAGTCACTCAACTTCTCTGAGCTCCACCAGGCCAGTTCACTTGCCAGATGGGGCGAAACCCACACTTTAGAAAACTGTTCTGAGATGATATGAGATATAAGAACCCATGAAGAATGGATCTGCTTTAATGACTAGATGACATATGGAATAATCCTATTAACTGATCATATGTAAACGATCAGTCAACGAAGCACTTCAAACCAATTCTCCGTAAGTAAATTAAACATTCTGAGATGATATTTAATTTTATAATTTGCATAGCAAAATACCAAACAATTTTGACATATGGTTTAAAAATTCTTATTAAGAAGGCCTGACTGAGAGAACACTTGTAAAGATTTAAGGCATTATAACATAAATATTGTAAGATTTTTCCAAAATCTTTCAACTCAATGAGATCATCAGCCTGCACAACTAGAGAGCTGGAGCGTGATTAACTTTTAAATCATTTTTAAGCTTAAGGATTCATTAGGAAATCTGGGGCTTGTTATCACTGAGCAAGTAATGTCTTAATCTCCATGAAATAAAGTTAACTGAAAATCGCTGCTAAGCACATGTTCTCATTTTGGCTGAAGAGCTCGCAGACATACACTAGCCTGCAGGAAGCAGGACCTGCAGGAAGCCCAAGCCTGGCAGGTGCAGAACCGGGTCGGCTGTGAACGTCCACGCCCTTCGCGGTGACCCAGCCTGGGAGACACGGCTCCCAAGACCTGGCTCACGCCCTGCATCTGAGGAAGCCCTCCAGCATCAAGCACATCTCAGCTCTTCTCTGAACACTCTGCCAGCCGTCTGCCAACTTATGACTCCGTCAGAGCCCTTGTCTTTCTTGTTTTCAATCACAAATTCAACAAACATCTACTGAGCACTAGCTAGCTGGGTGGGAGGAACAAGGATTCAGGATCCCATCTTAGACCGTGAGGGCCTCAGTCAAGTGGGAGACACAGACACAGAAACTGCTAACACAGTAACACATAACACAATACAACAGCTACTATAATTGATTACGAAGGACCGTAGATCCCAAAGGAGGGAGAACTTTTTTTTTCCCCAAAAATATGTTAGACTAGGTGTCAGAATACCTGATATCTGCCCCACTCATACAAAAAGCTTTGAAAGCACGACATCCTAGGCAACAGTAACCTGGGACAGAGGAGAGCTCACAGCCCGTGTCAGACTTGAGTTAAAACTCTGTCTCAGTCTGTGATACTTGACCTCAGAGGCCAATGGCACAGATTAAACGACCAAACTAAGCTGGGTTAAAGACAAAAATTCTGCACACAAAACCTGGAACAGAGTAAGGGAACAAGTGACGTTAGCGTTCCTCCACTGTTCCACAATATGAAAGAAAAGTATTCAAAATGAGAGGTTTTGCTTTCCTAGAAGAAAATGAAATTACTCCCCTAGAAGAAAAGGCAACCGTTATTCTGTATCTGACAGCCTGCCAGCACCTCCCAAAGACGTGAGCTGGAGCCTCTGCCAGGCTTTCGTTTTTAATACCTGCATTGATATAACACCGATTTAATGTAATATCATGGATACCATATTGTGAAGTTAAAATTATTAATATATATATTAATAACACTAAAACTTTTAACACTGGGTGTCAAAGATTAACATACGACAGAATGTGTCACTGACCTCTAAATGCTGTCCCAATTATTGTTACAATGTAATTCTCTTTTATCTGATAGCAGTGTCATTGAAGCACACTTAACCTTTGAGGAAGAAATCTGGATTGCAATGGTGTTTATATTAGTGTATTTAACTTGGCTTACAATTTATGATGTTTACATAAATAGACTGTTATATACGACATTTTTAGAATCATAGCTTTTTTGTCAACTAAATTTTAGAGACAGACACTTGGGGGAAAGAAGAGCTCTTTCCTTAAAAAACAAATCAATATTTGAAAGGCTCCTGGAGCAATAATTATTTGTTAGTCTTAGAACTATTATTTGATAATATACATCCCCCAAATTTGACCTACTACATTTGTTTTGAACAGTCATTACAGAACAAGATAATCAACACTAATTGTTTAATGATCACCTTTTTCTGTAATCCCCCCGCCTCCCCCTGCCATATGTACACATACAGAGAGAATTATATATACCATTTTCTGGGGAAAGTTTGTCATAAGCATCTTCATAAATATAGTTTCTTCTTATTGTGACATTAATTCCATCCAGAAATGGACCATCTCCTTGAACTTCTTGCTTATCTGCATAAATCAACCTTTGAAAGATCTAACAGAGGGGAAATTATAAGGTTACTTGAAAACAACAGACTTTTCGTTATAAACATAAGCAACCAAAAGGAAAAACCGCAAAATAAACCTTCACTTTACCTTCTGTATCTCCATAAACTCTGAAACACATTTTAAAGGCCAAGGTATCAGATACTGATTTTATAAATAGTAAACGTGCACTATTTATATATTTGTAATATTGTTCCTTTTCCCACTTTACAACAAATTTTAAAAATCCCATGCTATGTCATATTTTCAATATTTCCTTTTGGAAACCTTTTATAAAACTCCAGATGGTGGAGGGAAGAAGAGTAGCTTTGGAAAGCTGTACGTTAATATTAGTAGGAATATCTCTATGGTGATAAAATTCAAGTAATTTTTTTTATGCTAAAAATCCAGTAGAGGGCACTCAGGAATTACGCAACACCATGTGTATATGTGAGTGTGTATGTGTTTTAATGAAGAAATGTCAACAGCTTTAAATGTTCATCCTGTGAAAAGAGTGGGCAGACCTAAAAAACACCCTCTTGAAGCCAGAAGTGTAGTAGTTTTTAGAAATTGCTAAATAAGTCGGTGAATACAAACAAAACATTTTTCAAGAGGTATTTGATTGGATTAGGCTTTTATAAATCATGGTCAACTATTAACAATCTAATGAGAAAAACAAATTATTTAATGAGATAGGAGGATAGGCACTAGGCAACTTCATAGAGATTTTTTTCCTTTGGTTTTTTTTTTTTTTTTTTTTTTTTTGCGGTACGCGGGCCTCTCACTGTTGTGCCCTCTCCTGTTGCGGAGCACAGGCTCCGGATGCGCAGGCTCAGCGGCCATGGCTCACGGGCCCAGCTGCTCCGCGGCATGTGGGATCTTCCCGGACCGGAGCCCGAACCCGTGTCCCCTGCATCGGCAGGCGGACTCTCAACCGCTGCGCCACCAGGGAAGCCTGGTGTTACTTTTTAACTCTGAGATGATATAAATAACCACAAAACACATGGAAAGAAACCAAATTCCATACCTTTACTCGCTCCTCAAACGGAACCACAAAGGGCAACTCTGTTAGGATGGCGAGCTGTCTTTCCTCAGACACAGACAGTGGCGGGGACTCCAGACCTACTGCAACACAGTTTAAAACCTTCGTTACTGTGTGTACCCTCCTTTCCAGACTCACAAGGCTACATTCTGTATGGTTCAATTTAAAGACATTCTGGAAAAAGCTGAACTATATACAGGGACAAAAAACCCAACCTGTGGTTGCCAGGGGCCAGGGTAAGGAGCTGGCTACCAAGGCATGAGGTGTTTTCTGGAACGATGAAACTCCTCTACCTGGCCGATCATAGTCAAAAATCACAGACCAGTAGACTAAAGAGCGAACTTCACAGTATGTGAACTACACCTCAGTAAACTCGAGTTAAAAGAGCGATGAGGTCCCAGGGAGCTCACCGTCCAGGGTGGACCGCAGGGGGCCAATCCTCCCCATTCGCCTGAACCTCCAAGCACTTCTGGACGCCGGGACGTAGAGCTGGGTGACCTGTGGGGACCAGACACCCTGCTTAGTCAGCCCTTCCCTGTGTGCCAGCACACACGCCTACCCTGCCTCATTCGAGCTGCACCGGTGTTTCACATTTATTTAGTTGCGTCCCTCTCTCCCACCTCCTGTCCTTTTCAGGAGACCTCTTCATAACCTCTCTCCTATGCTGGTGCTCTAGTTAACGATGTATAATATCTGGACATAGTAAATCATCAAAATATGACTGCTTTATGAAGAAAACAAATTAATTTCTCACTATTACCAAATATTCACTCTCACAATTCTTTTAAAAGTTGTCTGAATGAGCATGCAAATGAGGCTGGTACGGTGTGTACTGTCTCTGAATCCTTTTCACCTGTCAGGTCCCTTCAGCCCTCATTTCTGCCCTTGTGACTTTTTTTTTTTTTTTTTTTTTTTTTTTTTTTTTTTTTTTTTTTGCGGTACGCTGGCCTCTCACTGTTGTGGCCTCTCCCGTTGCGGAGCACAGGCTCCGGACGCGCAGGCGCAACGGCCATGGCTCACGGGCCCAGCCGCTCTGCGGCATGTGGGATCTTCCCAGACCGGGGCACGAACCCGTGTCCCCGGCATCGGCAGGCGGACTCTCACCCACTGTGCCACCAGGGAAGCCCTGCCCTTGTGACTTTGATGAGGAAGCAGAAGCATTTGTCCTGGAATCTTCCCCATTGTGTGGATTTTGCTAATTGCAGCACCATGGTGTTAACATGTACTTCTAGCCCCTCCATCTCCTACAAATTTGTCGTTACATCTGGAAGTTTCACCAGGCTTGGTCTCCGGGAGAAACACTTCGGAGGCGGACAGTGTTCTCTTCTCGAGAGGCACGCGTGCTCAGCGCCGCTGGTCGCAGGTCCGCGATGAGAGCAGGAACTGGTGGGAAAATAGCAGCCAACCGTCAACAGGCACCAGACACACTGCTTGGCTCAGCTGACAGTCTCCCTGGCACACAGCAGCAGCACAGACCCTCGTCTCCCAGGCCTCCGGCCCACGTCTCCGCTGTACTTCAGCGGGGGGCCGACACCAAACTTCATCAGAGCAGGCAGGCTAGACACCGTCTTCACGTGCTGTCAGCTGGAACACCTCCACGTCGAGAAGGCTCTCACAGCATCGACTCCATGGTTAGCCCACGAACAGTTCACAAGGGAAAGGCGGGCTAAAGGTGTGATGACTTCCTTCTTCCTACCAGTATTTAAAACGAGGGTGGCTCCTTTGCAGCCCACAACGATGGCTAACGAAGTTCTTCTTTTTAGCGTCCTTGTGAACTCACAGATTCAAACACACTTGACGGTTACTCCTCTGCACCTACGCTGCTGGCGCTCGCCTCCACCTCTGGCTGCTAAAGCCCTCTGAGGCGGCCCCCGGCCCTCATACAATCTCCCGTGGCCCCCGCTCTCAGGTGAAAGAACACGCCGCCGTCTCGCGCACTTCCTCCCTGGACCTGCCACGAACCACTGTGCCGAGGACCCTTTCTTTTCGGTGGGAAATGTTCAGAAACCCCAACATGGGCCCCAGAGGCTTGCACTGCTACAGGACCTGCCACAGCATCTCAGCCTGGCCAGTGGGCAGAGCTCAAGCCACATGCTTAACTCAAAGAGACAATACTCCATGCGGACAAAGCAATGCTTCTAAAACAGCCCTGTTTTCTTTAACATCTCTGTGATCTTGTTTGCTCCGTACCCACCACCCTGTGCCCCCAGCCTCAAGTTTCCGAGGTGAATCCAGTCATGTGTTTCTCTGACAAACAACAATGAAAACACCTCATGTCCTTTGTTAATGTTATCTTAATTTATTTTGAAATAGATTATACTATTTAATCTACTTTAGATCTAGATCTTAGTAATAGTCACATTTCTCTCTGTCCCTTTAGAAAACCAGAAATAAGTTCCATCTCTTAAGTACTAAATATATACTGAAAATAACAATAAAAGCAAAAATTTTTTTTCAACCCCCCAAAACCCCATTATGCTTCAATATACTTTGTGGTTAAGAGCAAATTAGGATTAACAACAAATGCAGGATGCATGTGGGAGCCAACGATATTGCTCTACGTTCTACTAGGTGACCTAAGAGTTAGTAACACAAAAGTTTACTGTTAATGTTTAGTTACATAATAAGTTAAACAACTTTAAAGGATTTATTCTTCTCCCCCAAAAGATAAAAGCTGAAAAAGTAAATTTAATGAAAAATGTTCAGAAGACTTAAAAGTGACACCTTATCTGCTTTAATATCTTCTTGCTCTGACAGCCAGTGATTGGGAGGACAAAACTTTCTCCTTGCGTCTCTGGACTTCAACATTTTCACTAGGTTGGTGATAACCTGAGAGGGAGAAGAGGAACACGTCACACGCAGGCTCGGGAACTACGGCAACACCTCCGGTCAGGAGTGAGAGGCCACGGCACCACTTCACCTCCGTGCCCGAGGACGCGGGCTTCCATGGTGAAGAGCTGGCTAGACCGCCACCAGGTCTGTCTGCAGAAAAGCACCTCGTTCTGTGATTACAGGAGTTAGCTTTAGGTACAAAGCGGTTAATATCTACTGGCAAAGAGAGAAAAATTATTAACACAAATGTGTGCAAGGGCTGATTTCTTAAAAACTGCAAGGGAGGCAGTAACTAAGTTTTAAAACACAAATGGGGAAACCTATTAGCCCATTTGAGCTATAATAAAAGACATCTCCAAGTACAGCAATTTCCCTAAGGTAAAACTCATTTCTTATTTTTCTGAAAAACACTCTATTCAAGGCTGCTGGCAGCGGGGGAGGGGTGGGGGGCGAGAAGCAGTGTCCTAGACACACCTGTCAACCTTCCAAAAAGAAAGATCATTTCAGTATTTCCCTTACGCAAGCCTCTGGAACTAGGTCTGCGTCCCAGTGCAATTCCACGCAAACTCAGCGTAACGTCCTTCAGAAAGCCTCCCCACACGCTCTGGCTACCCACCCACCCCCCCGCATTATCATAGCCTAGTCCTTCACTGCCGTTTTCCCGGTGAGCATCAGCCCCTCTCTGGCTGTGCGGTAAGCCCCCCATGAACAGAACCCAAGTACCTACCTAGAAACCTACTAGGTAACTGATGATGGACAATTGTATAATAAATTCTGTGATGTACGATTAAAGAGATCTTAATGGTATTGTCTATTTTAAAAAAGACATGAAGTTATACATTAAATAAAAATGTTTTGTAATAAACAAAGATAAACCAACACAAAGTTGTAAAACCAAAGTTTTAAACCTTTACAACCAGGAGTTGATCAGACAACTACTATGAAGTTAATGACTATGATGGTATTTTCTGAAAAAGTCAGCCAGGCTTTCTGTACACATTGCCTCTAATTCAGTAAAATATAATTTGAATAAAGAACTAGGAAATGTCACTGTGTGCCCAACGAAAGTGGGTAAGAAAGGGTCCTTGGTTGATATCTCAGGCCACTACGACACCAACACTGGTTGGATGATCTGCCCAGTGACAGAGAAAAAGTAATGCTTGAGCGGTTTGGCCATCCAGACAAAACCACATTAGCAAAAATCTCTCAAGATCTAGAACACAGCTTGTACACTGGTGGATATATCTTGCCAATTCAGCTGTGATGTCTACCTTGTGGTATTTTAAAGCCTATTGTAATACTATGGTACTGTCCTTTTCGAATCAGCAGAAACTAGCATAGGTAAGCAATCAGTTGCTCAGGGGTCAGCTTACACACATGCAATGTTTTACGATGACTGATTTTAAGTGCAGCTGTGGTAGACTGAGAAAGGCCTAGTCTTTGGTTCTATCTGGTTAACTGCTGGTCACAAACAGAGTAAGGCCATTGACCTACGGCACCAACTCTGGGAAGTCTCTCGGTACTGCTCTTCAGAAGAAAAGACGCGATCCCAGTAAGTTCATTCCATGTGCTCTCTGGGTCTGAGACAAATTCAGTCGGGTCCACACAGATCGCACCAACAGATGCTCTTTCAACAGTGGAGAGTGAAGTACAGTCTTGTGGCAGGACGCACATTATGTCTTATCTCTCCTTTTACCTAACCAATTACATCGGTATTTTGAGTAAATTTGGATTTAACAGACATTGTGCTGAAATTTACCCACAACACACCACAACTGTTGACGAAAGACGTGCTTTCTGACAAACACTTATGTGTGTTTGTTTAATTGCACCCATTAACTTATGGCTCTCACACATCCCCCAGACTCTTGACACCATCCCCACTGCACACGCTCAAGTTCACAGCTGCCTAACCCTCAGGAGCAGGCTGTCATCCACCTCCCGGTATTCACCGCGATCCGATCTATGCTGATATGGACATTCTTTTCTATAGGTCACAAACATTATCAAACTATCTAAGAGGTAATTAATGCCATAATTTACATTCCTCTTTTAAATTACTGTGAAGTGAAACATTATAAAGTTTCAATATATGCAGTCTCTAGGACTGCCAGAGAAAATACAGGACACCTAGACAAAGCTGAATTCCAGATAAACGTCACATGAATTTTTTAGTATAAATATGACCCAAATATTGCTTTATTCAAAGTGTATGTCTCAAATATTGTTTTTAAAAAGCATAAATGTATCCAAAATATTTCACAGGACATACTTGTATCTAAACTGCACTTGCTGTTTATCTGAAATCCAAATCTAACTGGGTGACACGTATTTTTACGTGTTAATTCTGGCAATATGAGCCCTGGACCAATTCCCCAAATAGTTTAGAAATGTCAGATCCCCTAAGAGCACTCTTCTCCTTTAAACTAGTTTTCTTCTAAGTTTTAGAGAAAAACACAACTTTTAAGTAACCATGAAAATTTTAACTGGATCCATTCTGTGATTTCAGAACACCTTTAAACACATTCCCTTTCTCTGCATTCATTTTCAGTATCACAAACTGCTAGAAATACTTAGTACTGAAAAAGCAAAGTTTACATAGGTAACCGTTAAAAAACCACGTAAACTGAAGAGTGTCACAGATAAAGAAAACTGAAGTAACGATTTTACACTGGATCAATACAGACGCCCAGTGTCGAGATCAAAAGACAGCTTCTCTTTCAGTTAATTTTACCAAATCTCCTCGCACAGACATGCCTACTACAGAAGACAGGACCAGCACCGAGAGACCAGCAGGATTAACTTCAGTCCTGGGGTGCAAGTCTGCAAACTGAGACCAGAGGTTACTAAGGTCTGCCCAAAGGGAATCCACCACACAGTCAGGCCTGTGGGTCAACACAGCTGCATTTCAGAACCCCCTGCTGACAAACACCCCAACGGCCACCACCAACAGCAACTGGAACTCAGTTCACCTGAGGTGAGCCCGTCAGTAATTGTTAACTGATCCCTAGGAGGTCGTGAAACACAGCGAGACTTGAGAACCAGTGTGTTAAGAAATATGAAATAAAACAGCAAACAAGCAGACACTGGGATAACTACATGTCCCTCACTCAGTACACAGTTTTGGCAGACTTTAACAGTTATAAACATAGTAGCGTTATATTTTACGTGATACGTTTAACTCTTGTCTCCCATGTCATCTTCTTCCGCGCTGGATCTAAACTTTAATACTCAAAAACTAACAAAATTACTGAAGCAAATACTCAGAAATGCACAAAACTGTTATGCGTGTTTGATTATTCGCCACTGAAATAAAAAACAGGTGATATCAGGGAATTCCCTGGTAGTCCAGGGACTGGGACTCTGCGCTTTCACTGCTGAGGGCCAGGGTTCAATCCCTGGTCGGGGAACTAAGATCCCACAAGCCGCGCAGACAAAAGAAAAACAACAAAAAACAGAACAGGTGACACCTACAAGGTTTCCCTTATTAACCCCAATGTTAAAAGGACCAAGCAGATGACTGATTAGAAACACACAGATGACTCATAAAAATCCCACCTGACAACGGTCCAAGTTAAAGACTTTAAATGTTCAACTGTGCTATTTCTGAATGGAGACCACTGATATTTAGCTTTATTACTGCAACAAAAAAATACACAGAGTCCAAATTTTGAAAGGCAGCTGTAATAATCTCTTTTTGTCTTAAATCTGGTTATGTAAGTTCGAACATCTTAGGTAATTATTTTAAAACTTCAAAACAAAGCACAGGACACAGCACATAATTTATGGGTACCTAAGTGTGGTAAATGCGTGATGTGATAAATATACAATAAAGAATTTTTTCGATTTTGATTTCATAATGAAGAATATGTAAAAATGAAATACAGGGCTTCCCTGGTTAAGAATCCTCCTGCCAATGCAAAGGACACGGGTTCGAGCCCTGGTCCGGGAAGATCCCATATGCCACGGAGTGACTAAGCCCGCACACCACAACTACTGAAGCCCGCAGGCCTAGAGCCCGTGCTCCGCAACAAGAGAAGCCACCGCAATGAGAAGCCTGCGCACCACAACGAAGAGCGGCCCCCGCTCACTGCAACTAGAGAAAGCCCACGCGCAGCAACAAAGACCCAACGCAGCCAAAAATAAATAAATAAATAAATAAATGTTTTTAAAAAATGAAATACGGGCTTCCCTGGTGGCGCAGTGGTTGAGAGTCTGCCTGCCAATGCAGGGGACATGGGTTCGTGCCCCAGTCCGGGAAGATCCCACATGCCGTGGAGCGGCTGGGCCCGTGAGCCATGGCCGCTGAGCCTGCGCGTCCGGAGCCTGTGCTCCGCAACGGGAGAGGCCGCAGCAGTGAGAGGCCCGCATACCAAAAAAAAAAAAAAAAAAAAAAAGAAATACAAGAAAAACCAGTAAAGTACCAGCTCTTAAGATTATCACCTCATAAAAGGCCAGAATGACGATTTTCCTAGTGTAATCCAAAGTTTAGAATGACTTTAGCAGTTCTTTTTTCCATCCTGCGTACTCTTAGCTTTGTTCTAGCTCAACATCATCAGTTGAAAGTTTCTCCTTTTCATTATATAGTGATACTCAAAGAAGAGGGACTCTGTCCGACTTCATTTATGATTCCCCAGCACAGGGTGCAGCCAATGTTCTCAGATAAACACAGTGGGTGTTTAAATACTGACAGTAACGACACCCTAGCCTATAAAAGTCATTAAGTGTAAGGATTCCTGCTGTCAACAAGACGACTTGTTAAAGTTGGTTTATTTTAAAAGTCAAAGTATTCTGCAGCATGTTTAAAACACTACAAAATTATTTCTTGAAGTCAAACACAGAGAAGGACACGGGGCAGCTCTGCCACCTGCAAGGGAGCCTGGGTTCGCCTCACCGGCCAACACCGACGGTTAACAGCGGCACGTTTCCGTTACAACGAGGCATTGCTGGGGCTTTCACGGTTTACTTTTTTAAAGAGTCTTTTCAAAACTGAAAAATGCAAACCAACCACCAGGAAAGCGAAACTCCCTCGTACTGCAGCCCTGCCTGTCTGTCTGTCTGTCCGGCGCACGCAGGTAAGGCAGGTGCGAGGCCTCCCTCCCGGTCCCTCCTTTCAGGCGGCTCCAGTTCACCTTGGCAGCTGCACACAGAAGGCAAATCCAACAGGAGCTCCCATCGCCTCACAGGGCTAAAGCAATTACAGCTGTAAATTACACTTCGAGAGGAGTTTATAAATTTGATAAATGCATAAACTGTTTTAGCAGTGTCAATGCAGGGCTTGGAAACTGACCTCAATTCTTACAGTGACAAAGAAAGATGACTCCATCCACTTAAAAGTCTGTGTTCTGTGACCAGCCCCCAGGGCCTCTCTGAGAAATCAGTCTGAGAGGGGCCATCAGGAGGCTGAAAAATGGAAATGGTTTTGGTGGTTGAAGGAGTCGGCTCTCATCGTGTGCAACGCTGTCAGAATCAACAGAAGGCAGGAAGTCACTGGCAAAATGCTACTACTTTCTTTGGTTGATTCTACCTGAGTCCTTCAGCTAAAATCTGACGCTGAAATATACATAAAATGCTAAACGTTTATTTTCGTACTTTTCAGAGGGACAGTGGAGAGGAACAGCTGAGTTCACATGCTGCCTCCATCATCTACCAGCTATGTGACCCATCTGCAAAATGGGGATAATCATAGTATCCTCCTCACAGAATTACTGCTTTACATGAACTAATATATGTAAAGCCCTTAGAATATTGTCTGAAACATAGCAGCCACTGAGGGTTAAATTCTTATTATTTCATATTAAGGATAATTTTTTCTTAAAAGAAAAACTAATAGCAACTGAATCCTTTCAAAGACTTGCCTTGATTTTGTTTTGTTTTGTTTTCTGGGCTCAGCTCAATAGCAGGCAGTACAAAAAAGAAAAATCTTTTTCAAAGAGCAGGAATCTCATTCAGAAACTTGTCTTCAAACAAGTCTGTTCTAAACTCAGAAGATCTTTACAACAACTCAATTTCAAACCTAAAACAATACTGTTCCAAAAAACGTGAATTTTTACCTTAATTCTTTAAAAAAACCAACCACAAAAAGCCCTCAATCCTTAATAAAGTAGTAATGAGTCATAAGAAAAAATTCACTACAAAATTTTCATTTAATGGTTAAGCAAAATAAAATAGGACCAGGGAAAAAACACCTTATACAGCATTATTATTATTATTATTATTTTTTCCCAGTACGCAGGCCTCTCACTGCTGTGGCCTCTCCCCTTGCGGAGCACAGGCTCTGGACGCACAGCCTCAGCGGCCACGGCGCACGGGCCTAGCCACTCCACGGCATGTGGGATCTTCCCGGACCGGGGCACGAACCCATGTCCCCTGCATCGGCAGGCGGACTCTCAACCACTGCGCCACCAGGGAAGCCCTGTACAGCATTATTAAATTCAGACGTTTCTGGGTCCTAAAGATAAGCCTGTTGTGAAAATTATGAAATTCTGTATAGGTGCTATAAAATAATGAAATTATCTGATACTGTACACAAAACCTGATAACATACATAATGGAGAGTTTTACTAACAAAGATCCCAGAGTTTAATTAAATACTTAAAAGAAAAACATACATGCTACCATTAATACCCATATCCAGGAAAAGCTTACATAAGAATTACAAGTTTTAAATGGGCACTACAGCTTGTTTTTAACTTAGAAAAGATGCAGAAGTGTCCGTCTTTAAGCAAGGATATATTAAAGGGCTCAACAAGTGACCCTAAAAGTTTACTTAGAAATACAGAGATAGGTAATTAAGATAAATTGTGCAAACATATATCACATCAATCTGCACAAATTATAAACGCAGCGATGCATTAGCGGCGTACCCAGTGCAATGGAAACATTATCAGTTACTCTCGCTGCCACGAACGCTCGTGCTCACAAGTGAAATGTGTTGTAAAATCGGGCAGAACGGGCTGCACAGAGCCTACCGTGCGCTCCGAGGATGAATAAGCAGTCCGTAATTAGCCCATCAGGTTAAGTGCAAGCATTAATGGGCCCTTCCTAAAGTCTAGCTTGACATCCTTCTCCAAACATGGCCAAGAAGAAAGTTCCATTAGCAATATTAATACAAGCTTAGTTGATCATTTTCATTCAATTAACTTCTTTCAATTAAATAGATAGCTTGACAAAAGCAGTGATAAAAGACCTAAAGGGACAGCTGATGACTCGAACTGAACATTAGCGTGCGAGAGGTCGCTGGTATTAAACGGACTGTAAATCTAGCATTCAATTTGGAAAATGCATTTCTTCTGCTCTCACTCCTTTAATGAGCGATTTTAGCTGACTAGATGTGTTTGCTGCAGAAATTTCATGGGAAGTCAAGCACCCTTTTTCTTTTCTTTTTTTTCTGCCCCAGTAGTTCTATTCTCAGTGGTGGCGGTTTCCTGCCAACATTCCAGCCACAGTAACTCATAACTTCTCTTTCTGCATGGTTAAAAATGAAGATATTTTAAAATAATTTATATTCAACTTGCATTAAGTTAATGATCTTATTCTACCTTTGTTACTCAATTTCTTAAAAGATTAAATACATAAAATCTGTAAGATTTTTTTAGTGAAAAATACAACTGAAAACATTAAAAAAATTTTAACTATACATCACCTTGTCATTGGAAGTACCTGGGGCAATTTATAAAAGATACATGTAAAAACAAGGCTTTAGAAGGAGGCAAATGTAAAATGAAAATGACTTTTCTTAAAAGTTTTTCAAACTAACAATTATGCCTGAAACAAACCTGTATTTCTATTCTTCTAAAATGAGTCAATACAAAAAAAGTCTGCACATTGTTTAACCTCAGTAAACAAAACTATTCATATACTCGTTACCTTAAATAACTGGATCCATCGTTTCTGTTCCATCTGTATACATTGCTGCATTTCAGAATTAGTAGTAACTCCAATACTTTGAAATGCTATAATATATTCTTCTCGAACTTCTGGTTTTGTTTCTGGATAAGCCAACTTGATGATCCCTAAGCATGCATCTCGAAGGCATCGAGACAGCATTATCAGCTCTTCTAAAGTGAAAGGCATCATTGATGATTGTCTCTGACCTACAACTGGAAAACATAAACCAAGTTTCTATCACATTTGGGTTTTTTTTTTCATTTCTTAACACACTGAAAGACTTAAAAGGCTTAAAACTTCTCTATCACCTATGAAAATGGACAGGCCGTGAGGCCAGCAACAAACCAATTCCTCAAAATTCTTACCTTCTATGGGATCACCGAAGAATTCATTATCATGTATGGAAATCAGTGAATGACTAAACAAGGAGCTGAAAAGGTAGAAGAGTGGGATGATTCTACTAGAATCTTCAAAAGACATAGGAGAACCCCTTGATATCACCTGAAGCAATGGTACCATAGACCTAGAATTGGGAAAAAGGAGAAAGAAACCCACAATGATTTAGTTTGGGAACAAATTAAGACATGACATCAGACAAACATAATCAGGGAAAATAACGTTTACATTAGCAATTAAACTACTTCCGGGGGGGGCAAAGTCATTCTAACAATACAGGTTAACAAATAACATAAATTAAAGGATAGGACACCAAGCCACCACTCTTTATTAATGTTCCTGCTACTATCTTCAACTGGATAAGCTTAGTAATTTGAGAGCAAACCAGTGGTCCCAAGGTTCACTGGAAGAACAGAGAGTAAGTAACGCCACTCTTAAAGACACACACTTTACTTTTATGCTGAAAACCACCCCCTTTCCCCTCTACAAAGGCAGATGGGCCTGGTCTCATGAAAAATTTATCCAGCCACTTACATTTAGGAACATTCAAAACAGTTAAATGTTGAGCCCAAATTAGAACCTTCAGGCTGTCTCCCCTTTAGATACTGGGCCTTGTTTCCACCTACCAGCCCCGTAACTGTTACGAGGAGTCCCGAAACCGCCTGGCGCAGCTCTAAAGCGAGCTGGTCTCTTTCCCCTCCCAAGAGCTGCCAGCTATCACGTTTACTTCTCCCTCCTGGTTAAATGCGTTTCCTTCTCTCGCTGAACACTCAGCTCCCAGAGGCTCCCCGTGAGCTCCTCCCCAGCGATAAAGCCCCGCGGCCTCTCCAGTATGTCTGGGCGGTCCTGGGTTCGCAGACCTTGTGGGCAAGATCGATCTCTCATCTTCCTCTATCCGCACCTGCACCTCGAACATCAATTTTCCCCAAACCACGGTTATCTAGGAGGCGACATGTGATGAGTCACGGCCGCAAATTCCCCAGGGGCCAGTCCACCACTGCCCCAAGTCACATGGGCGAGCAGAGCAGGAGGTGAGCCCTGCCTGAGGCGCTGTCCTCGCTGGGGGCTTTGGTCAGCTCGGATGAGCCACCTGGAGCTCTAGGGTGTCCACAGGGCACAGTTCAGGGGACAGCATGCCACCACCGGGGCTGGAGCGCAGGGCCCGGCTGTGCAGCCTGGGTGCAGCTCCCGCCAAGGAGCAGCACACTTGGGCCAGTGTCCCACGCGGCCCCAGCGCTCAGCACAGAGCACCAGGCTGAGAGAAAGCCATCCATGCAAAGTAAAAGTGCAGTGAGGGCAGACACAGAGGGACAAGCACGCCGTCTTCCCTCCTTGCCAACTTGGGGACCACAGAAAAAGGCTGTGTGCCTGGGGTATCGCACAGCAGTGGCCAAGTCCCAAGAGGACAGAAGCCCCCATCTCCCCCAGGTCGCCCCCACCAAGCCTAGCCCTGTGCCATCCACACAGTAGAACAAAAGGGTAAGGTCATTTGTTTTGCTGATATTGGTAAAACTAATAGTTTGTATCTTTTAGTTCCCTTGTCACTAACAGCAGAAGTACAAAAACAGTGGATAATACTGACAAACAAACACTATTTAGGGGGACACGGCACAGGTCGAGTTAAGCAGCTGCAGTGTGGAGAAAGTACTTCCTGAATCTAAGGGGACAGTAAAGCCGCTTTCAGCTGTGACCCGTCAATAATCCTTGGGTCTAAATTCAGCACCGGCGTCAGTTACGCACATATATGTCAGGACGCATAAAACTCTTACACTGCTTCCCTAAAAAAAGATTAGGGCAGGGCTTCCCTAGTGGCGCAGTGGTTGAGAGTCCGCCTGCCGATGCAGGGGACACGGGGCACATATATGTCAGGACGCATAAAACTCTTACACTGCTTCCCTAAAAAAAGATTAGGGCAGGGCTTCCCTAGTGGCGCAGTGGTTGAGAGTCCGCCTGCCGATCCAGGGGACGTGGGTTCGTGCCCCGGTCCAGGAAGATCCCACATGCCGCGGAGCGGCTGGGCCCGTGAGCCGTGGCCGCTGAGCCTGTGTGTCCGGAGCCTGTGCTCCGCAATGGGAGAGGCCACAGCAGTGAGAAGCCCGCGTACCGCAAAAAAAAAAAAAAAAGATTAGGGCACTTATGCAACATTAGTTTATTTGTTCTCTTTAACCCCCTGTGAGGTAAGCAGAAGGAATCAACCACGTTCACGCCAATGGCAGGAAGCGCAACTGGCAAGAAGGGTCAGCTGTGGCCTGGGGCCTCACCCAGCTGGGACTGGAATGAAACATGTCTCCTGACTCTGCTGACTGCTCCTTCTGCCATCAACACCGACTCAGATACTCCTCTCAACACAGGTCAAAGACTTATGTGCAAATAAAAAGTCCGTAATTTACTGTAATGAAAGGAAAGACACTGATTCGTGACTCGGAGAGTTGGCTGGCTTAGGAGCACCGACGAGACCTCAGACAAACCCTCACCTCTGTACACACGCTCAGAACAGGGGTTTCCACAGGGGGCCGGGCAACTGCCCCCTCCCCCTTAAGTGAAAGAGCTTCTCGTCATCTCTAGAAGCTTCTAGTGAATGCATTCTTGCCTTGAAAAGCTTTAAGAGGGCCACTGTAAGTACTACTAACCACTGGAGCCAATGTGAAAAGGAACGGGCAGGATACTCTCAAAACAGGCCCTACCCTAGTGAGTTAAAGACAATAACCGAACCACACCAGCCTCGCCACACAGGCCCGTGGCAGGGCAAAACACCCTCAGGTTAGGTTTTGGTAAAGGGAGGCCTATCAGAAAACAGAAACCAGCCGCCCAGACGCTCCTTCAGCTTCACCTGCATCCCCATCACCGAGGGGCCCGTGAGGCCACAGCTCCGGGCTTCTAACCCAGGCCCCGAAGCCAAGCCCCAGGGCTGGGGCCAAGAAGTCTACACTTCGACACACTCCTCTCATGAGCCTCACGCTCCCTGAAGCTCAGGAGCCCCAGCTGCGTAAGTCCCACTAGGAAACCACTGATATTTTCAAGTTACGCTTCACGCCATTTTCAGGAAAATCAGGCATTTCATCTTAATTTTATTCCAATAATAAATATGATGAGATACACATTAGGAATGTGTTAATATACTGTAAGCGTCTTGAGGGACCTTATTTTAATAAATTAAATTACAAAGAAATTCATTCTCAAATGAGCTTTTAAGAAATAATGAGTTTTTAAAAATTTGTATACCTTTACTAACTTATAATATTAGTAATTTAATATAATCAATACTATCTCATTTTTTTTTCACACACCATGACTCCATCTCCTCACCAGGAGGCAAATGCCACAGACAAACAGGCAATCAGCAGGCAGAGCTCGGGCGGGACCGCAGCTGCTAAGCTGAGACACTTGGAGATCAAGGATAATTTCCCATTCCGGTGATCCCCAGTCTTTTTTTGCCCTAAACAAAGCTGTCATTCATGAATGCCAAGGTGGGCATAGTCGTAAGTGTTTGAAACACACACACACACACACACACACACACACCTAGAAACTTTACATCTTAATTTGAAAATCACAGGATATAAAGATATTTTCTAGACCTTCAGTTATCTCTCTCTCCTCTCTACTGCTGCCGCTCACTGTTGAGACGAGAGACATGGCTCCACCCTTCTGCGTTGCATCAGCTCCCGTGCTGTCATTCAAAACTCCGTTCAGTCATGTAAGATGCATTAAAATTACACGAAAAAAACATGAAAGTAACTCAAAGTTACGCTATGAGTACCCTGCCCTTCCTCTAGCAGTGGGAAGAGGACTGGACCTGGGCTCCTTTGGCACAGGGCTGGCTGGGACCCACCCGAAGGTGCTGAAATGGGACCATCTCGTCCTCCACACACCACAGTGACAAGCTTGAGACCCAAAGAGCGCCACACGTGTACTGTGTCACACAGACCAAGGGAGATTGCAGGTGGATGCACAGTGAAATGCTGGACACCCCAAACTCACCCACCAGTAAGGCTTTCTATTTCTTGTCTCAAAAGAATATAAAATTTGTTTGAAAGAGGAAAGGAGGACTTCCCTGCTGGCGCAGTGGTTAAATATCTGCCTGCCGATGCAGGGGACACGGGTTCAAGCCCTGGTCCAGGAAGATCCCACATGCTGCGGAGCCCCCATGCGCCACAACTACTGAACCCGTGTGCCTAGAGTCCATGCTCTGCAACGAGAAGCCACAGCAATGAGAAGCCTGCGCACCGCAACGAAAAGTAGCTCCCGCTCGCCACAACTAGAGAAAGCCCACACACAGCAACGAAGACCCGACGCAGCCAAAAATAAATAAGTAAATAATATATATACACACACACGCACACACACACACACACATATATACATATATATATGTGTATATATACACATATATATACATATATATATATAAAACGGAAACCCTCTTCTTTCCAAAGGCTGGCCCTAAAACAAAGAAGTGCTTTCCTTCCCAGGACAGGCTGGTTCACGGCTGCAGGCAATACGGTGCTGGCTGTGATCTCCACCGCGTGCAAGTGCACTTTAGAAGCTGAGTCTCCAGTGAACTGAGTTACACACTTCTTTTCACACTACAGCACAGAAGGATTGGCTCAGACCCCAGACAGGAGAAATTCATCATGGTAATGGCCTCTGTCCATTTACCGTGAAGGATTTTTGAATATTAAATTCTCTACGTATTATGCATTCAATAAATATGTATATTAAAGATTCTAGCTTTCAAGTTACACGATTCACATAAAAAATCAAATTATTTCAACAAAAAGGTTTAGAAACCAATTTCTACGATACTTTATATGTTTTAATGTTTGTATTGGTGGTAAATTTGCTTCAAATCTATATTTTCACTATCAAAAGCAGGGAAAAGACACATGAAGCAAAGAAATTTCAAGTTTCTGATTTTCAAAACATGACTAGTTTTGTTTTCGTTTCCTTTTGGCTGTGCCACGCAGCACGCGGGATCTTAGTTCCCAACCAGGGATTGAACCCATACCACCTGTGGAGGAGTCAACCACTGGGCCATCAGGGAAGTCCCGACTAGGATTTTTAAAACAAACTTACCCTCAGATAAAGCCATACTCTTAATATACACAGATAAACAACTGTAAAGTTAGGCATTAATTTTTTCACTTTGTGAGACTGAGACCATCTAGAATTTTTCTTCTAATAGGAAATAAGCTAAGTATAAGTAGTACTTAAAAATACCTTCTTACAGTGCTTTTTACTAGATCGCCACTTTCCACGTCCTTAAGCTCAATTTCTAAGTCTGTATAACACATACCCTGTGATCATCCGTGTTGTCATAGAAGATATGAGAAACCAAAGGTGTCTCAGAAACCTGGCATTGAAGGCTAAACTGTAGAGAAGCCTAAAAAGGAACAGGGGAAATAAGAAAGAGTTAGCAAATATTCATTCAATATACTTCTTCAAAAAGAAGAAAGCTATAAACGGAAGATAATGTACAATTTAGAAAATACCTGTATTAACACCACAAATCACTTCCTTCCTACAGCAGGCTGCTTAAGGAGTACAAATGAGAACTAGTCCGTGCACCCCAACTGTGAGAGCCACTGTCTACTGTTACGGAGCTAAGCTGGCCCTGAGCTGTGCCTATGAGACCAACCCCAAAGAGAACCGGACGGGCCGTTTTAAAGCACAAGTTGAGTTTGCTGCCCCTCTGAGTACGTATCATAACACAGTACTACATCACAATATTATGTATTATTAATATTATTACTACCAATACACATTAAAATTTTAGAAATATTTTAATAATCTTTATATTAAATAATTTTAAAATATTTTAATATTTAACTGATTTTAACATCCCCCCTTTAAAACAAACGCATAAAAATGTGTTTTTTAATGTTAACTAACATCTCGAAACTAATTTAAATCTAAAAATATATTTTAAAGGCTTTAAAGACCCCTCCTGTATAATATCAATTTGATTAAAAAGGCTAAGGAACTTTGTGGGTAACCGAGTTTAACTTTAAATTAGCTTTACTTAGTATACTGCAGTTTTGTAATAGGATATAATTTTTAGTCACAAAGTTATAATCAGGAGAAAAAACCTGCGTAAAACATTTTTACACTCTTTTTTAAAGAGGGTACTATCTAGTATAATTTTAGAAGGGCAGGAGTCAAAAATCAAATTTCAAACTTATGAGACTAAATCACAGTAAAAAAGGTTTAGGATGGTAGGAGAATACGGTTTTAAGAAAGGGATGTGATCTTACTTTAGGACCATCTCAGAAGAACAAGAAGGTAGAAGGGCGAAGACAAAGCTGGTTAGCGAGCAGGACTAAAGAGCACAAAAGCTTTCACTGTGGTGTGAGCGATCCTGGAATGCAAACCTGAAGATGAAAGTGTTCTGAGGACAGAATCCCGTGTTTTTAATACCCATATATCATCTAGTCCTATCTACTTTTTATGGGATGTCTGACCCCCAAAGTTGTCACGTAGCAGCCCCCAGGCTCCTGAGGAGCTAGAAGAGAGCTCCTCTGTCTCCTCAACAGTGCGACCACCAGCCCTGGGGTCTCCTGAGACCACCCCCAGGTCCTTTCCTGAGAAATGGCCATGAATAGTAACTGGACGATCTGACTAAATAAAAGCACTATGCAGTGTGTATCCACGATTCTCTATGGAGTTAATTACCACAGCTACTGTAAACTGTACTGAGTATAATACAAAATATTTTAATAGACTAAATTTTGCAAAAAGTGTATTAATTTAAATGTCCATAGTGGAAGAGAAAGGAATAGGGTTTAGATAAATAAGTCACTCTTCAATATAAAAGCCTCGAAATTAATTGCTTATTTTCCTGCATTCCATCAAAAACACCAGATACGTTCTTCAGCATTAGCAATTTCTGAGTCTACAACAGTGATTATGGTTTTTAAACTGGTTTTTAAAAATCCAATCCGGGGCTTCCCTGGTGGCGCAGTGGTTGAGAGTCCGCCTGCCGATGCAGGGGACATGGGTTCGTGCCCCGGTCCAGGAGGATCCCACATGCGGCGGAGTGGCTGGGCCCGTGAGCCGTGGCCCCTGAGCCTGCGCATCCAGAGCCTGTGCTCCGCAACGGGAAAAGTCACAACAGTGAGAGGCCTGCGTACCGCAAAAACAAAACAAAACAAAACAAACAAACAAACAAAAAAAAATCCAATCCAATTTCAGTGTGGTGCATTTTGAGATGTTCAAATGGCATTAAAAGCATAATCATTTAAAAAATAGTGGAAGCATGAAAGAATATGTGAAATTTACCTAGAATCATGAATCTTGGGCTAGAAAGAATCTATTAGATCATCTAGCCCAACCACTCTTCAAGTGTCATGTAGACCAAAAGCAACCTGTTCTTATGAGAAAACGAGGGGATTGTGCTACATCAACCCTAAGGTCTTTTCCAGCTTAAAAATATGATGATTCTACAAAAGTGAGTTATGTCTGTCACAAGTACATACTTATTAATAAATGGTAACAACACTATACTAATTCATTAGGTTGAGAAATTAAAACAAAAATTATTGGAATAACAAAAAATGGTAAGAACACAATAAATCACAGGAGATCAATTAAATAAACCATGGAAAACAGAATAAAAACAAAGCTATAAAAAACATGAACATTCAACATGAAGGAATTCTAGAAGGTAATATCTGCTTGCCTTCTTTCTCTTAATTAAGAAATGACGGTCTTTTTAAAGAGTGTACTATCTAGTATAATTTCACCGACACGATCTCTTAAATTTGTGTTGAACATAAGTACTAACACTTGGCACCTCAGAGGTCTGAGGAACAACGTACTGTAAGTAGGTGTTTCCTTTGCTCTTTTTTCTTTAACAACAACACCACAGGGGAAAGATCTTTAGCAACATTTCATCCCATCTTCCCAAAAATAATCAGTTAATACCTTGGAATAAACCATCCAGACACGGTGGACAGATGTAAACAAAAATGGGTTCTCCCAATACATTCTCTTACAAGACAGTTTTTCACCTACAATTGTAACTAACAGCTTTCCACATGAATACATATACATATTTCTGAAACATTATTTTAATGGCTACACATTTCATAAGTTGAATTTCAAGTTAATTTTGAAACAACTACAGCTCCTAAATTAATCACTCAATAGGCAATAATAAAACTAATTATTAAACCTTTTTTATAAATTAATAAAGGTTATTTGGGACTTTACTGCTAAAAGGTAAGGAAGTAAAGTATTCCTTACATACACTGGGATATATTAAAAATTACCCATTAAGCTTTATTTAGCTGAGACAACCCTATGAGTTAATTAGTAAAGGACTATTCAAGTTATTAAAGAGAACACAGTGGAAGACTCCCGCTCACACACAGGCAGTAAAGGTCATGACAGCAAGGCATTCTCAGAGACTTCCTCTGTATGTAAAGGTGTCACAGGTAAGAGAAATATGACAAGTCACCCACCCAAAGACCATTCTGCTCTTGCCGCACGCAAGTGCAAATGTGATACTTTGTGTTTTCCTGCTGAAAGTATCACTTTTTTGGCAAAAGCAATATTAAAATACACATATAAATTTCACCTGTGAATAATGCAAGACTAAAAGTAAGCTCCAAATTGCCTTACTGGTAATAAAAATTTTAAGACGTATTTCAGCTTGAAGCAACCTAAAGCATATTTTCTTCACAAACTAGGAATTAAGAGCGGAAGATAAGCTTCAGACACACAGCTGTGTTAAACTAACATCCCAGTGCTGAAACCATGACCAGGGTAAACAGACAGTTCCCTTTCCCCTGATAATTAATTTTCTTTAATTTTAAGATGAACCGATTCAAAAAATGTACCTTCCCTCATATTAGTTTAAATTAAAATGGGAGAAAGCAGCATTCATCACCTTAGATGCCTTCCTTGATATTCCCTTCCCTTTCACTTCTTTCAAGAAAACTTTAAAAAACTTTTAAACAGCCTGTGTGTATGTAATGCTTTTTCCAAGTTCACTTGTATTTCCTGTGGACTGTCATCCTCAAATGCTTAGAAAATTCTTAGAAGTTTCAAAACTCACTACAAATTATATTCCTAAATTTGACTAAAGCAGGCCTACTTTATTAATTTGATGCCTCTAACAATAACTATTGCCAATTCATTTATAATCTATATGATTTCAAGATAGGCAATAATAAAATCATTGTGTTGAAATGTCAAAAAGCTCACAAATTTTATCTGACTTTCGTTAAGAATGCAAATTATAACAATAGCTGCTTAAATCTATTGTTTATACCAAAAATATCACTGATAATAAAAGCAAGCATGAAACCATAGGCAAAAATAATAATAATAGTTTCTCTGTAGGTACATTCTCAGTATTTTTTCTAAAATACTATAAAAATTCGTTTACAAAAACATGAACAGTATGTAGTACCCATGTAACACAAATTTGCATTCTTCTCCGCTGAAGTCGTTTGCACAATCACTCTATCTCCAATTATTGAAGATATGAACGTACAAACGAAGAGCTAAGGGGGTGCTCACCATCACACTTACTTAATAGTGCTTAGAGAACAGGTGAGGAAGCGGCTATACCTCCCAGGGCAAACAACCGTCCAAATCACAATGATTAATAACACAAGACACAATTAAGCTGGCTCCTCCTATTAATTTTTGGTAGAAAAATCAAGCACCTGATACAATAAAACTGATTCTGATGGCTTACCATATGAGGTATGAACAAGAGAACTAGAGGAAAATTGTAACACCAACCTTTCTGATCCTTAAAACACTACCTTTAAAATTCCATTTCAAAGTCTCTAGATGTTAATGAAAGAAGAGCCAAGCCCCAAAGAATAGCTCATCCACCCACCTGAAGTGTAAACCCAAACTCCTTAAAATCAACTTTTAAGGGAGTACCTACCGTAAAATGAAAATTTCACTAGAAGCTGTGATTACAGGCGAAATCTCAGGATATAAACTCAGGAGGGTTTCTGAAAGATGATCACCTATGCATGACTCTAAGAGACAATTCAGCCAAGAAAAGACAAGGAGGAGGGCAGAGGCACTCTGGACAGACACCAGCACAGGCAAAAGGAGAGACGCATGAAATACCTTGGAGGCATAAAAAATAGCAAGAAAATGAAAGTAATGAAGCGTGGCTGGGGCAAAAAGCCCTAATTTTATGGCTAGAAACGGAGTCAGAGGGGTAACCAAACACCACTGGATTAGGAGAGGGCACTGCACAGCACCAGGCAAGGAGATGCGAGTATTGTCCCGAGCCAAAGGGATTCAAGCAAGAGGATGAAATAACGTGGGTTATATTTCTGACAATTCAGTCTGGCAACACAACACGAAGTATGCAGCACTCACATACCATGGTGACAATGCATACAGGGAACTACGGAGAGAGCCTAAACTCTCAGGCAACGCTGTCCACCAGAACTTTCTGTGATGGTGGAACTGGTCCACACTGTGCTATCCAATGTGGCAGCCACGGGCCACACATGCCTACTGGGCACTTGAAATGTGGCTGGTGTGACTGAGGAACTGGGTTTGTCCCTTTATGTAATTCTAGTTAATTTAAAGTGACACTGCAGGCCCAGCGTGACCCCCAGGTTTAGGGGAAAGATGCCGAGTTCAATTTCAGGCAGCAGGAAAGGAGCGTGAGGACGGCCCCTGCTAATCAGTGGCTGAATGGGAGTCTGGAGCTCCGGGAAGCAGGTGAAGCCGCCTGTGTGGACGAGATCACCCGGAGAATCCACTGAGCAGAAAGGAACTGAGGAACTGAACAGGAAGAGAAGTCTAAGGGTTAGGAAACACTGTAACAGAGACAAAGAAGAACCCACAGAAAGCACTGAGAAGGAGAAGCCTGCGACGACAAGGAAATTCTCGAGAATCCCGTGGCTTAAGCAAAGGGGCTTCAAGAAGAGGAACGAGGACGAGGGGCAGACAGGCGCAGGGGCACTGGCAGCAGCGGGAGGCCCCCAGGGGACCGGGCGGCAGCGCGCAGTGAGCGAGGCCCTCGTCCAGCGTGGGCAACACTTCCTAACAGCACGGATCCGCCCAACACAACACCAGAGCCCTGCCCGCTAAGCCTGATTCCGAGTCAGCCAGGGGTAAAGCTGAGCGCCTCCCCACAGGCTGTCCTCAAGGGTCTACTTAAATATCCCACTTTCTAGGCTTAGTTCTCTAGATACTGGGACAGTGCCTGCCCTTTTCTCCCCTCCCACAATACAACCAGTTAATATTTATTCATATTTAAAATTAGTGAATATGAATTTTAAATCCAAAAATTTATTCAGATTTCCAAGTTCAATGGTAAGATTTACAAATTTTCTTTCATAAAAGGAGATGGCAGTCCATTGTTTAATTTTTGAAAATTAAAATAATTCACATAATCCAAAGCTCAAACCATATTAAAAAGTACATGGTTCAAAGTCCACCCTCTCCTCCTCCCTCAACCTCCCCAGCAGAACCAGACGTGTGAGTAATCGCTGCTATGAATTTCTTGTGAACGCTTCCAAGTTTCTTTATGCAAATACACATTCTTTATGCAAATACACATTCTTTTTCCACCTTTCAGACACAAGAGATAGTTATTCACTGCTCTGTATCTTCCTTTTTTTTACTTAAACATATATCTTAGAAATCTTTCCATATCAATGTAGGAAGGGCCTCCAAATTCCTTTATACGTCCTGACAATCAATGTTAAACAGAAATTAAAACCTCAAATCCCAACCCTGAAAATAAGAGGGACTAATGTGAGCCTGGGAAGAGTTGAGAGTGAGTTAGCAGCCTAGGAACTTACTAATCATCTTCTAAACACCTTAAAAAAAGTTGCAAGTAGTTAAAATCTACAACAGTTAAAATAAGCCTATTTGCTCTTTTATGAGCTATGAAAAACATTCTAAATACTCAAAACCTAATATATTTAGGCCATAAATAAAATTCCTGGAGTACTTTCTTAGAGGAAATAGGTGCTGTACTCATAAAATCAAGGCTACATATAAAGCTCCTTTACCATTAAACACCTTTTGGAAGCGGTTCACCGGTAAACCCCAGACCAGGGCAGCGATGCATCAAACCCAGTCATTACTACCCAAAGCAATGGACTTTGTGCTCCAATAAAAGCAAGGGGCCTAGTTCAGCTGCAAGATCCTCAGATCTCACATCCTGCCCTGACGCAATTAGCCCACAGAGAGCTAATCACCTCATCCCGGGCCCGCAGTTTCCCTGGCATCTTGCTGCGTCCGACACTAATAAACACCAGTGAGCGAGGACAGCACCTAATGAGTTGGCTGCATTAGTGTTTACAAGGCAGCTGCAGGTGATGAGTTCCCTGCATACAGCTCGTTTCAAAGAACGCTTTCCTAGCAAAAGAAACCGCTCTTTTCATGTTACGGGACAGCGTTTTACAAACGGAGGGGATTCTGTCTGGTCACACAGGACTCAGGCACCCACGCGCCTCACAGAGGGTGGCCCCTCGGTTCCTAGTGGAACCAGTACACTCGGTCTCACTGCGCTCCTCTGAGCATTGTTCTGGTAAATTCTAGGAAACTGCTCAACTATCACTCAAAATAGAGGGAAAGAATATCAACAGTTTAGGGTTACTGTCACATTCATCAGCCACATTTAAATTCCTATGTCTCTTGTCCCTCTCAAAAGTTCATTTCAAAGTTCTGAACAACAAAAATTTTTCAGGTACCAAAGTAAACTGTCAAGGGCACTCTGACAAAAAGAGTGCTATGAAAAAGCCTAGAGAGACAAGTAACATGTTGGTTCTGTCATCCAGGCACGAGTCAGACTTTTTAAAGGGGCGGCCAGGACTAAGCTCCCCTCACCCCGGACAGCACACAAGAGGACCCTCCCGGATTGGTTAGCATGTCAAAGGCCAGGGAAAGGACTTAAACGGTATTAGCTGGTTTAGAAAAGAAAAACAAACAAACGTTCATTTTCCATGACACTGGCTGGAGGGAGCGGGATGGCCAGCAGAGGGAGGAGAGCCCGCAGGGGACCGAGGCACCCACGCCCAGGAGACTTGCCTGGCCTTGGGTACCAGGACTCGGTGTTGCACCATGAGTGTATGGCAGATGGCCGCCATCAGCGTGAAGGCCTCCTCGCTGGCTGAGTCCCTCCAGACCAGGTTTAACAGGGTGTTGGTCTGCTGTTTCGTATCCAACTTTTTCAGACATTCCTCGGTTATGTACGGTACTGACAGTCTACCATCCTCCTAAAACACACCAGATGGGTTAGTCTGAGTTAACCATGTTCTATTAGAACTCAGCTCAACGCTGCAAAGATAATGTAAAATCTTACTTTCCTCCAACTGAAAACATAAGGAAGGCGTTACCTAAAGATTATCCACATCACAACGAACATAGCAATCTCTCTACCGGGTCCCCCGTGAAAGTAAGCCGAAATCCTCTGGAGACCCAAAGTCATTACCCATGGTAGGTGCCAATTTTGCCCAGCATGACAACACAGAACTGTGAACACTCAGTCTGTGCTTTAATGTGACAGTATGTTTAGTCCTTACAATTTAAGAAAAGTTTAATTCATATTTTTCAGATTGCATTATAGTAACCACACATGTATTACCACCTGATAGAACTTTCATTTTAAATTATCTGACGCCACAGTTTAAGCCAACTAGTCAGAATATTAAAAGAACTTAAAAAGCATCAAATGAAATACACAGACCTGTTACTTTACAGCTTAGCGTCCCTAGAATATCTGACTCACCGACTAAAAGCTGAGCTAATACTCGATGCAGTTTACCTACTTGGGATATGAACCAAAGATACTTACTTTTTTCATATATGTACATATATATGAGTATATAAAAATGACTATATATACAACACTGGGTGTTACTGACTGTACTGTTTGGAAACCTGGATGAATATAATTTATGTAACTTATGACAATCTACCAAATAAAACACTGTATTAGAGATGTATCTTATATATATATGTCTTCACTTAAGATACAAATCGCATTTTGTACAGGCACACCTTGGAGATACTGCAGGTTTGGTTCCAGACCACAATAAAGCAAACGTCGAAATAAAGTAATTCACGTGAATTTCTTGGTTTCCCAGTGCGTATGAAAGTTATGTTTACACTCTGTCGTAGCCTATTAAATACATAATGCAATAGCATTCCGTCTTTTAAAAAAACAATGTACATACCTTAATTTAAAAATGCTTTATTGCTAAAAAATGCTAACCATCACCTGACAACAAACAACCGCCAAAAACCTTCAACGTGTAAAAAATGGAACATCTGAGAAATGCAATAAAATGAGGCATGCCTATACAAATAAAATTTAAATCTCACGGATTCTCTAGAAGGTTAAGTATTAACAAACTGTCTTCTAAAAACACAAGTTTTATCTACATCTCATCTACAGGATCCCACTTCTTTTGACCATACAATAAAATTCACACTTTTTGGTGCGCAGTTCTGAGTTTTGACAGATGCAAGAGTTCCAGCACCCACCAAAACTCTGCTTTGTTTCTTTGTAATCAACCCTGTCCTGGTCTAAGCCCTGGCAACCACTCATCTGTTTCCCCCTGTCCTCCTGTTATGGCTTTTTCATCTCTGCTAAGGGAGCCCTGTGCCCTTTCACTCGACGCCCCCCCAACTCCCACCCCACACAGCACGAGTCACTCTCAAGTGTACTGCTCCTGGGACTAGACTCGGCTCGGCATTAACCAAAGAGAAATTTCCTAACCAAAAAAAAAATACATCTAAAACCTAGTACAGCCACACCTCAAGCCATTTCCATTGTGTAATTAAGAGAAAAAGACGTCAGTGGCAGACAAATTGTGCGTATAAGTGACATAAAGCTTTTTATTCCTTGAAAATGCACAGTAAACAACGCTCGGTGAGAAGTGGGAGATAATATGTGACACTGTTCGTAAAATGAATTTAAAAACCAATCATAGTATTTATCATCTATAAAATTTGCGAAAATTGACAAAAGATGTGTGCTGTTCACAAGACAGGGTAAGAAGAAATTTAACCTTATTTTTTCTTTTAGGGGCTGAGGAGAAGGAGGAAAGGGACTGACTGTTAATGGATTTGGGGTTTCTTTGTGGAGTGATGAAGATGCTCTAAAATTAGACAGTGGTGATGGCTGCACAGTTATGTTACCATACTGAGAAGTCACTGAATTGTATATTACTCTAAAAGGGTGAATTTTGGAACTTCCCTGGCATCCCAGTGGTTAGGACTCCGCACTTCCACTGCAGGGGGCACGGGTTCAATTCCCGGTTGGGGAAATGAGATGCCACATGCCGTGCAGCCAAAAAAAAAAAAACAGTATTTTTTAAAATAAATAGATAAAAATAAAAATATATTTAAAAAATAAAAAGGGTGAATTTTATGGTGAAGTGTATCTCAATAAAGTTATTTTTTAAAAATTCTTTACAAAAAGAACAAGTAGAACAGTGCCTGACACACAGTAGGTGCGCTTCCTGAGAACTATAGCAGCTTAACCCTTTAACCCAATCATTTCACTCCTAGGAACTATGTCCTAGTAATGATCGAACTAATATACAGGATGACCTATTTTACATTAAAAAACCAAACACAAAACCATGTGTCTCCACATAACCTTGTACAGACGTAAGGAAAAGGTATGGAAGAGCTCGTGTCCAATCACGAGGACGGCTCTCTCTGGGGAAGGGCACGATGGCAGTGTAGGTGAGGGGCCCTTATCTCTACAGCTGAAGGCTTTACAATAAGAACGTCTTGATGTATTACTTATATAACTAGAAATAAGGACGGACACAAGCTTTTGACTTCCGACGTCACATGAAGCTGGGCTTGGACGCACAGGACCCGGGAGCTTACTGGAGCACTTGTCTGCGCGTCTGTCTCTCCACTCTCATCTTCAGAGTCGCTGGCTGAATCCTGACAGCTTGTGTTGGCAGGTGAAACCGGCAACCGAGAAAGGAGGGTCTGGAGGACGCTCAAATACACTAGCAGTCCCTCCTCAGACAGGGTCCCTTTGTAAAACAATCAGTTACAACCGTTAATTAAAAGGGATCAAAAAGAAACTGGAAAACTCAGGTTCACATTTTTCCTGTACTGAGGGAGGCGTTTCCGACCAGGACTTATACAGATGTGCGCATTAAAATATACTCGAGGAAGACACCAAAATCTACAATAGGCACGTGAGCGGTTTAGCATGAATGGGGAAAACATCCCCGCACTCCCAGGAGTTCTCCCGTTCAACTCAAAAACTCTTCTTAATCTGTGTGGCCTTATAATATGTATTTAAAGCAGACTTTTTCATTGCGCCTGGAAACCTTCCCCAGGGACACTGCCCAGGCCACAGTCCTTCAGCAAAGACACCCTTCCAGAAATCCCTACCCCAGAGGCCACCTCGACAACGGGACACCCGCCACCACACCCCCTGCTCTTACGCGCTAATACCACCTCCATGTGAGTTCGCGTAAGACACATCTTGCATTTCATACCCAAATAATTTTCACCAACAGTTAAAACAAAGTAGAAGAGCCACGGCGCTCCACCGCTGGTCTTGGAGCGTGGACCCTCTATGGACAACAGTGCATTCAGGAAGGGCTCATAGGGGAAGACGGTCTGCACGTCGGCCAAAGCAGGAATGACAAAGTGGAAGACCTGCTCCGTGAAGGGGGCTGCCAGGACCTCCTTCGTGAAGGCTGTGAAAACTTGTTGCCTTAAAAAGAAAAATGGAAGCTTTTAATAAAACCAAAACACACTGTTCACAAAATCATTGATTCAAATCACTGGTCACAAAATACCTTCCTAATAATGTTAAGCTTTCAGTAACAACTAGATTCCCCTGAACTTCATGTTGTGTCCTTCCTATAAAAAACACTCGGCCGTGTTTTTGCTAACTTTTGATAGCTACTAGAGAGCAAGAAAATAACCAGGTCATCAGAATTATAAATTTATGTTAGGGTGCAGGACAGACAGAAAAAGTACATTTTTCTTTAAACTGAGTCACACTAATAAAGCAAAAATTTGACTTTCAAGTCTATATTTAACAGGGCATCCAATGTCAAAGTTATTGTTGGATACATACGATCTTGTGAAATTACAAAATCAATAAATTGATTCCATTCTCACCTTGCACCTTCTGGACAGGAGTTGTAAGTAAAGTGCAATGGTTTTAAAACATTCTCTAGCAAAATTTTTGCTATAGGAACTCGAGATAAATCAGAATATTCAATACTTGATGGAAGCTTGCTGTTAATTAACAAATAGAGAGATCTATAATACCCTAAAAGAAAAGAAAAACATATTTATAATTTGTATCAATTCATACCTTTTCTTATAAGGAGGGGGAAAAAAAACTTGTCAATTTTTAAATGCTTTTTATAAATCTCCACAGGTACAACTTCAAGCTAATTTTTCTTCACGTTTTCATTAAGAAAACCTTCAGGCACCCACGTAGCTTGAAGTGATGCATAAAGTCCACGCACCCGCTACCCAGCACCAACAATTATCAACTACAGCCAGTCGTCTACGCCTCCACTCACTTGGAAGCAAATCCAAGAAAAAATTATCTCAGTATATCATCAAAGGACTTTATTTTTCTTAAAACTACCATCATCACAGCTAAAATAAATTAGTAATAATTCTTCAATACCACAAATACCTATCAGTGTTCAAGTCTCCAATTGACTCATGTTATAAATTTTATTTAACTACTTTGCCTGCATCAGGATCCAAGTAAATCCCATACACTGTGATTTCTAAAATGTCTCTTAAGCATCCTTCAAGTAATTAAGTCGTTCTGTGGTTTTTTTTTTTTTTTGCTGTACGCGGACCCCCCACTGTCGTGGCCTCTCCCGTTGCGGAGCACAGGGTCCAGACGCGCAAGCCCAGCGGCCATGCTCACGGGCCCAGCCGCTCCGCGGCATGTGGGATCCTCCCAGACCGGGGCACGAACCCTTGTCCCCTGCATCGGCAGGCGGACGCCCAACCACTGCGCCACCAGGGAAGCCCCGCTCTGTGGTTTTTTAAACAATATCACGTTGAACCCAGGACTTTAACCCCGGGGTAGACTCGCACCCGTCGCAGCTGTTCTCCTTGCTGATACTCGTGATCATCATCGTACTGCTGACGGGCTGCAGTCAGGTGAGCATCTCTGCTTCCTGATGGGACAAGACGGCCCAGTCTCACCTTCCCATCTCCCAATCAGGACCAGGGACTCTTAAATCCCTTTTAAAGGAAAGGATGCCTCTGGAGACCACAATGTGGGCACCGAGGGATTCACATGTTTTAAAGAAGACCTCTGTGAAGCAGAAACACCTGGCATGGCCCTTCTAAGCTGCTGATGGGCTTTCTAGGGGTACGGTGAACATAACTCTGCCGCCACTAACAACTCAGGTCACGCGATCCTATAGAAGCGTGTGCCCCCTTCTTGCACGGCACTAAGAGCATCTTCGGGCGTAGTCTGCAGGCATCCCGTTACTGTAAGCTCACGCTAACACGCTCTCCACCTGCTTGGTTTGCTCCCTCCAGTTCTGCACCCGACGTTCGGTCGCTGAACGGCGAGTCTCCGCACGGATCCCCAGACCTGCTCTGCCACCACCCCAGCTCTAACCTCACACACACTGATCACCAGCGACGCGCAACAAGAAAGCCTGAAAGCTCTTCTGCTATAAAACTGAAAAGACGTAAATACATCAAGAAAAAATTTTAAAGTAGCGTATTATTAACATATTAACACAAATATGTGTACATTGACAGCGTGAACAGAGCATTAAGTAGTTCAGCTGCAATTGTTAAAACGCTTCACGTTAAGTCAACAGACAGTGCACAGTACCTGAACTAGTAAATGAACACGACGCTGAGACATTACAGACTAGTAATGTCAGGAAGTAATTTATCAGAAAAGATGAAACATGGCTATACCACAGACACCGAAGCAGCACCTTCTGTGTAAGATTTTGAAGCATCTCCTAGTTCAAGACACATTTTAAAATAACGCATATTTCTTAGTTATCATCTTTACACTTTTGAAAGCAAGAAGGCTAAAAATTCTCACTGAATGCTTAGTCTTTTTTTTTTTTAAAGAAGATGTTGGGGGTAGGACTTTAGTAATTTATTTTATTTATTTTTTCTGTGTTGGGTCTTCATTTCTGTGCGAGGGCTTTCTCAAGTTGTGGCAAGCGGGGGCCACTCTTCATCGTGGTGCGTGGGTGTCTCACTATCGTGGCCTCTCTTGTTGCGGAGCACAGGCTCCAGACGCGCAGGCTCAGTAGTTGTGGCTCACGGGCCCAGCTGCTCCACAGCATGTGGGATCTTCCCAGACCAAGGCTCGAACCCGTGTCCCCTGCATCGGCAGGCGGACTCTCAACCACTGTGCCACCAGGGAAGCCCATTAATTTGCTTTTTAGATCAAATTCCACAAATTTCAATTTACTTTTAATTAACTCAGTGGTTTCCCTAATTTTTCAATGAACTAAGTAGGGTTTCTTTATTTTTTAAACCTAAACCAAACAGTAAGGTTGGATGTATAAGAATTTAATTTCTACATTTTTAATCCTGAGAATTAAATTAGCTAGATTTAACCAGTCAACAGATTAGTCCATTTCAAAAAAAGAAAACAAAAGCAAAATTATTTGTTTTTATCAGTCACTGTTGCTTTCTAGAACACCCTATAGCTCCTTTTACGACTCATAACGCACCCATTCTAATGTTAATGCTCCGGAAGTCCAGGAGCCCTGCAGCATCTGATTTTTCCACCTGTGAGAACACCGGGAGTCAGATTTTTGTTGTTGTCCTTGCTGGCCACGCCACGCGGCTTGTGGGACCTCAGTTCCCCAACCAGGGACTGAATCAGGGCCCACGGCAGTGAAAGCACAGAGTCCTAACCACCAGACCACCAGGGAATTCCCTGGGAATCAAATTTTTTACTTTACGTTACTTAATTATCATAGAAGTTTTAAAAATCATATGCACTTCATGGTCTTTCTGCCGGCAACACTAACACGTTCTCAGAGGAATTTCAGATCTAGGTTATTACACCTGACAGAATGCAGTCACTTTAAGACGTGTGTCACCAAGTTAATAAGAAAATTCAAATAAAGCAAGCACCTTCCTCTCCTCTACTGAACTACTGTGATTCCTGCGACAGGCTCTTCCCGGGTCGGTGTGGCACTGTGTTTGCGGCGTGACTGTGCCCACCACCCGGGCCGCGGCACTCAGCCAGGGCAGCCAGGCCTGCACTGCGGGCCCAGAGCACCTGGAACAACTTCCGACAGCAGACACTAACTTACTTCATTTTCAAGCAACAGGAAAAGTGCGGTAAAGATATCAGACACAATTTCCAAATTTTGAGTGTGGGTAGAGACGAGGACAGATGTTAGAATCTGTGATTCACACAACGCTTCCCACCCGCAAAGGTGCCCTGGCTGGGGCCGACCGCTCACGACCACGCCGCCCCCAGTTCTTATACCGCTCACTTACCATTCTGAACCATGTAGTGCAAAATCTGTTCAATCACGGACACCACGTAGCTGGCATCCTGTAAAGCAGGCAGGTAGGTGTTCTCGGAGGAAAACACCTCAAGCATTCTCATTGGAAGAGCAACATTCAAACTGCCATCATCACAGTTCTGCAGTAACCTGTAAAAACGAAAACAAGTATTCACATACTTACTAGATGGCAAGTGTCACCGCAAGTTTCGTCAAATTCTTCTCTTCGCTACGGTAAGTGTTCGAGCCGTTCTGTTCTAGCACTACAATATCCCTGAAAACAGACGCGACTCCAAGACAGACAGGAAATAACCAAGCATCGTGCCACTGACACTTTTTTTGAGTCCTTATTATGTGCCAAATAGAATGATGGCGCCTGGTTTAGAGAGGAAAAATGCACCATCAGAGAGGGAGAAACAGACAAGGAAAATCAAAGATCACCAATGCCGTGTGGGAAGGGTATGATCCACTGACCTAAGCTACATCTAATACAACTCAGATAAGCATCTTTTCACAAGTGTCTGCAAGACTTTCCATGCCCACAATGTCCCCCAAGAAGAACACTTAGTATATTTCTATCCTATGATCCTAAGTCATCTAGCATTTTGACTAAAGACTCCCTTCTTACTATGAGAATTACAGGCAGAAAGGAAGGCTTAGCTGTCACAAAACTAAGTCTTACTTAAAAACAGAGAATGTCTTTTCTTTTTACATCTTTATTGGAGTATAATTGCTTTACAATGATGTGTTAGTTTCTGCTGTACAACAAAGAGCTATATGTAAACATATAACCCCCCTCCCTCTTTTCTTAGAATCAGCTTTATAGAGACACAATTCACACATGATAATCTGCACTCATTTCAAGTATGCAACGCAATGAGCTCTGACGTTATCCCACAATGAGGACACAACACATCCACCCACCGCTTCCTCTCGGCCTTCTCTAGTAACTTCCTCCCTCCAACTCCCCCACCCCCAACCCATTTCTTCTGTCACATAGACTAGTCTGCATTTTCTACTATTCTATACATGAGGAACCGTACGGTATGTACACATTAATGTCTAGATTCCTCACTCAGCGTCTTTCTGAGATTCGGCCAACATGTTAAAAACACAGTCCTTTTACTGCTCGTAGCATTCCACAGCATGGGAAGACCATGTTTTGGTTATGTATTCATATGCTGATGGACACGAGTCGTTTCCAGACTTTTCTCGTTATAAATAAAGCTATATGAATGTTCAAGGATAGTGTGTGTGGACCTGTCTCATTTCTCTTGGGTAAATTCCTAGGTGAGGAACCACTGGGTCACATGGTAGCCGGACAGTATTTAACCTGACAAGAAACCGTCCAGTGTGAAGGGCAGTATGTGAGAGTCCCAGCTGCTCCGTACCGGTAACGCTTGGTACTAACCCTTTTTCAAGTTTTAGCCAAGCTAACGGCTGCATACTGAACTTCACTGGGATCTGAATTTGCATCTGTGATTATTTACGATGTCGAGTACCTTTTCAAGTGCTTATTGTTCATTGTGTGTCTGCTTTTCAACAGTGGGCCCTTTGTTTCTTGAAAACCCAAGAACACTGTCTGTGCCCACCCAGGCCGCACCCACCTGGCCCTCCTTCCGCCGAGCTCCAGCAACCCCTTCCCCGGCGCCCATCTCCCCTCCCACTGGATGCTGGATAAGCGCACTCTCAGGTTTCCCACCTTAGTCTCCAGACCCCACTGCCTCGCCCACTCCTGGCCCACGTCCCTGCCCCTGTGCAGAGCTCTTCACCATTCACAATTCCTCTTAAGCCCGAGACGACCGGCCCTTCCCCACCGCCGCTCTCATCAAGGTGACCAACGGTGCTACGGCGGGGAAAACCGCCAGACTGTGAAACGGGCAGAAAAGACTGGTGGCCGGCCCAGCTCGCTCACTGTGTTACCCTCCATCCTCGCCTTCCACCAGGCTGATCTACAACTCCGTAGAGACAGAAGCTAACTTGTAGAAAACTGACAGGAATGCAAATGTTTCCCATACAGAACGACACAAATTATTCCTGTTCCTGGCAATGCAAAAGGCTTCTGCCAGAGAATACAAATTCCCTAAGGCAAAATCCTTATTTGAATCAGTTGTAACATCTCGGTTCCCTCCTTAATTCACCAGTTAAATAAAATTACTGACACGTGTTCACAGGGAATCCTGATTTTGCCTTTCCTGGAGAACAATACTGAGCATTACCAACTCCATGGTCAACTCTCTGGCTCCGTCTACGCTGGTGGCCACTCCTGACCGCCCCCCCATCCCCGTGCTCTCCCTACTTGGATGCCAGGGCCCTGGACTCTCCTCCTCCATCACCAGCTCCCCCTCTTCCCCACAGCATCCTGATGTCAGGGGACCCCAGGGACCAGTCTCTGGTTCTCTTTCTACACAATTCACTTAATCTCACGCGTGTTTATGTTCCTTAGTGTTTAAAATGACTTCATCCTTCTAAATGCTCAAACCAAAAGCTGGTATGCATCCTTGGCTTTATTTTCTGAAACCCCACATCCAGTCTGTGAATCCTGTGCACTCTAGTTTCCAACCAACTTCATGACACTCCCACTGCGATCACCATGGCCCAAGACACCATCATTTCTGGAATGGACCACTGCTGTCTCTTACGGATCCCCGTCTCTGCAGCACACTAGTGAGAACGTTCCAGAAAAACATAAATGGGAGATGCAGGGTGGCAGGGGCTATTCTAGATGAAAAGATTCAAGAGACATCCAAGGTTATGTGTGGTCAATTAGAGTCTATTTTTTAAAAAGAAGAAAGAAAGAAAAACAGCTATTCAATGTAATTTGAAAACAAGAGAAATTTGAAAATGGACGTAGTATTAGAACAACCTGAGTCATCTCTAAGTACAAGGGCTGCTATTACTGGGATTGTCAAACTAGACTGGTTGCCCTAGTGACAGTTAATATTACTCTCAATCATTTCTAAAGGTGTACTAATGAAACTCTTGTTTGCAGGAGTGTCCTTCTTTGGGGAGATGGCCACTTAAGTATTTTGGGAGTGGGAAGTCACTATGTTACTTTGAAATGATTCAGCAAAATGTTAACAGTGGTCAACAATGTTAAAAACAGTCGACTCTGGATGGCAGGCAGATGACCACTTACTGTGCCACTTTTCTACTCTTACGTTTGAAAATTTCCTAATAAAAACATTCTAAGAGTCAGGGAAGAAAGAAAATTCCAGTCATGTCACCCTCGGCTCAGAACTCTCCTTTGGCTTCTCTCCTCTCTCAGCATGAAAGCCCAAGTCCTAAAGAAAGTACCTTCCAGGGCTTCCCTGGTGGTGCGGGGGTTAAGAACCCGCCTGCCAATGCAGGGAACACAGGTTCGAGCCCTGGTCCGGGAAGATCCCACATGCCACGGAGCAACTAAGCCCGTGCGTCACAACTGCTGAGCCTGCGCTCTAGAGCCCGCGAGCCACAACTACTGAAGCCCGCGCGCCTAGAGCCTGTGCTCCACAATGAGAGAAGCCACCGCAGTGAGAAGCCCGCACACCACAACAAAGAGTACCCCCCCACCCCCGCTCGCCGCAACTAGAGAAAGCCCGCGTGCACAGCAACGAAGATCCAATGCAGCCAAAAATAAATACATTTAAAAAAGCAAGTCCCTTCCAGATCCTGGGATGTGCCCGGAGGGCCCTCCCTCTGCCTCCCCACCAGAGCCTGGGGAGACTCTGGTCCCTGCACAGCTGTCCATCCTCCCCGCTCAGGGCCACCCTTCCCGCCAGACTCTCTAAAGTCAAACTACACCCCCAAATTTCAATCCCCCTTTCCTCCTTTTATGCTCCTCATTATTTACCGTTTATTTCTGTCACATAAAGACGTTCATATGTTACTTATTCTTGCTTATTCTCAGTCTCCCAGAAGACAGTCTCCAGGAGAGCAGGTCCCTTCTCTGCCTGTCACAGTCACATGCAGTGCTGAGAACTGGGCCAAGCACTTAGGAGGAACCCCATAAACTTTTTTAATCAACGAAGTTATTAACTGATTAGCCAATCCCAATTTTGTTCCTAATGGATGCTCACATTAAAAAAATGTAAGTAATGTCAGTATTCATTACTTTTAAAAAAAGTGATCTTTATTTTCAAAATAAATTTACTGAAGTTGATAAGCAGCTGTTTACAAACAATGTTAGCACTAAATAAAAATGACAGAAAGTGTGTACTCTGAGAGCTGTACTAGATGCCAACAATGACCCCTGCACCGTTAGAGCCCTGAGCCCTCAATGGTGCTTCCAGTGCCCAAGGAAAGGCAAAAAGATGGCTCTGAAGGATGGAGGTGACCAGGAGACCATTTGCTTTTAAGCAGAGGTGTACCCATCGGTCCAACCACTCAGCAGAGCACTGAAATGCTGGGCCTGGAAGGACCAGTCTCATCCAATATTCCTCACTTCAGAATGAAGCTGAAAACGAGATCCAGTGACTTGCATCATGCCCTAAGCTAGCAGGACACAGAGGCAGCACTAGAACCCAGTCTCCTGACCTCTACTTCATTACTGTACTGGCCCGAGTTCCGCTCATCCTCAACTCAGGTGCCATCGACGTCCGTGTTATCTGTTCATTCACGTATTTTATACACAATGAGGTACATCATCTCTTTCACATAAAACTACTTTTCTAGCTCTGAAAAAGTTATCTTAAATTCCCATGGAGACCAAAAGAGTGGAAGAAAGCACACGTCCCCTCCTCTGGTAACTTGCCAAAGCACCTAAAGTTCAATGCCCTGCACACAGCAGGTAAGCTCATTCACTGGTTTATTAACATCACACACTTGAAATAAAGTTTCTAACAGATTTCTATTTTAATTGTACTTTGTTAAAACTTCATTCCTCCTCTAAAGGAACCAGCTTCCTTAGAGAAAACAGCCCCAACCTGGGGCTTTCAGGGGAGGTGTTAAATAGAGCCCAACACAGTGTGGTCCCAGAAAGCAAAGATGCTTCAAAACACTAATGGGGCTCTGATAAGGGCTCCCTCTACCCAGCATTTAAAAATGCGTGAGGCCTGACTGAGACTAAAGAGAAAAGGAGGCAGGGTCTTCTTCAGAAATAAAGCCAAATAACAAACACTGAAGAAACAACAGAATTAGAAAAATCAGCGTTTTATAAACCATGGATATAACAACTGATTCAGGCGTAGATCATCAAATGCAAAAACGAACCACTGGGTGAAAGGTGGTACTCTAATGACACGGAAGGAAATGTACCTGCACAATACAGAGAGGAGTTTTCACTTTCACTCAGCCTCACTGAGCATGGGCTATGTCTCACGTGAGGCGCTAGGACTCTCACAACTACCTGCTACGAAGCACTCTTGCTGAACACGCTTAAACTGAATCAAGTACAGCCCGATGGCAGTGGTTCTCATGGGGGCAACACTCGGCAGTGTCTGGAGACCTGTGTGATCAAGTGGGTGCCACCTGCATCAAGCGGGGGCAGGGCAAGGATCCTGCTGAACACCCCACAACACACAGGACCACATGCACAACACAGAATGGTTCGGCCCCAAACATGAAGAGGGTGTGGTTGAAAAACTCTCCTCTAGAACTGACAGCCAATTTAAAGGAAAGAGAGGAGACAAAGGAGTAAGTGAAACAAACGGAGCCTAGGATCATCAGAACAGAGCAGACATTTTTGAGGTAACTGGGGAATCTGAATACGGAGTGTGTGTACCACACGATATTAAGAGAATTACTAGTCATTTTCTCAGATGTGAACACAGCAGTACGGTTATCAGAGAGCGTGCTTTCTGAGGAGAAGCACAGTGAGTCGGGTGAAGCGTCACGATGTCTGCCACTTACTTTCACGTGCTTTAGAAAACAACACACTGTACGTGTGGAGAGAGAGAGCGCAAATGTGGCAAAATGGTAACTTTCGACTCTAGGCGGAGGATATATGGTATTCTTTCAACTTTACTGGTGTTAGAAATTTTCCAAAACAAAAAGCTGGGGAAAACACGGAGAAATTACATTTGGATTTCTCATCTATTAAAATCACTTGCTGAATGAATACCTTCGAAAGGACATTAAGTGTCCACAAACTACAACCCGTGCGCGGAACCAGCCACAGGCCGTGTGGCTCTCAGGTGAAGGGCGCTCCTGACACCTTTAAAAGCTTGTAAGAAGAAACACAGTATGCGTAAGAGAGGCCACACTTCATGCCATCTGGGTGTTTACAGAAAACGTTGCTGACTCCCGCTCCAGCGAATCAATGCGTACAATGTGTTTTTCAAAGTAAAAGTTTTTCCAAGAAGTAAAAGGGGTTTGAAAAAACTAAGATTTCTTGGGATTGGTGATCTTCCAGACTCTCTCTCTTCATAAAGGCTCTTCTCTACCTGTAGTCCAGCTCAGGATTCTGGAAGTCAGTTAACAAGGCCTAGCTCTGATAGCAACCCTAAATAAACCTTACTACATGCAACTGCCAGAAAATTAGCTGAAATTATATTAAAGGCTCACAATCATTTGAAAGTTCGCTACTGTGCAGATACCAGCAATTTTGAGAAAAACAGTGAAGATGTTAATTTGTTTTCTCATTCAGGTACTACTGCTCACATCACCTAAATGTGCTTTGTAAACTGAATCCAGCAAAGTCATGGAAGTGACTTATTTCAAGTCCATACATAAATCACAAGAGCCTGATGAAAGGCCTGCTCTAAAGAGCCTGTCCCCGAGGGTAGCGACCCTAGGAGAATGGGAGCCTGCCTCCTCACAGCAGGAGTCCTTTCAGGTGGCCCATCCACTCGCTAGCAACCAGGACCCCTGATATCCCACAAGATAATTCCAGAGCCTACCTGAAAGAAAACATCATCTGGAAGGTATTTATATCTACATTTTAATTTCTACAGGGAGAAGAGTCACAGGAGTGAAAACTGTAATACATAGAACATTCCAGTCTCAAAAAGAAAAAAAAGGGAAAACCACTGTCACAGACACTGAAAACCAAAGGGTATATTCCTCAGGACAAAGTGACCACCACGTTGCACAAGTTGCTGACAACGATGGGTTTACCTGCAACAGAGGCTCATCAACCTCTTTATTTGAAATAAGCACGTAAGTCTCTCAGATCCATCCAACTGCTGGACAAACAAAGAGCTATATTTAATTAGGTTCTGATACATCCATATCTGAAAGAAACAGCAAAACATACAATTATAACTCTCAGTCCATAAAAAGCTAATTATTTACTAATTACAAACATACCAAAATTTCCTTAATTGGTAAATACTTAATCAAAATAATCGAAACATGCTAAGAAGAAGTAAATCTTCTAAGTCGGGTTTTAGGTAGTAGCACACACGTCCTGAACCTTCCACCTTAAGAAAGCACATTGGCACAGAGTTAAATTACTACATTTATCACTAAAAGTACTTAAAACTCATGTAAGTGTGAAGCAGAAAGTTCATTTGCAAAGCTCAGCAAACCACAATAAAAACATTTGAGAATCACCATCTCAATCATAAGCTACGAAGGATAACGGTTCCTTCTTTCTACCTTTCTCCTCTGCGTTTCCAGCACCTTTCCTGTGGGTACTCTCCTTCCCTAACTCCATGCAATTTCGGTAGCAAAGGCAATCATTCAGTCCCACTGCTCCCGATAGAAGGCCAGGTGTGTAGCATGTGAGGCGAGAGATGTGTCACTTAACTAGACAGGAGGAACCCTATCACAATGTTTATACAAACCATCGCAGTGCGCACCTGAAGTATCTTACAATTTTATTTGTCAATTATACGTCCACACGGCTGGAGGGAAAAAAGGTCAGAGACGCGTCTGGATGACCAGAACCCCCGCTGTCCCGGACACGGTGATGGGCCATCGCGGTGAGCAAATGCTGAGTTCGATTTCTGTCGAGCTCCCATCCAGGAGGCCTCTCTAGTGTGGATACAGCTACCAGAAGTGATTTTGAAAACACAATACCAAACAGGAATCTCTTATACTTCCTCTACGATATTTTTGTTGCTATTTGTTCATTTCATGAGACCCATTTAGAAGCGTTAAAATTAAGACAGCTTCTTAAATGTGCCACAGAACCTTTTCTTTACCTGTCATTTTTACAGAGTTTCTCCTCTGAGAGTAACACTTATTTGATATAAAATGTTATCAAACAATTGAAGTACTAACACATGTGTTTTGCATGATGAATTCGAGTGTGTCCTAACTTGGGTGGAAATAACTCTGAGACCCAATCCGAATGTTAGTTTACCTACACACAATCTTTCTTCTTGAGGTATTTGGAGCTACTTGTTCATACTTTCTCAGGAACCAATATCATACGAGTATTTTCTGCACTATGTGACACGCAGTTCATTCTAGAATTTGTACTGAATACCCATTAACAAATAAAACTAGGATGTACAGTGACTGAACATTAGAAAAATCTGAAGGCCAACTGTAGGAAGTACAAGAATAAGGCTGTAAATACATTCATCAAGTAATTACGTTTCAACGACATAAAAAAAACCTCAAAGCACTTTATTTGAACACTTTCTGGACTGGTTTTTTTTTTAATTGAGGTATAGCTGATGTTCAGGTGTACAACACAGTGATTCACAACTTTTAAAGGTTACCCTCCATTTATAGTTATTATAAAATAATGGCTATATTCCCTGTGCTGTACAATATATCCTTGTAGTGGACTGGATTTTGATACTGCTTTTTACATTCTTGACAAATGCACCAATATCATCCCAAAAGTTCTAAGTACATTAAACATCTGCTTTGCCTAACTTTTTGTTGTTATTTACTAAATTCAGATAAGTACAGTTTCAAAAACTTTCCGTCTTATCCATCCTTTCTCAGGAAGTTAACTGAGGCTATATATCAATAAAACAAGGGAGTAAACCAAGAAAGCAAAAAGATATGGAATCAGGAAAGAGGAACTGAAACGGAAGCAAAGCAAAGCAGAGGTTTTCCCAGGAACATGGCAGGCGCGGAAAGCAGCCACTCCAAACTGTGCAGCAAGTTCCCGGGACGCAGAAGGAACAGCTCAGCGGGGAAAGAGCACCAGTGACCTGACCCTCTAGTCACGGAAAACTGTACTGAGAATTATTTTACTGTCAGGAGGTGGAAGAAGACTTTATCATAAAGAGACTCAAAGATAATTAAACAGAAATGACACAACAATTCACTCTAGAGTAACTCAAGAAAACTGTACACAAAAGAAAATACAATCACGGTACACTATTTTAGCGACCATATTTACAGTCACTATAATAAAAAATAAATCAAGGGGGTGGGTGAGGAAGGGAGAGCCATGTACGCACACTTTTGCACAGAGCACCTTAGAAAAACTATCAAAAGTGGCATCACGCCTGCTCTTAAAGTAGGAATTAGGGTCCTTGAAGATGGGCAGGAGACTTTCCCTCCACATATGACTGATTTATTGTTCTTGCATTTTTCTGGGCAAACTAAATAAACAATCCAGTTTGCTTTTCTCATATAAACCAGGTTTGAGGACCTGGTTAATTCTAATCCTACACAGGGCCTGTAGGACTGGGTGGCTGCATCACGTCCAGAAAGCATGCAGGAACCACTGACCAGACCTCAGAGTGGGGCAGAAGCAGTTCTCCAAAGGGAAGGGTGCTCTGGCGAGACAGAGGACTGACGGCCCTTCTGACCCCCACATGGCTGTGCTCCACATCTGACCTTCAATCTGCAAGGTCAGAGTACATGAGGAAGGAACGGACTGCTCCAGAAAGAGAGCCAGATGACCTGCTGCTGTACGTTCCTCATTCTTCTTCTCACAGGCTTCAGATAGAAAGCCTAGAAAGAGCCTGCCTTTAGGGGACATGGGCTCGAGCCCTGGTCCGGGAAGATCCCACATGCTGCGGAGCAACAAAGCCCGTGCGCCACGACTACTGAGCCCTCGCTCTAGAGCCCGCCAGCCACAACTACTGAGCCCAAGTGCCACAACTACTGAAGCCCGTGTGCCTAGAGCCCGTGCTCCGCAACAAGAGAAGCCACCACAATGAGAAGCCCATGCACCACAACGAAGAGTAGCCCCTGCTCGCCGCAACTAGAGAAAGCCTGTGCGCAGCAACGAAGACCCAATGTAGCCAAAATAAATAAATTTAATTAATTAATTAATTTCAAAAAGAGCCTGCATTTAAGGAAAGCCATCTTTACTGCCTCTAAAGATTTAGGGAAAGTTCTTCCCATGGTCCAGCCCAGCTCAATACAGGAAGCAACGTTGGGTGTTAAAGCCAAACACCAGATAAGCGATAAAGTATTCCTATGTCTTCTGTACTTACAGCCCTCACAAGGATCCTTCTAGTACGTACGGTTGGAGCATGGAAGACTTACTTTTCACTGTACACCCATGTTTTAATTAGAAATTTTTAATCCAGGTAAATAAGGATGTCTAAGAATAAATACATATTTAATCTAATGAATCTCAGTATTTCCTGGGAAAGTGGACACAGCAACAAGTTCCACTTTATGAAGATGATTCATCCACGTATCTCCTCCGTTAACACACACCGGTCCTCACCACTGATAACATCAAAACCTATAACATTTTTTACGTTACACGATTATATTTTAGATGTTCCAAGAGAGAGACCCTGGAGTCCAGAGGTTTACATTTCAGTATTTACAGGTAACAAACCGGCTATGACACCGAGGATGCACGTCCCAGGGATGGAGGCACAGGGTGGAGGGTTCTGTGCAAAACAAGGTGCTGCCTGTGCGGACTGGGTAACGGGGGCAGCACAACAGAGTAGCCTACTGTTTCTTATATGTGAAATTTGCCTTAATAAAAACATGAAGAAGCCTACTGAAAATCTGTATCGATTTTTAAGAGGTAAAACATTATCACCAAGACGACCTATCACCACTGGCTGAGGAAGTCACGAGGGTGACACGCGCTGGAGGGGTTTCTGATCCCATTAAACCAAAAGCTGGAAAACACGTTAACAAGGGTTAGTGAAAATGTAGTCAACACTCACCAAGCGTTTTGAGTCTTCATTCTGTTTGTAAAAAAACAGAAGCTGCCTCACCAAAAGGGTAAGGGTGGGACCGTTGGCGATGGAAAAAGTGCCACCGGACTGGGACAAGCTGGCCCGGCGATCAAATGCACTTCTCTGGATGGAATACTGAAAACAAAACAAGACATAAAGACAGGATCACATGATCGTATGGTCTAAATGGTCACTCAGTGTTTAAACTGGAGTAGTGGAAACGGACAATTAAGATTCCGTTACTGAGAAGTTATCACTGGTAAAGGGTTAATGAAACCCGAAAAGCCTGGAATGTAGTGACAGAGCCATGAACACCCTATGCAGGAGTCTTCCATCACCTCCTTCTACTGTGATCTTTAGCCGTGGTTTGGCCTATGTTTGCATTTAATAATTTAAAAATCACCAAAAAATTCATCTGTCTATAAATCTTTATATAAACTAATCAAATTAACTATTGGGGAAAATACTATTATCCACATTAACTTTCATTAAACAAGTACACACAAAAACACATACAAAATGAATTCCACTTCTAAGAATCCAAGGCCATATTTAAAATAAGCTCTCAGGGCTTCCCTGGTGGCGCAGTGGTTAAGAATCCGCCTGCCAACACAGGGGACAAGGGTTCAAACCCTGGTCTGGGAAGATCCCACATGCCGTGGTGCAACTAAGCCCATGGGCCACAACTACTGAGCCTGCGCTCTAGAGCCTGCAAGCCACAATTACTGAGCCCACGTGCCACAACTACTGAAGCCTGTGCGCCTAGAGCCTGTGCTCCGCAACAAGAGAAGCCACCGCAATGAGAAGCCCTTGCACCGCAACGAAGAGTAGCCCCCGCTCGCGGCAACTAGAGAAAGCCCGCGCACAGCAATGGAAGACCCAACGCAGCCAATCAATCAATCAATCTATTAAAAGATAAAAATAAAATAAGCTCTCTCATACCTTTCTAATTCCTTCTCAGTTTAAAAACAAACTTACTTGCTGTTTTCTGTCTCTATAGCCTCGAATAAATGACTGGATAATTATTGCATTTTTCAATCTTCGTCTTTCTTCCTGAATAATGCAGGGAGGAGGGAACAATGGGTCAGAATCAGTGAAAATGACAAATACTAGTTCAGACTCAAAAAAAAAACAGCTACATAATTCACGTACCACAAAATTCACTCTTTTAAGTGTACCATTCACCAATTTTTAATATACTCAAAGTTGTGCAATCATCACCACTGTCTAATTTTGGAACATTTTCATCACCCATCCCCAATAAAACCCCTGTACCCAGGGGTTTTACCCAGTCATCCCTCATTCTCTGTCCTCCCACCCCGACCCCCCAACTGCTGGCAATCACTAATCAATTTTCTGTCTATATGGAACTGCCTATTCTGGACATGATGTACAATGGAATCATAATATGTGGCCTTTTGTGCCTGACTTTTTTCACTTGTCATGATGTTTTCAAGGTTCATCCACGCTGTACCATGTAACAGTACGTCACTCCTTTTTATGGCTGTTCCACTATACGGATGTCTCATTTTGTTTATCCACTTATTAACGGATGGACATTTGAGCTCTTTCCACTTTGGGCTATTATGAATGCTGCTGCTGTGGACATTCATGTACCAGCTTTTGCAGGGACATAGGTTTTCATTTCTCATGGTTGTGTATCTAGGCATGGAATTAACATTTGAGGAACTGCTGGACTGTTTTCCAAAACAGCTACATTATTTTACAATTCTACCAGCATAGAAGGACTTCTTTTTTTCAAAGTTTTTGTTTTAAGTATTTAAAAAAAATACAGACAACAGAAGCATCTATTTTAAAGGTCACTTTGTTTCCAAGCAGAAAACTCCAATTTTTATCAACTCGACTCTGTCTTTAAAACTTTCAGGATAGGGAGGGTGGGAGGGAGATGCAAGAGGGAGGAGATATGGGGATATATGTATATGTATGGCTGATTCACTTTGTTATAAAGCAGAAACTAACACAACATTGTAGAGAAATTATACTCCAATAAAGATGTTAAAAAAAAAAAAAACTTTCAGTGACCTAGCAAAAATATATATTCTTCATCATCATTATAACCACTGCAGCTAACAGTGTTTGAGAGCCTACTATGTGCCAGCCCTAAGACAGACACTTCACATGCATTCATACAATAACCTTACAGGTGAGCATTACTCCTGTTTCAAAGACACAGAAACCGAGACTTCCATAAAGATTAAGTGATGCCAAAAGATACGAGTCAGAGAGCAAACTCAGGTGTGACACGAAAAGCTGTACTGTCTTATCACATGACAATGCTTCACATCTTCTATGAATGCCACCTACCAGGCTTGAAAGGCACATACACATTCACGCAATCTTGGGATTAGAGAACATACCATCAGGTCACAAAAGTGTACTTTCTGAGCTTCAAATGGTTACAAGGGAATCCTTGAGCTTAAACCTAGTTTGGGAATCTATTCATAACTATGATGACTCTAACAGCACTTAATTAAACACTCATATAACATCCCATGCATTTTCAAAACACTTATTTTTACTCATTCAGCTGTCTGCTGGGGAAGTCTCGGGAGCACTCCCGCTCTCTGGCAGGTGCGCTGAGGACAGGTGAGTGAGTCCTCACAAGGCCCGGAGGCCAGCTTCACATTAGCTCATCCCTGTGGCAGGTGCGCTGAGGACAGGTGGGTGAGTCCTCACGAGGCCTGGAGGCCCGCTTCACATTAGCTCATCCCTGTTTTAAAGGGGATTCATCCCTCCCCCACTGCCTGCTGGAAGCAAATGCAACGCTCTCCAAAAGGAAGAGGCCATATTCTAAGCCTGAAGATATCGCTTCGGTTTGGAACATACAATGTCCGGTATTCAACCAAAATAACCAGGCAAAGACAAGAATTTAAAATCAAGAGGACAAACAATAAAAATGAACCCACAGGAATTCCAAACACTGGAGAGGAAACATTATCTTTAAAAATCTACAGTTACGTGCGAGAAATGAAAAGACGAGAGAACTGGGAAATAAAAGAATCAAAGAAAATTCTAGAACGCAAATAAAAACTGAAATTCAGAACTCAATGGATGTACTTAACAATCAGACATCACTAAAAGAGATAATTTGTAAATCAGAAGTTAGAACAAAAGAAAATAGCCAAACCAAAGCATAGGTATTCAAAAGAATAAATATACCGAAAAGAGTACAGGAGACACACGGGACATAATGCAAAGGTCGAACACCTCTGTCATGTGAGTCCAAGAGGAGGAGGAGAGCAAGGATGGAGCAGAGGCACGACTGGGAGAGGTGGCTGATTGAGAATTTTCCAGAAAAGATAAAGTACACCAACCAATACACACTTTTCCTGTTTGAGCAGTGATTTTCAAGTGAGGGCAACTCCCACCGAGGGAACGTTCGGTAATTTCTGGAGACATCGTGGTTGTCTCAGCAGGGGTAGGGAGTGTTTCGGCAGCTAGAGGAGAGGCCAGGGATGCTGCTAAGCATCCTGCAGTGTGCAGGACAGTCCCCACAACAAGGAATGACCTGGCCAGAATGTCAGAAATGCTAAGGTTGAGAAACCCTGCCTGAGCGTCTGCATCTGCTGTTCCCTTGACCAAGAATGCCCTTCTTCCAGCTTTCCACAGCTTTTCTTTTCCATCCTTCGGAAATCCGCTGGGCTCTCACCAGCTCAGGGATGCCCTCCCTCACACCCTACATCCAAAGCCGACCTTCCAAGTCCCCAGCTCCGGATCCTGGGGAACACCTGTGCTCCACCGCCCAGCAGCAGACACACTGCTTCGTTCCCTGTCTATATACCCAGCCAGCAGAAAAGTACCTGGAACATAGCAAGCTCTCAATTTATATTTGTTAAAGGAATGGATGAATTATTAAAAAACAAAACAAAATATGACCTAGAAAAGCAGGCCATAGGACACCACAACTGCTGATCAATCAACAAAGTAAAGCCATTTTAAGAAATTACCTCCGAAAGAGAAAAGGTAAAATAAAGACTAAAATGCCAAATGTCACTATAGCTCCTTTCATTTATTCAGCTTCTTCACAAATAGTTAAGATAACTTGCCTTGACAGGGAGCTTTCTCCTTTTGCTTGACAAAACATGAACACTATACACGAAGACTTTCTACACCTTCTGGAAGCCGTATCGTAAGCAAGTAAGTGAACTGAAAGCCTATTTTCTCCCTCTATTCTGGAAACTGCTCTTTTAGTCCATCTTTTCTACATTGGTTCCAGAATAGATGACCTACCATAAAATCCAACAAATCCAGAAATGTTTCTGAAATTTAACATACATACAAATACTTAAGTCATGTCACATATAACATACATGTATCTAATATATAAAACAGGAAAACCAAGACTTATTTAGATGCCATGGAAAACGTTTATCTACAGGGACTATTACAAAGCTGTTCTTACCTCCCTCTTTCTTCTTTCTTCCTGAGTACGATGTAAAAGAGAAGCCTTTTCTTCCTAAACACAAAAAAGAGACAAAAGATAAAGGTTATAATTTCAAACTCTAAAATACTCTCATACAAAAATTATAGAATGTTGTGACCCAAAGGATTCTAGAGATCATCCAGTCAAACCGTCTGACTTAGTAAGAAATCTGAGGCACAACAGGCTAAATGGTTCCCTCACCCCCACCCCCGGGGCACAGATCTAATTGTAGTATTTCAGTTGTTTTCTAAGAATAAAATCTGATTTCCTTACACACACGTTAGTTCAGGTAAAACCGGGGAGATCTGAGTAAGGATCAGTGCATTGTATCAATGTCAATATCCTGCTTGTGAGCACATACTACAGCTTTGCAAAATACAACCCCCAGGGGAAATTAGGCAATGCAAACAACAGGCCTTTCTGTATCATTTCTAACAGCTGCATGTGAGTCTACAATTATCTCAATAAAAATTTCAGTGAAAAAAATCAATCTTTTATTGTTATCAAAATTTTAAAAATTCTTTTCATCGTAAGTAAAACTATATTTCGAATAAAATTACTTGATATGTAGAAGGATGTGAAGTAACAAATGGGAAAGTTAAACATTTCAAATAAAATAAAAATACTTACAGACCACCCTCCTCCCGCCCCAGAACCATTCCAGTCTATAATGTATGGGCATTTTAGTTTTGTAAATTTAATCCAAAATAAAATTAAAGGCCTAAGACATCAACATATAAATAATTAGAAAAATTAATAAACCTAAATTTCTTAACACAAACATACAACTCATCAGAATAGAGTCAGAAAGTAATGAAGCCAATTTAAAATAATACTTTGATATGTGAAGGGAATACATAACTTGTAGAGCAAAGTTTCTAACTGACAAAATTTTCAGCCAAAGAAATAAATCCTCCAGATATTTTCCATTACAGAGAATTTTATTTCTTGAACTCAAATAAAAAGTCTTTATCACATGTCAAAGGTCAGAAAAGTATTTCGTTTTTAACTGATTAATTAAAAGGATGAGGAGCAATGGAAAAATCTAAAGTAAAGAGTGCTCAGAGGGCTTCCCTGGTGGCGCAGTGGTTGGGAGTCCGCCTGCCGATGCGGGGGACACGGGTTCGTGCCCCGGTCCGGGAAGATCCCACATGCCGCGGAGCGGCTGGGCCCGTGAGCCATGGCCACTGAGCCTGCGCGTCCGGAGCCTGTGCTCCACAACGGGAGAGGCAACAGCAGTGAAAGGCCCACGTAACGCAAAAAAAAAAAAGGTGCTCAGAATTATGGAAAGCTTCTAGATAAAAATACAGCCATATTTCTGGTCATTATCTTTATTTATGAATAGGAGGTAAATATATGTCTGTAATTTCTCTTCCTTCTATTCCATTTAATCAGATTTAATATATGCTCATTACTTGGTTATAGTTAAAGAGCTAAGATTTCTTAAAATGATACATGCTGTTACAACTATGAGAAAATGTACTTAATGTCTGAAATTAAACCCACATTTTACTTTTAAAACAATGGTACATGCCAGCAAAGCAGTCCCCAAAGTGACTTCACACATAAGCTTGGCTGCCACTAATGTAAAAGCCCTGGGGTCTGAGGGCCTGGCCTGTCTGACCACCAGGTCCCTATCATTGGCTTCAATGTCTGCCACATGTAGGGAGTTAAGAAATATTCACAAAATGAACGAATGAACATCTCCTTTAAGTACAGCAAAGTAGTCTAAAAGGAGTAACCATAAGAGCTGAAAAGCACTTCTGAATACCTGCAACACAGCACAGAGGAAGAAGTATTTTAAAAATCACAATAGGTACCAATTATCAAAAAGCATAACTGGATTCTCAGTGAATACTTGAAATCTGAAGCATACGATATGAGATGGCTATGAACGCACCAGAGGCAATGCTGAATGTGTTGAGGACGAATATCCTTACCCTTTGATGACCTATAGATTAAAATCCTTGGACAGAGGACACCATATAAATGGAAGGTCACTTCTCTTATCTGTGCTCGGGGACTGTAGTTTCCTACTTAAAACAGCTCATTTCAAAAATTATAAAATAAGCACAGCAAGCAAATCCAAAGTCCTGGACACACATACAGAAACGCTTATATGTGACTTCAACTGTTGTTTAAAATGATGTGAAGGTCTTTCAAAGAGCACTCACGCTCCCTAAGATACATCGGAAAGGAGGCTGGTGGGGAGCAGAGGCCACAGAAAAAAACTGGGGTCACCCAAATGTGCCACGACGAGTTCAGAGGCACGGGGAGCAGCAGGGTGTGAGCGACAAAGGGCCCCGAGTGCCCAGGAAAGGCGCAGTGAGCAATCCCAAAGGCCTGGGACACAGAGGTGGCCACAGAAAGCCCGTTCAGCACAGAAGGAAAAGTGTGACAGCACTTAATCGCTGTCTGTAAGTTATGCACACCATCACATGCAGCACCTGAGCTAGCAACCAAATCCCACATCAGAACCGGAGCCTCTTCCTATATTCCCCAACGCAGAGACCGTCTCTGTGCAAAGGACATTCAAACGAGGCACAGGACAGGAATTTATTCTCAACAAATATTGGCTAACTCTTGCATCATGCTAGGCACTGGCTATTTTAAAAGTAATAAAAGTGTTTGTTTCCAAAGAGCACACAGTCTGGTGGGAGCAGAAGAAGCCAATGAATTGAGCACCCACCATGGGCCGGACACGATTCTAGACACTAGCAATAAAGCAGAGTCAGCAGGAGCGGCCCAGCCCCTGAGAGTGCACATCTCAATACAGGTGGGCACCGGGGACGAGGCAGCGGAGAGAAGGACAGGCACTCCGCCTCCGCGACTCAGAGAACTCTCGGAAGGAAAGGTGAATTGGAAAGAAATCTTGGAAGGCTGTGTTCAGAAGGATGACAAGATGGAAAGGCACGAGAGGGGGCGCTGGGCAGGAAGCAGGGCTGGAGGGAGAGGCTGGGCTGACCTCGAGGCCAGCATCGAGAGGGAACGGGAGACCCCCATCTCTGGTTAGGTGAGCCATATACCAAGACAGCATGGGATGGAAGGGAGAGAATGACGAAGTTAAAGCTCACTGACCTTGAGACATCTCTGGGACCGACAAGTCAGTCAACAGGTAATAAAGAACAGGGAAGAAGTATGGATTGAAAATTCAGAGTTCAAATCACCCATGACTTAAGCTTAAACTCCTTCTGTGGCTTCCCACCCTCTACCTGCACAGAGGGCTGCTACGCCTTTAAAACAAACAAAAACTGCAATATCTACTACTCATTTCCTAAAAGACCACTGGACACTAGACGGAACCATCTCTTCTCAATGCTCAATTATTTACATGAACCAAAGTTATGTAAAACCTACCACGCTGGTCTCATTTTCCTACTTCATGGTAGCCTATCTGAGACCGTAATTGGAGAACGACCAGTGTGTTCTAAGGGGTCAAGTTCAAACACAGCCTTGGCGCAGGAATATTCCGGTCAAACACCTCCTCCTCTTTCTCTTGCGCCACCAGCACGGCATGCCCCCCAACTACCCTCCAAGTCTCAAACGCCCCACCCCTCCCCAGCCTAGCCTTCCCTCCTGGCACTGACACACACCTGGCAAGCTCCCGCTCGCCTTAGGTGAGACTCAGCTTAAATGTCTTCTCTTCCATGAAGAGAAGATGACCTCCACTCCTACACCTCCACACAATGAACGGGTGCGTTCACATTCACAGACGGGAACCCAGCACACGGGGCTGACTACTCAACATGCAGAAAGCGACTGTATCTGCACTAGTCAGAATCCTGGAGGCCACACGGGCACCATCCTCAAAGATGTGGCCACCAAATGCCGTGGAAGGTCACTCTTCAGCAGGTTACGCCACACAGGGCCAGTCGGGCTGTGGTTACTCTGAAGAAGAGCAGAAAATACGAAAACAAAACAAACCCCATCCCTTAAAACAGCAGTAATGAATGATCAAAGTACGTCAGGCCCAGCAGTCAGGTGGGAAAAATAAAGGCATAGGCCGGATCCTAACTCGCAATTCTGAATGCCTACACATGGCTCGAACCAGTAAATAACTATTAACTTCTCAAAGTGAAATTTCACCAGGCTGCTAAAAGAGCAAAACAACAAACCCACCACAGTGCACAATGGGAGTCAGCATCCAGGAACTCACCCTAGCTGTGTGGACCAGGGCTAGAGAAGCAGTCCATCCCTGGCGCCCACGCCTGCCTCATCAGAACAAGCACTCCAGGGCTTCCCTGGTGGCGCAGCGGTTAAGAATCCGCCTGCCAATGCAGGGGACACGGGTTCGAGCCCTGGTCTAGGAAGATCCCACGTGCCGTGGAGCAACTGCAATGAGAAGCCCACACACCGCAATGAAGAGGAGACCCCTCTCGCCGCAACTAGAGAAAGCCCGCAAGCAGCAGCAAAGACCCAACGCAGCCAAAAGAAAATAAAAATAATAAAAAAGAACAAGCACTCCAGGGAAGCCACAGACTCGATGTCCTAGCTCGATTTTTCTATTGGGTGTTGAAATAAATACTACTATGGGACTTAACTGGTGGCGCAGCGGTTAAAAATCCGCCTGCCAATGCAGGGAACACGGGTTCAAGCCCTGGTCCGGGAAGATCCCACATGGTGCGGAGCAACTAAGCCCATGAACCACAGCTACTGAGCCTGCGCTGTAGAGCCCATGGGCCACAACTACTGAGCCTGCGTGCCACAACTACTGAAGCCCTCACACCTAGAGCTCCACAATGAGAAGCCCACACACAGTGCAACAAAGAGTAGCCCCCGCTCATGGCAACTAGAGAAAGCCCGTGCACAGAAGCGAAGACCCAACGCAGCCATAAATAAACAAACAAATAAATAAAACTGCCGTCTCTCAAACCACTAAAAAAAAAAGTTGTTAAAAATAAGTTTAAAAAAAATGACCATGTTTTTAAATGTTCTCTCACGTACCACCGGAATCATCCCACTCCATACTCTGGGACAAACACTGACCTACACTAATAAGGCTAAAGCAGGAGCAGACAGGTCACTGTCAGAGGGTCTCCAGGAAGACATAAATAAACAAGGAGATTCAGCCGCTGATAAAGCCGGCATTTCAAATTTGCAGAGAAAAATGTATTATTCAATAAACAGTGTCACAACAACTGAGTAGCCTAAATAAATGACATTGTATCCCTAAGTCTTCACATCAGAATAGATTCCTGATGGACCTGAGATTTATACACAGATACAGCACTATAAAAATACGTGAAAATAATGTGGGGATTGTTTTTAAAATCTCAGTGTGGAGGAAGACTTTCTTTAAGAAAGAAATATCACACCACACATTAAGTCTATCAACTTATTTAAGAATGATAAACTTCCTGCATGCCTCAACTAGAGAGCCCACGAGTCACAACTACTGAGCCCATGTGTGCCACAACTAAGACCCGACACAACCAAAAATAAAAGAAATATTTAAAAAAAAATAATGATAAATTTGACCCCATAAAAAGTAAAACTTTCTACACAGAAAAATGCCATACCCAAGGCTTAAAAAGTTGACAAAGTGAGAATAAATATTTGTAACACTGCAAAACCAACTATTTGTAAAAGCTCTCAGTGATAATTTTAAAAGATCAACAAACTGGACTTCCCTGGTGATGCAGTGGTTGGGAACCCACCTTCCAATGCAGGGGACGCGGGTTCAAGCCCTGGCCTGGGAAGATCCCATATGCCGCAGAGCAACAAAGCCCGTGTGCCACAACTACTGAGCCTGCGCTCTACAGTCTGCGAGCCACAACTACTAAGCCCATGTGCCACAACTACTGAAGCCCACATGCCTAGAGCCCACGCTCCGCAACAAGAGAAGCCACTGCAATGAGGACCCCACACACCGCAACGAAGAGAAGCTCCTGCTCGCCACAACCAGAGGAAGCCCGCACACAGCAACGAAGACCCAACACAGCCAAAAATAAGTTAATAAATAAATTTATTTTTAAAATAAAAGATCAACAATCAAAGAGAAAATTAGCAAAAGCTATAAACAGTACATACGGAAATAAAATATATTTTAAACATAAGAACTTCATCTTTACTCATTTTTAGGAAAAAATGCAATAAAAACACAATGATAGGCTTTTTAACCCATCTAACTGGCAAACTTTAAACCTCAGATAGATGAAGATGGACAGCAGCCACTTTCTTACACTGATATGATCTCCTTAGAGGGCAATCTGGAAATATCTATAAAAAGAGCCTTTGACCTAGCACTTCTAGAAATGTAACCTACAAATATTATTGGCACATATACAAGTATATGCACCACAGTGCTGTTTAAATTAGCAAAAAAGCTGAAAACAACCTAAATGGCCATTAAAATACATGACAGCTAAATAACTTAACAGAACCCTCATTACATGGAGTATTGTACATAGCTTTTTTGTTTTTCATTTATTTTATTTATTTATTTTTGGCTGCACTGGGTCTTTGTTGCTGCACGTGGGCTTTCTCTAGTTGCAGCGAGTGGGAGCTACTCTTGGTTGCAGTGCACGGGCTTCTTACTGCGGTGGCTCCTCTTGTTGTGAAGCACGGGCTCTGGGCGCAAGGGCTTCAGTAGTTGTGGCACATGGGCTCAGTAGTTGTGGCACACGGGTTTCAGGAGTTGTGGCACGTGGGCTCTAGAGCGCAGGCTCAGTAGTTGTGATGCACGGGCTTAGTTGCTCCCCACTATGTGGGATCTTCCTGGACCAGGGCTTGAACCCGTGTCCCCTGTGTTGGCAGGCAGGTTCTTAACCACTACTCCACCAGGGAAGCCCATACACAGCTTTTTGAAAAATGCAGTAGATCTATTTGTACTGATCTGGAGCTATGTCCAGACGTAGTGCTGGATGGAGAAGCACAGCAGTCTATTCAACACGCTCTAGCGTGTGTTCAAACAAGAGAAGAGTGCACATCTCAGTGATTCCACGCGCAGAAAACAGCTCTGAGAGGACAGGGAAGCACCTGGGAACACAGACCCATTACAAGGATCAGAGACTGGGGGAGTGAGCAGTGGGGTGAAAGGCAGGGAGATGTTCATTTTATTTGAATCTTTATTTTCTACTGCTTGAATTATTACCCAAGTACGTGTAATACTTTCTCACTTTTTTAGAATAAGATACTAACGAAGCTACTCCAGAATGTAAGTTTTTAAAAACAGCTCAACAAAGCCAAGAATAAGTCATTAATTAAGTGGCTGGGAGGAAAAGAACAATAGGGTACCGGTAAAACGCACATTGAGATTTTCAATCTCAACAAATTTTTGGTTTCAATTTATTATAATTGAAAATAGCTTTTACCTTTTAGAGTCTACAGGCCTAGACCAGTTAGGGTTTCCCAGCCCAGTTATATACCAGCTTCATAAAGTACACTGAATCAACTGATTTTGGAATGACTAAACCTATTGTTCCTCTAGCAAACCCGCTGCTTTCAAGGCTAAGCTCTCGCCCCCACAGCTGTGGCCCTAACCCTATTCATCAATATGTAAACAACAGTAAATTGCAGCAAACTTCTCTCTGTGATCTTTGAGCCTTCGGCACATTATCTTATCTACTCTGAAAATCAAATAGCCAAACTTCACAAATACCATTAACAAAGATGTGTTCTAAAGGGAGGAAAATGCTTTCTTCATGCAAATGAATTTAGTGGGAACAAAATGAAGTTTTTAAAAAGTAAGCCATATGTAGTTTAAATTAGATTTCATTAACCAACAGAATCAAAAAAAAATTTATGGTCAAAAATTTGAGTATAGGTCAAAGTAAATGTACATAACATGACAATTTCCGTAAAATCAAATGCTCAAATTGACTGCTAACCACTTATAAAAATAAGTTTAGCATGTTTATTAATACCTTGATTTTTTAAAAACTGTGAGATTTCCTTTGTTTCCAAAATATTTGGATTATTTTCCATTAGCAATTTACTCCATTTACCAATGTAAATAGAACAATCAGTTTCACATCTGTTTCAAGTTAGTACATTTTCCCACTCTCACACACTAACACAATACTAATAGTTTTACACAATTTGAAGAATATTCAAGTAAAATACTTTGAGTTAATTAAAATGTTAAAAGTTACCAAACGTTTTATTTGTAAATAATGCACAACCTATGATCTGTGGATTTTTCCTTCTTTTATAGACCTATAAGAAAGAACCTATAAAGCAGAAACTAACACACCATTGTAAAGCAATTATACTCCAATAAAGATGTTTAAAAAAAAGAAAGAAACTTTAAGAAAATATAACAGCAAGCAACTTCACATACATGCAAATATTTAAAAGTGCATCAAAATAGAGTAATAAGTTACTAAAAATCATATTTATAAAACAATGTACAATATGATTCCCAATTCAAACACTATACAGAAAAAAGACTAGAACAAAATTTATACACATATTAACATGTGTAAAGAGCATAAATGTGAAAAGACCTCATTTAAAAACCGAAGGACTTCCCTGGTGGCGCAGTGGTTAAGAATCCGCCTGCCAATGCAGGGGACACGGGCTCGAGCCCTGGTCTGGGAAGATCCCACATGCTGCAGAGCAACTAAGCCCGTGTGCCACAACTACTGAGCCCGCGTGCTGCAACTACTGAAGCCCACGTGCCTAGAGCCCGTGCCCTGCAACAAGAGAAGCCACCGCAATGAGAAGCCCGCGCACCACCATGAAGAGTAGCTCCTGCTCAACACAACTAGAGAAAGCCCGCGTGCAGCCAATAAATAAATTTATTTATTAAAAAAATAATAAGGTACCAAAATAAGATGCAATAGTTTATATCTCATTACAATAAATTCCAAAAGACCTTCTTTTCTTTTTTTTTAAAGACCTTCTTTTCTTACACCAAAACTGTGTATTAATTATGGCACTGTTTTACTAGCAAAACCCTGGGAACAACCTGCACATATACATCTATCAATAGGAAAGTGGCTCTATGATACAAACCATTCAGTGGAATATTATGCATCCATGAAGAGAAACTACATCTAAAGGTGCTGGCGTGGAATCGTCACTAAGACACAGTGCTGAGGAGAACAGTAGCTCTCACTGTTATTTAAAAAGCTAGGGGCACATGTTTATTTATATTTAATCTAGTTTTGAAAAGATTGAGGAACTGGTAAGAATGAGGACGTCTGGAGTCTCAGTGAGAGGAAGACTTCATTATATGCCCTTTAGAAGAGTCTCAGTTTTTATAACTTTTTCAATTAAAAAAAAGGTAACTTTTTTTAAAGGCCACTGACTGGAGATTAGAAATGGAAACGTTATTAGACCAAGGAAGATTAGTGATAATCTAACTTTCTCATTATCAAGAATTATGACTTTCCCATTACAAGATGTGGAAACAAGAAGCCCAGAAGAGATGAATAAGTTGCAGACAACTGGTTAGGAAGATAAGCATTTTTTCAAGCCCCCATTTTACTTTTCACATTTCACCTTTCACAGTAAAGATGTGCTATGAACTGTGCTGCTTGCCAACACACTACAGTTTACTAATGTTCCTAAAAAAGTTGAAGAGAGTACTAAAGCTGCATATCGTAAGAAAAATTAATTCAAGAAGACATAGGATTGTTAAAGCCATCCTTTCAGTGCCTGCAGGACACGGTCCTCAACTTGCCAAGCAGTTAAGGGAGAGCTGGAGCAAAGCGAGAAGCAACACAAGATGTGCAGGCCACACAACATCCAACACCCAGACCAGGGTTCACATACTCCACTAAATGATCTGGAATCTCTGAGCCCTGATTTCTTCCTCTACGGGATGCCAACACCTCCGCCTCGCAGAGAAGGAGCCAAGAAGAGGTGAGAGCATACAACAAGCAGGAGGACAAACCCTGAGGGGTGCAGTGTAGGTTAACTAACAAATAAGGAGAGAAAACAGAAACACCCTGGAGAGAAAGTGCCCTCGGAGGCTCCCTGCAACTGCACAGATGCTAAGGCAGCACTTAACTGCTAAGACCAGGGAATGGAAATTGATATACTTTTTTCTAGAGAACAAAACATATCAGAAGCCTATGTGCACACTGACCAAGCAATTCAGCTTCTTTCTGCAATGTATCCTAAAGGATAATTATAATCATTGGCTATAAAGATGTCGTTCACAACAAAACAGAAACAACCTAAATGTCCAAAAGTAAAGGATGAACATGTATACTTCATCATACACAGCTCATACAAAGAACATGCACGGTAATTTTAAAAAGAAAACGAAATTTTAATTTTAGAAAATAGACTGAACAACTGGATCCTCAGCTTTGGAATAACCTAAAGTTTATATAAATGTCTTATGGTCAGTACACAGGATATAGTCACAGCTATAGCAAATAAAACCTCAAAACCAGTACAAAAGGTCTGAGGTCCTCCAACAAGCCCCGCTTTTCTAATGAGCTCTGCTCTGCTCACGGCCTCTCGGTCAGTACTACTGTCTGCGCACACTGCCACGCCTGCTGGCTGGCCACGCACTGGTCCCAGCAGCACCTCTCCCTTGCGCGCCCCTCTTCCTCTGTTTCTGTAAACGCTGGCGTCCCTCGGAGTTTTGTCCTGAGCCCACGTGTCTTCTCAGCAGAACATTTTCCAGAGCATCTCACAACTTCAACTGTTACCTACTGATGGACCAACGGACTCCCAGTCTCTACCTGAAGCTCCAGACTAGCACCCCACCTGCCTACTGAGCAAACCCAAGCATTTTACATTGAACACATCCCTAGGAACTCAGCATCGTGTCGGATTATGGGGTCACTGTCCGCTCCTGTCACCCCAGACTGACACCTGACGTGATGCTTGTCCACCAGAGCTCATCAATTCTGGCTCCTCGACAGCCCTGAACCCCTCCACTCAGTTCCTGCTGCCTGCTTCAGGCCCTCACTACTCCTCTGCACAACTACAGCTGCCTGTCTCTCGCCTGGTGTCCAGCCCCTGCACTGCCCCACAATCGTCCCTCTAAAACCTGAGTTTGCTCAGGGTCACTTCACTGCTTCAAAAGCCGTCAGTGGCTCCCAAGGTGCCCCTTTATGACCTGGCCCCTGACTGCCCGTCTCCCCAGCCTTCTCTTGGCCCACCCCCACTCCAGCCAGCTGCAGTCTGTAGGTGACGGCCACCTCTCCAGGGTGGACACCTCTGTCCGTGCGGATCCTCCTAGCTGGTGGCAACAGCGTTCCACCTGTAAGCAGTGCTAAGAAGCGCAGTCCAGCACACCAGAGCCGAGGGCGCTGACATTACGCTGCCCGCCCGGGGCCCTGGAAGAGGAGGGAAACAGGCTTCCCCCTCCGCTCCGGCACAGGTGCCCCGAGCAGCTCTCAGATGGCCAGAAATTTGCTTCGATGCTCTCCTACTTCACTCCCTCTCTCCAAAGGCCTGATGCATCTACCTCCTGCCCTATGGCTGTCAAAGCGACAAGCCAAACACTTTCATTCCCATATTACTTTCTCCCCTGTATATTCCCCCCTTTTCTCCAAGGGTCGTTGGATTAAAAAGGTAAATGATCTAAGTGAATTCAAATTGCTGCAAATAAATGGCAGCCTCTCATGATTCTGAGGCTTTTTTGAGGAAGATGCTTAACTCAAATAAAATGCCTAACAGATAACATTTCAGGTAAGACCGCGCAGGAACGCAAGAGCTTAACAGCTCACAGGAAAGGCCAGCTCGCAGTCAGGGAGCCTCGCCTGGGAGAAGGGAATTTTAAGTCAGTTCTCTATTTCACCAGTTTTCTAAGCTGTTCCTAGTTTACCAAGTTCTTTCCTTGCTACATTTCCAAACTGGTGGAGTTTGATTCCTCTCACCTTGAGTGTGGACTGGATTGACAAATAAAATAGGACAAAAGTGACAACGTATGACTTTCAGGACTCCCTCGTAACAGGCTTTGCCTCGTTCTCCCTGCTCTCCTGCGGCACTGGCTCCGGGGAAGCCAGCTGCCAGGTCAGGAGGACACTCAAGCAGCCCTAAGGTGACGTCCGAGTGGCAGGAGCTGACACCTCCTGCCAGGACCCATCACTGGCCTCCAGGCACAGGCATAAGCCAGCCCCACAGTGGCTCCCCCAGCACCGGGCAAGGCTTCCGATGCCTGAGCCTCCAGAGACCCCAGGCCAGAACCACCCTGCACGCTGCTGTCGGATGCCTGCCCCACAGAGCGGAGTGAGAGGACAAAAATGTGCTGCTTTAAGCCACTGTGATGCACGGAGAACTAGACCTCTGTTCATCGGAAATTCAGACTCTGGTAAAGCAGAGATTGTGACCGTTCAGATGAACATAATTAAAATGCAGACTGCTGTTTTGCAATCTACTTATTTCCGCTAACAATGACACAGTTTAATACATATGAGTAGACATCAATAAATGATAAATAGTAACAAATATAGATCATGACCACTTTAAACAGTTGTATAGTACCCCACCGCGCTGTTATACCATTTAACAAATTTCCTATTGTTAGACATTTAGATTGTTTTGAATTTTTCAATACTATAAGTAATGCCACAAACATCATCTTTTCTTTCTCGTGCATCTATCCCATGCACCTGTCGAATTAGTTTCTTAGAATAAATTTCTAAAAGTAGACTTGCTGGATTTAGAGGGGTCATACCTGTTGACGACTCCTGATGCGTGCTGTTAAACCATCCCCCAGGTAGGTTGTGCTGATTTACGCTGCCACCCACACCCCCCCCAGCAGGCGTCTCCAACTTGAACTTGGTCACCACTGACGGTGATGGGCTCCGGAGACAGCCGGTCAGAAGGAAGCTCCTGCCCCTGCCTTCATGCTCACAAGCGGCATAGGCAACAGAAGGCGTGAAGAGGCCGTGGCCGGAGAACAAGGACACAGCGGAATGAAATAAGGGTCATGGTCAAAGAATAAAATGCTTAACTTCCAAACTCCTAGATGTCCGCATTCTTTAAAGTTATAAGAAAAGAGGGGAAGAGACAGAGGAAAACTCTTTACTGCTTTTGCAATAACCTCTTTTGAGGGCTCTTCTACAGTCCTATGAGATGACCTGTTTATTACCTTAGTTAAGAGACCTAGTTGACAACTACCTCTGTAACTCAAGAAAAGCAGCACAGGCTGGAGCACGCAAAGCCAGACAGGACTAGGGAAGGCAAGCCAGGTAGGTGCCTGAGCACAAAATTCAAGGAGGCACTCACCTCAGGGCCACGAACCCAAGTGCCACCTTAAGCAACCTGCACCTATGCATCTCGAGTCAGAGCCTCCTTAAACTTTGTGCCCTTCGTGCCTTGCTTGCCTCACCCTAGACCCTGATTAGAAGTCCAAAGAGAATTAGACAAAGTCTCAGCCCTTCCATTCTGCTCGGTTTCCCTAGGAGCCAGATCAAGAATTCCTGACCTTATATGCTACGGAGAACTACAGTGTTCTGGTCCCGTATGTGAAGAGTATGGAAAATCATATTCAAGAGAACAGATGTGGGGCTGCTAGATAAAACAGGAAGGTAATAATACCAGTTCTGACAGTAAATCTTAAAATCTGATTTTGGAAAATGTTTCTACTTTACTTCATGTCAGACGTGTAAAAAACAGTTTATGTTCCACTGCAACATACGCAGAGTCGTATGACAACATGCATACCAACTGCCAGCTCTTCAAAGCGGAACAGCATGGACTTTTCTTCAGGTTAACATATTGTAGGTAAGACCTCCAATTACACAACAGAGGGCAGTTACATAAAACTAACCAGTCAGAGTGCTTACAGTCCTAAGAGTATTCTAGACTTACCGAAAGGGGAAATTAAAATTACAGTAGCTGGTTTCAGTAGGCTCTACAGTGAAACTCATTCTGCGAGGCCAGCAGTACCCTAATACAAAACCCAGAAAAAGACATCACGAGAAATAAAAGCTACTCTCTCCGGAACACAGATGCAAAAATCCCCAAACAAAATACTACCAAATTGAATGCAACAACGTATAAAAAGAATTATACATCATAACCACGTGGGATTTATGCTAGGTATGCAGGGCTGGTTCAGCATTCAAAAAACACTTGATGTAATCCATCACATCAACAGACTAAGGAAAAGTATATGATCACACAGTAAAAAGCATTTGACAAAATCCAACACCCAGGTAATTCCCTGGCAGTCTAGTGGTTAGGGCTCCGTGCTTCCACTGCAGGGAGCACAGGTTCGATCCCTGGTTGGGGCAGTAAGATCCCACATGCCACACCATGTGGCCAAAAAAGAAAATAAAAATTTAAAAATTAAAAGTAAATTAAAGAAACCCAACACCCGTTCACGGCAAAAATTCTCCACACACTAGAAATAGATAGGAACTTCCTCAACTTAACAAAGAACCACCACAAAATACCTACAGCTAACATCATACTTAAGGGTGAGAAACTAGAAACTTTCCCACTAAGATCAGGAACAAAGCAAGGATATCTCTTACCACTCCTTTTTGACATCATTAGCTCTAGCTAATGCAATAAAGCAAGAAAAGGAAACAAAAGCTATACAGATTGGGAAGAAAGAAATAAAACTGTCTTTGGTCACAGATGACATGATCGTCTCTGCAGAAAATCCCAAAGAATTAACGAAAAACTCCTGGAACTAATAAGTGATTACAGCAACACTGCAGGATACAAGATTAACATACAAAAGTCAATTGCTGTTCCATATTCCATCAATGAACAACTGGAATTTGAAATTTAAAAAATAATAATAAAAATAAATAACATTTCCACTATGGAAACAATATGAAGGTTCCTCAAAAAATTAAAAATAGAACTACCTTATGGTCCAGCAACCCCACTTCTTGGTAGCTATACAACAGAAATGAAAACAGGTATTGAAAAGATATCTGTACCACTATATTCACTGCAGCATTATTCAAAATAATAAAGATACGAAGACCTAACTGGTCATCAAACAGAATATTATTCAGCCAAGAGAAAGAAGGAAATTCTACCACGTGTAGAAATATGGATGGACCTTGAGAGCCTTAAGCTAAGTGACATAAGCCACAGAAAGACAAATGCTGTAGGTATCACTTATACATGGAATATTAAAAAAAAAAACGAAAAAAAGTCAAAGTCAAAAAAGAGAGTAAAAAAGTAGCTGCCAGGGGCTGGGTGGACAGGGGTGAGGGAAATAGGGAGGTATTGGTAAAAAGGTAAATACAAAACAAAATTGCCTTCCTGTAAACCAACAATGAACATTTGGAACTGGAAATTAAATACACAGTATTGTTTATATTAGCACCCCCCAAAAAAGAAATACTTCAGTCTATATAAGGCAAATTACAATAGTCTGATGAATAAAATCAAAGAACTGCACAAATGGAGAGACATTCCATGTGGGATAGGAAGACTCAATATTGTCAAGATCAATTCTTCCTAACTTGTTCGATCTACAGATTCAACACATTCCCAATCAAAATCCCAATAAGTCTGAACAACACAGAGAACATACCCAATATTTTAATAACAACTATGAGTATGACCTTTAAAAACTGTGAATTACTAGTGTACTGCTGTAACTTATGTAATATTGTACCATCAACTATATTTCAATAAAAACAAATGCAACAAATACACCTAAAATACAATGGCTTAAAAATATATATATACACACACATATAACAGTGGCTTAAAAATATATACACACACACACACACACACACACACACATATATATATATATATATATAAGTTATTTTGTGAATATCAACAAACTGCCTCTAAGGTTGATATGGAAAGGCAAAAGATCCAAAAAAGCCAACACAATGCTGAAGAAAAACGTGAACAAAGTCGGAAGACTGACACTAGCTGACTTTGAGACTTACCATAAAGCTCCGGAAATCAAGACAGTATGGCACTGGCAAAAACAAAGCAAAACAAAACAATCCAGAACAGACAAATAAATCAACAGACCAGAATAGCAAGAAACAGACATACAAAAATACAGCCAACTGATCTTCTGACAAAGGAGCAAAGGCAATTCAATGAAGAAAGGACAGCTTTTCAACAAATATGTTGGAACAACTGGATATCCACAGGCCAAAACAGAAAGAAAAAATAAATCTAGACACAGACCTTAACACCTTTCACAAAAATTAACCCAAAATGGATCACAGACCTAAATGTAAAATACAAAACTATAATACTACTAGAAGTTAACACAGGAGAAAAACCAGGTGACACTGTGTTTGGCAATGACTCTTTAGATAGGACATAAGAAGCACAATTCATGAAAGAAAAAAACTGATAAAACTGGACTTCATTAGAATTAAAAACTTCTGCTCTGCAAAAGACTGTTAAGAGAATGAAAAGACAAGCTCAAAACTGGGAGAAGATATATGCAAAAGGCCTCTCTGAAAAGAGTTTATATCTGCAAAATATACACAAATACATTGAAAACGTGTATAAGGAACTGCTAAGACTCAACAGTAAGGAAACAAACAACCCAGTTAAAAAATGGGATAAAGACCTGAACAGACATCTTAACAAAGATACGCAGATGGTAAATAAGCACATGTGAAAAGATGCTCCACATCACATGTCAACAGGGAAATGCAACTTAAAACAATGAGATACCACTACATACCTATTGGAATGGCCAAAATTTAAACACTGACAACACCAAATGCTGGCAAGGATGTGGAGCAACAGGAACTCTCATTGCTGGTGGGAATGCAAAACAGTGCAGCCACTTTGGAAGACAGTTTGGCAGTTAATTACAAAACTAAACATAACCTTACCATATGATCGGGCTCCTTGATATTTACAAAAAGGAGCTGAAAACTATGTCCACACACAAAACCTGCATGTGGATGTTTATGGCAGCTTTATTCATAATTGCTAAAACTTGGAAGCAACCAAGATGTCCTTCAGCAGGTGAAGGGAAAAATAAACTGTGGTACATCCAGACAATGGAATAGTATTCAGCAATTTAGAGTGGGGTGGGGGGAAGAGCCATCAGGCCAGGAAAGACCTGGAACAACCTTAAAAGCATAGTCCTAAGTTAAAGAAGCCAGTCTCAAAAGATCAAAACTCACAGAACGTACAACAACTGGACTGAACCCTGATATAAACTGACTTAATAATAAGGTATCAATATTGGTCTATCAATTGTAACAAACGTACCACATTATGGCAAGATGGAAATAATAGAGAAAACAATGTGCTAGGAAGATAGAGTGAGAACTCTCTGTACCTTCCCATCAGTTTTTTCTGTTAAGACTAAAACTGCTCTACAAAAATAGTCTGTTAATAAAAAATAGGATAAAAAAACAAGCTAGCAAGCTATGAAAAGGCATGGAGGAACCTTAAATGTATGCTGCTAAGTGAAAGAAGCAAATCTGAAGAGGCCACACACCGTATGATTCCAACTACATGACATTTTAGAAAGGCAAAACTATGGAGACAGTAAAAAGATCAGTGGTGGCCAGAGATTGGGGGCAGGAAGGCGGCGGTGTGTGAGGGATAAGGGAGAAGATGAATAGGTAAAGCACAGTGGATTTTTAGGACAACAAACTATTCTCTATGATGCTGTAATGGCAGATACATGTCATTATACATTTGTCAAAACCCACTTAAAGCACAACACAAAGAATGAATCTTAATGCATTGCTATTGGTTCATCAATGTAACAAATGAACCACATTAAGGCAAGATGCTAATAACAGTGGATTTCTATACTTGTAATCAAATTACCATTAAGATATTCTTCTATGCACTACCAAGAATAGAAAAAAATACTGCCAATAAACTATCATGCCACCATGTATCCTGACTTCAGAAATATTAAAAAGTGGAAACCTATGTGACTTAGTATATACCTACCCAATCCAGTATATACCTACTCAATGTATACCCTTCCACCCACCTGGAATACCCTTGCTTCCCAGCTCACTAATTCCACGCATCCTTCAAGACTAAGCCCCAACCAACTCCATTCTTTCCTGAATCAGCCCAAGGAAAACCCAGAATGTGGTAATTGCTCTCTCTATTGTTATTTTATGTTTAACTGTGTAAGTCTTATCTCCCCAACAAGATTACAACGAGGGCATGAACTTTTCCTTACAATGTTTCAGATCCTTCAAAGAACCTTTACAAATAAACATTTTAAATATTCATGTAATTTTGGGGGGGGGGAAAGATGTATTTATCCAAAAAGTAGCAACTATTCAGTTTCCACTAAACTTAAGAAGGGAAAATTTCAAACAATAATTTAAGACATGGGGGAAAGATCATTTTAAGTTTTTGTTTTTCAAATGAGGCAAAAGACTTACGTGGCAGCCAAAGAGAAGTAAGGAAAATAAGCATATGTGGGTGCGCAACATCATTAGTTGTTAGGAAACAAAATTAAAGCTACAATGAAACTACATACCCACCGGAACGGCCAAATTAAAATGACTGACAACGCTAAGTGTTGGCAAGGGAGTGGAGCCACTGAAACGCTCAGAACGAGGCAGAGTGCACTGGAGCTAAACCCACGCGCAACGTGTGAGCAGCACGTGAGAGCATGTGTCCACCCAGAGACACACACAACAAATACGGATCAACTGTGCTATGTACGTTCAGACAATGCAACCAGAATAAGACGATGGATCCCACCTCTCAGACCAAATGCTGAGCCACAGAGGCCAGTCCAAAAAGAGTGGCCTCTACGCACAAGAAGTTCAACAGGCAGAACTGATCTGTGGTAATAAAGGTCGGAATAGTAGTTACCTTTGGGTAGGAGGGCTTAGAATGGAAGGGTGCTGATGGGGGCCTCTGGAATGCTGGGCATGTTATTTGATGGGAGTGGTGGGCTGTAAAAATCCTTCCAGCCGAACCTACAGTTAATTCCCTGCCCAGATTCCGGTCCCAGGCCAATGCACCCACCCCCCAGCCACTGCAGAGTGACTGCGGTGGGCTCCTTACTGCCACCCTCTCTGGAGAATTACACTCCCACCCACCCCAGGGGCAGCCTGCAGACAACGACTAAATGATACGGGGATACAAAATGCCAGCCCCCTCACCTCAAGACGGGACAACTCCGTGATGCCAGCCACGCTCCAGAGTTGTCGGTGGGATCCGGCTAAAGATAAACTCCAACCAAGAAAACCCCCGGTCCCCTGCCCTCTCCTCTTCCCTCCTCAATTTCACCTGCACAAGGATTTCCTCCTCAGGCTTCTAAGGGACATGGCCTAAGACACAGACACTTAATGTCTGTGACCCTGACTGTATGTTAAGTCTAAACCTCAACGAAAAGGGGGGTAAAAAGGGGGAAAAAATTGTTTCGCACAGCTGAAAAGCAAGACGTGCAATCTCCCCTTGAGATTCTGATCAACAGATAACTATTTTCCTTAAAGAAGAGATGTGTTACTTGGTGAGAAAACAGGATCAACACCTTAGCAGGACCTGCCAGGGCACTCCTGTCTGTAACAGAAGTCACAAAGTCCTACGTAAGTGAGGTGACATGGATTCTAAGGTGGTGACCTGCCCCCAGCTTGCTATGCGGCTGTGCTATCACTCAACAGCTCTTTATCCCACCTGTAAACTAGATCTGGCCCAGAGGTTCTTCCAATGGCATAAGTCCTTTGATCTCATTTGGAATTTTCATGAATACCCAAGCCACTGAACGTGACCCACGCCAGCCCTGCACAACACGTACACAGCACCTAGTCTAGCACCTAGTTCTACAACCTCCAACCAATCACCAACATGCAAAACCCAAAGCTTGTAAGTTATCAGCACACTTCCTGCCCAAATCCCTGCTGGGTTCCCCTCCTCTACCCTCAGAAACCACCATGCACATACCCCCACAGTACAATTTAAAGCGGATATTCGTACGTGGACTTGAACATCTGCTCAGTCATGTGCCAACCCCGTCGTTAAGTGTAACATACAGAATACACTAATACAGAAGAATAGACAACCACTGAAAGAACACTTTAGAAAATTATTTAGTAAACAATCTGCTAATTATACTCACTTGAACTTTTCCAACACTCTAAGCAAGGGCGACCACACTTTATTTTTAGTCTGATAAAACTAAAACAGGCAGGGAAGGGATCCAGTGGAGAAGTGGTAAAAAGCAAGCACATAAATGAAGCAACACTGACGCTGAACTACTTGTCAGCAATTCCACCGAATCAGTACATGCCTGTCATCAGAGAGGATAGCACAGTAACTAGTTTGTACGCCCTTATTCTACACTGTTATCCTAAGAATAATCATACGACCAGTTGTAACAGAAAAAAAGTGCTAGAGTCTCTCCAGAAGTGTTTCCAAAAGGCTGGTAAGGGACGACTTTCATGGCCTTGGATTCAAACACGTGGCCTATGATGAGGAGTTCCGCCTCAACTTCAGAGACTGTTGTCATGAACAAATACATTCTACTTACTTTCTACAACAGACAAGACCCCCACGTAGTACTCTAAAAGCAATCACCATCAGTCAAGTGTGATAAAGTATCTAAAGTTCATTTCTGAAAGAAACACTGTGTCCTTTGCCCCGAGTTTTTCACTACCTAAGTATAAAAGGCCGTCCACCCTCAGCATCCTTGCAGCTTCCTGGCGATTCCGGTCCACAAAGCCCTTTTTCCCCATCAGCTTTCCTTCCAGACCCGCTGTGAGCCGTAGGAGCAGGTGACCCCGCAGCCCGCCCCCTCGCGCGTCCCTCCGCCGGGATGGACCCCTCCCGGACCCGAGCCGGCCCCCAGCCAGCCGTCCCGCCCGGAGTCCGCGGCTGGCCCCGCCCAGCCCCGCGGCACTGCCGCTCGCAGGCCGCTCTTACCTTCCGGCTCGCGCCTCCCAGGGACACCTTGGGCCTAGTTTTGAAATCCCCTTCAAAACTAAACATCTTTACAGCCTATCCCATCTGGGAGGGCCCGACACTGAGAGCGCGGGCGGGCCCCGGGGGAGGGTCCCCGGCGGGGACAGCGACCGGGGGAGGTCCCGGCGGGAGGGGAGCGGCGAGGACGAGGCCGCGCCAGGAAGTGACCCCGAGCCCGCGCCCGCCGGCGCTCTGCCCGCCCGGACTGCCCTGTGGGGGGAGGGGCGGCGAC
>NW_020172629.1:3842941-3884600 GCF_003031525.2 Neophocaena asiaeorientalis asiaeorientalis | reverse complement strand
CGTCCTGGGTGGTGGGGATGAATCCCGTCTCCACAGTGCGCCGAGGGCGGCTGCAGGGGTCGGTGGGCGCCTGCGCGCCGGAGTGCGACTAGGATGTTGTTTGTGCACTTTTCTGGGAAGCGGGCTCCACGCTTTCGATGATACCAAACTTGACTGATCTGAGGGGAAAAATATCAGCTTTATTACTTAATGCCCGTAGAGAGTGCATCATTTAACGTTGTGACCCAGTTATGTGTGGACTTCATACACACATATTTCAATATATACACGTATATATCATACACACACAGATACAAACGTACATCAATACATGCACATGTATAAAAGCATACCATGTATGCACATACAGTTAACATAACTGTCACATGCACATCAATATATACACAAATATATAGCATATACACACATATATACATCTATATCACATATACACAGAGAAATATATATCGTGTACACATATACGTAAATAGATATCATACGCACACATATATTTCATATACACACGACTGAAATCAAAATCTTAAAAACTGTTTTTCATTACTATGTGAGATGCACTATTTTTTTTACTCTGTTGTCTTTTTTTTTTAATACCAGCCGCAAACCAGTAAGTACATTTCACAACCCACTAATGGGTTTTAATCTCAGTTTGAAAAATCCTGCATGTACACACACACACACACACACACACACACATATACACACATACTATATATTTATTCTCATATATATATATATATATATATGAGAATTAGATCACAGTCGTCAGGATCAAAAACCTTTGAAACCCAGTGATTAGTGCAGTTTTCCAGTTAACACATAAGCTCCTCTGATATATCAAGAAATCCTTGATTCATCAAAAATACACAAATTTTATCAAGTTTTAAATTTTACAGATTTTACAAATCATCACTTTTTTAAACCTGTCAGATGAGCAAAGATTTAAAATATGGGTAATATCCAGTATGTGCCCTCAGTAAGTGACTCTACTCTGAGGTCTCAGATTTTGCCCCAAATAAACTCGTCCAAGGTCCAGGCCAGGAGTGAGGAGCAGGAAAGCCCATTTAACTAGTTCTCCAATATCAGCTTTGTTGGTAATTAAGGTGTGCTGCCTCCATCTGCTGGGTATATTTCGAATTTTCTAAATTGGCTAAGAACATATCTATCTATCTGTCTTAGTTTCCTATCATTGCGGTAACGCATCACCACAATCCTAGTGGCTTAAGCAACACAAATTTACTATCTTACAGCTCTGCAGGTCAGAAGTCTCACTGGGCTAAAATCAAGGTGTCTACAGGGCTATGTCCCTCCTGGGCTGTCATTTATTATCTCACCATTCCCCTGTTGTTTGGCACTTAGGTTAACACCATTTTGTTGATGTTACAAATTCTGCTGCAGTCACATTCTCACACCCAGGAATGAGTTCTTTCTGCAGGAAAGACACCCTAAGGCATCGTGGCTGAGTTGCAGGGCAGCAGGCTTCCATTTGATGGGTCTGTTCCTTGACGTCCCCAGAGGATACACCCCCTCTCCTTTGAGATCATCCCGGGGCTGCTGGTGAGCCATGTAACTGTCGCCTCCGGAGACGCTGCAGTGGGTCCCAAGAGAATATTCATTAAATTAACACCAAGGCCGCTGTACACCCAAGGCTGGAAATTCACTCCTTCCTTTTACTGTCCCAAATCATGCCTGACACACTGTCCGGTACAATTCACTAGAACTCATGCAATGTGATTAAGTGATCCCATTTAGATTCTCCAATAATAAAACACCAAGAAAATTCCAGTGAATAAAACTATCAAGAAATATACAGAAAATTTTCACACAAAAAGGGGGGATAGTAGTTACTGATGGGAGGAGACCTTGGAGGGAAGATTCAAAGTTACTGGCAGCATTGTTTCTCAACCTGCATGGTCTTCCCAGGGGTGTTTGCTTTGTATTATTCTTTAAAATGTTGATATATGTTTAATATACTTTCTATGTGTATAATAATTTTAATGATCAATTTCTTTCAGAAAAAGAAGCTTTATTGTCTTAGTTCAGGCTGCTTTGACAGAATGTCACAGACTGGGTGGCTTATAAACAACAGAAATTTATTTCCCAGTCAGGAGGCTGGAAGTTCCAGATCAAGGCCTGGCAGATTTGGTGTCAGGTGAGAACTCACTTCCTGGTTCATAGCTAGTGTCTTCCCTCTGTGTCCTCACTTGGGGGGTAGGATGAGGGAGCTCTTGGGGGCTCTTTTATAAGGACCCTCATCCCATTCATGAGGGCTCCACCTCATGACCTCATCACCTCCCAAAAGCCCCACCTCCCAACACCATCACATTGGGGGTTAGCATTCAGCATATGAATCTGGGCGGCGGAGACACAGTCCATAACATTCATTAATGAAATGGCAACAGTAAAACGCCCTAAATCTGAACATACACTCCTCTTCCATTATCATATTCCAGGGGACGTTAGAGGACAAACATTAAGTCGCTTTGCAAGATTAACGTCCAAAAGAATCGGAATGTGCAAAAACTGACAGAAATGAAGGGAGAAATTAACAATTTGACAATAATAGTTGTAGACTTCAAATACCCATTTCGAATACTGGCTAGAACAGCTAGACAGAAGGTCAACAAGGAAAGAAGATTTAAAGACCACTCTCAGCGACTGACCTCACAGACTCTGGGGCATGCCCATCCCCCACATCGGAGCACCCACTCCTCCCAGGGGCACATGGAGTCCATGCCGGGTCCTGCAACAGAAAGAAATCGTACCAAGTGGTTCGCCAACCACAATGGAATGAAGTCAGAAACCCATGAAAGCGAAAAATTGGGAAACTTACCAATGTGGAAATTAACTTAATAGCCCCTGGGTCAAAGCAGAAATCAAAAGGGAAACCAGAAAGTCCTGTGAGGTGAGTGCAAATCAAGATAACAGACCAGAGCCCACAGCAGGGGTTCGATGGCATTTAAGAGGCGGGTAGAGGAGCCTTGAGGTTCACAAAGATGGACGTCCAGAGTCCACGCCGGGAGCCCTCAGTTCCTATCAGGAGTGTAATCTCACGCCATCCGGAGCGATGGGGTGTTTTACCTGGGCAAACTCTCCCTTTCAGAAAGTGGTACCCGGGACCCTTCCACCTTCCATCTTGCAAACGTTGCAAATCTGCTAGGGCAGGCCCAGTAAACAGGCTGGCTGGAGTACCTTCCTCTCCCGGCCCACAGATCCAAGACCCCGTATCTCTCCCCTACTGAGCCCTGTGTCCCTGGTGCTGGATGCCCACTGAGTGTCAGCTCTGCCCGTGACATCGGCCGCAGGGTGGCTCAGGAGCTGTTTCGAGCCGTGACGGCCCTTGGCTGGTGGCCGCTCGCTTAGGGAAGGCTCTTGCTCCCCTACATTGGGTGCCACTGAGACTCCCGAGCTGAAGCTTCTGCGGGAGCTGCCAGGAGCCCTTCCCTCTGTCTGTCCTCCTCCACGCAACATAGTCCATGCCTTGCGCTGGAGTCGAGGCCACGCGGCAGCAGCTGCTGGACGGCCCTCCTCCCCAGAACCCTGGCTGGGGGGCTAAGATGCCCTGCCGGGCCCGGCCTCCTCGGAGGGTCTCACCTGCTGCAGGCCCCAGCACGGTCTGGGACACGTGGCCTTCACATGGGGGCAAACCCACCATCGGTGGCAGTCACCAGGTCAGGCCAACGCTTCGCCTGGCCCCCGACAAGCGCTGTCTTCCCCTGCAGCAGCAAAGAGCCAGCTGCGCAGCTGCGAGACGCAGCTGCCCTGCAGGCTGTGAGTGACGCAGCCCCACTGGGCCCAGGCTCAGCGTGGTGCTCTGGAGCCCAGGCGCACGTGCCGAGGCCCCGCCAGCGCCCCACCCTGGGGAGGACCCTGTGCCCAAGGCCTGTGTTGTGCTCCCAGGCCTCAGAGGCGCATTTATAACCTAATGTAGAAACCAGGACCTCATGGAGAGAGGAGTCCTTGCCGAGCGTGGACCTGGAGGCGCAGGGGTGCAGGACCAGCCGAGGCGGACGGGACACACTGGGGCTGGAGGCAGGTGCTGTGGAGAGGGAAGCTCCAAAAAGCTGATTCCACACGTGCAGGCTTGCATTCATCAGTGGTCACCTTTGCTTCTTTTTGTCATAAAGCTCTTTACAATGAAGGACTAATTTTTCTTTTTTTTACTAAAAACTGGACTATGTCCAATACAAAATGGCCTGCGTCCTCATCATTTCCGGGTACGCTATAGAGATGCTCTGTTATTCTTCAGTAAAACCGTATTCATACTGTCCATGGCAGGTTAAGCAATAGTCACAGGTATCCATACTTGCTCTCAACGCTCAAAGGAAAAGGAAGTTTAAGATGTGTTCTCATAGAAGACAAATACCATATGATATCACTTATATGTGGAATCCAAAATACGACACATGGGCTTCCCTGGTGGCACAGTGGCTGAGAGTCCGCCTGCCGATGCTGGGGACACGGGTTCGTGCCCCGGTCCGGGAGGATCCCACATGCCGCAGAGCGGCTGGGCCCGTGAGCCATGGCCGCTGAGCCTGCGCACCCGGAGCCTGTGCTCCGCAACGGGAGAGGCCACAGCGGTGAGAGGCCCGCGTACCGCAAAAAAAATAAAATAAAAAATAAAATACGACACAAATGAACATACCTACAAAACAGAAACAGACTCACAGGCATAGAGAGCAGACTTGTGGTTGCCAAGGGCAGGGTGGAGGGAAGGACTGGGAGTTTGGGATGAGCAGATGCAAACTATCACACACAGAATGGATAAACAACAAAGTCCTACTGTAGAGCACAGGGAACTCTATTCAATACCCTGTGATAAACCAAACGGAAAAGGATACGAAAAAGGACGTACATATACATGTGTATGGATGTATAACGATCGCCGTGCTGTACAGCAGAAATGAACACAACACTGTAAATCAACTATACTTCAATCAAATTTAAAAAAACAAAAGTGTGTTCTCGTGGTCAAGCACTGCTCAGAGACAGGTTTGGGTCCCAGCCCTGCCCTATCTAACTGCGTGACTTTGGGTCAATCAGTAACCTTCACCAAATTCATCTGCCAAGTGGGCCAAATGCTCCCCGGCCTGAAGGCACAGGCCTGGTCCACGTGGCTCTCGAGGCCTTTGCTTTGGTGACACAAACACGTTGAATAAGCTGAGACGTTTCAGGTTATTATTATTCCCACGCAATGTCTGTAGCATTTTGCTAAGTTCATAGGCCAAAAAACATGTTTTTAACAGCAAACAATATCGAGACACCGAGTATTAATATGCTGTTAACATTCTACTGATGCTATTTTTATACATTATGATCATCATCGTTTTAATCATTTTAAAAGGTTAGACGATTAAGAGTGTGCTTGGCAGCCAGTCCGTTGCGGGAAGCAGGAGGCCAAATTGCGAAAGCTCCAGAAGGCCTTGCAGAGACGTGAGCCGCCAGGATGGCCAAGGAGAGCTCCTCTTCCCGAAGCTCGGCTCAAGTGTTAAATCTCCAAGTGAACTATGTTTTGGAAAGATATCATTACACTTCTGTTCAAAGTCACCTAAAATAATGAAGTGCTGCAGTATAGCAACGCCGTGGTGGAAAATGAGAGCCACTATTTACCGAGCATTCACTTTCTATCAGGTATTACATTCCGTGCTACCCAGGCTTTTACTCCCTTACTTCTCACGGCAGCCCCGTGATGCAAATGTCAGTCCCCACGCTGGACCGATGCGGAGAGTGGACACAGGAAGAGGGTTAGCAATTTGACAGCTGGTCAGCGCACAGCTAGAGTTCAAATCCAGAGCTCCTGTGTCACTCCCCCTAAAGCACATCACTTTATAATCTACAGTCAGCCCGGGTTTAATTTCTAGCAACATAAATGAGACTTCGCCTCAAAGATTTCCATAAAATTTTTTTTTTTGTTTACTCGGGGAAAAAAAAAAAGTGCAGTAAAACAAGCCGGTGTTGTAAAGACAATATTGTAAAGAGCATTCCGCCTAAGTGCCTCCCGACAGTAAAATTGCAGGGCCGCGTGTACTGCCAAAGAACGAAGACATTTTATTTAAAATTACACTGGCGCAGGACCATCAAAGCGTCCTTAACATTTTCATTAAATTGAGATACAGGTATACTTAGGGTAGTAAATCTCTTCTGATACAAAGAACTCATTTGAGAGCCAAGGTTCTAAGGCATGATGAGCTTGAAAGAAAATCCAGAAACACCGACACCTTGTTCAGAGCTCTCCATGTGCCGCCCGGCCACACGATCGGCCGCAATCTGAACAAGATCTAAGCAGGTGAGGCCTCCAGCTGTGCCCTCACCGAGGTCTGCGACAACACGCAGTGAGTGTCTTCAGGAGATGGACAGTCAGGCTAGATCCCAAGAGGAGGGGGCGTGCCCCACCACAGGAGGGCCACAGGGGAAGCACCAGGGCAAGTCAGGAGGTCTGGGGCGGGGAGGGGGGGCCAGGCCTGTGGTTTCCGCAGGAAGAAATGGGCGGGGCAGTGGTGACCGGTGCAGGACTGGCTGGTGTGAATAGTTTCAGCTGCTTCTGGGGCAGAGGGGCCGCCCCTCATTGTTGGGACCTGGTCCTGAGGGATTAGGGCAGGTGGAGAGTGGCCTGGGGTGTGAGAGCCTGATAGAGGAGGTGATGACAGGGCTGTGGGCCCTACATTGGCTGGTTTGCACTTGTGAAGTGCACTCACAAGTGGACAAAGGTTTACTCTCTCTAGGAACTGGCTACCTGGGGCAGGCAGTCCATCCAGGGTCATGGGGGGCCCAGATGTCAGAGCATCAGGTTACAGAGGACTGAATCCTCGTGCCGACAAGCTGGACCAGGTGCTGTCTTGGAAGCAGAGCCTTCAGTGAGGCTGCCCCCATCTCTATCTGTTTCCACAACGTATTGTTTTAATTGAAGTATAGTTGATTTACAATGTTATGTTATTTACTGCTGTACAGCAAAGTGATTCAGTTATACATATATACACACTCTTTTTTTCATATTCTTTTCCATTACGGTTTATCATAGGATAGTGACATAGGTCCCTGTGCTATACAGTAGGACCTTGTTGTTTACCCATCCTATATATAAAAGCTTACATCTGCTAATCCCAAACTCCCAATCCTTCTCTCCCCCAACCCATATCCTGACTGCAAGCTCCCGGGAGACCTTGAGGGAGACTCACCCAGCTAAGCCCCTCCCAAGCTTCTAACCCACAGACGCTGAGACACTAAATGCTTATTGTTTTAAGCCACTAAGTGTTGGGCAACTTGTTAGTTGGCAATACTTTACTAACACAAATTTGTGTCTGTGAGGTGTTAAGAAGGCCGGGATTCTGGGTCTGACGTGAGGAGAAGCACTCAAGCTGGATGTTGGCAGTGCCACTTACAGTCCTTAGACCCTGATATACAAGTCTCCAGAGGCAGCGCCAGCACCAATTTCTAGTCATTTCCAGAGACTTCCAGATGGATGTGCTGGGGTTGGAACACTACACATCCATGCTCTGCTCTGTTCTAAAGATGTCCACCTGGCTTGAAACAGGCGGTGACTGAGAAGGGGGCTGAGAGCCCACAGAGCCCTCCTTAACTGGAGGGTCTGAAGAAGGCACGACCATGCCTCCAAGCCTGTACTGTGACATGCTTCACCGCAGGGCCACGCTGACACTCAGGGGCCAAAGCCTGTTCTTTTATGAATGAAAATTTCATAATTCAACAGCTTCTAAAATGCCTGCTCTTCTCAACTCACCTCCAATCCCACTGGTCGTAAGTGACTCTGATCAACGAACAGTAATGGGTCAGTTAAAGCTCATCTGTCACACCTGCAAAGCCACCCAAGATTTCCACACCAGCTGGAGTGGGCATGTGGACATAATGTGTCTCAGAGTGGGTTGGATTAATTTTAACTTTTTAAAGTTATTTGAAAATTTTCAAACTTACAGGAAAGTTGCAAGCGTAGCACAAAGAAGTCCTCTTTACCATTCACCCCGCTGCACTCACTTGTCTATCATTCTCTGTGATTATCTTCTGAGCCATTTGAGAGTAAGTTGCAGAGTTCTTCTCTCCCTGGTTCAGAATCCAGTTGAAGAACAGGCATTACGCTTAGCTGTTGTGAATCTTCAGTCTCATTTTATCAGAAAAAGCTACTTTTAAAAGACTAATGAGGACGCTGGCACACAGGGGAGTCTGTGTCCGTGTGTCCTGTCTGGTTTTGCTGCCTGTCTTACCTTCCATCCCTTCCCTGTCTGCCTTTGCTCACATAATTGAAACATGGCCACATGTGCCATATTTTGAGCCCGGTTTTTTCCCTTAACGTATTGTCCGGGTCTAGAATAAAAAAAACTATACCGTCATGGCTCGAGAGATGGTGTCCTCTGGTTTGGAGCACAAGTAGGAGAAGCTCTGCTCAAGTGAATAACCCTCCCTCTCGGGCTGCTGGAGAAGGGCACCCTGCTCCCTTCCCGTCACATGGGCACCCTGCTCCCTTCCCGTCACATGGAGGGTTCACAGGAACACATGCGGAGAAGCATGAAGGAAAAAACCTTCCTCACAGACCTCCACTGGGGCTTTGCATTTCAGGGAGAAGACGTCCTGGAACCTCTTTCAAACCTGGCAACTCCGTGTTCTTGGGACCCCGCACAGAAGGTGTCAGGACTGCAGGTGGTTTTGTACCTGCTGGTGGTTCCATCGGGGACGTCCTCCCACCCGCTCCCTCCCTGCTGAGGTCGGGCTTCTCCGTGGGGCCCTCTTCCAGGCTGTCCCTGTCCCTCCTGCCCTGCAGCGCCCCCTCCCTGTCCCCCCCCCAGCCCCCTCCGGGCCTGTCCTGGACACATGCTGACCTCTGCCTCGGAGTCGACAGGCCTCCATCTCTTTCAGGCTCACGGAGCCTTCCTCACCTCTGCACGTCCCAAAAAATGCAGGCCATGCTCTCCGCTGTCTGGTTAGCTAATTCAGCCAGGATCCTACCCAATGGAGCCAACACATTCTCAACTAGTAGATGAGTATCCTTCAGAGGATGGGATTCTGTCAGCTGTTCTCCCGGCCCGCTGTTAGACTCTAGATTAAAAGCAAGACTGTTCTGAGCAACAAACTATCGAATATTATACTCAGTGTATTTCTACCGTGAGGGAGCTACTTTCTATCAATGTTACAAACAGAAGTTAATGCAAAGGTGGCAGGCTGTTGTCTAAAAATGGCCACAGAAAACTCTCCAGTCCCTCTTCCAGAACCTTCCACACACCCTCCAATCAAGAAGTGCTAGAGTCCAATGAATGAGCTAAGCTTAATTTTTTTTATTCATGATTTTTTATCGCGGTAAAAGACCCATAAGGGTTACCATTTTAGCCATTTTAAAGTGCATGGCTCAGCAGCTTTAAGTACATTTACGTTGCTGTGCAACCTTCCCTACCATCCATCTCTAGAACTCTTTCATCTTAACAAACTGAAACTCTGTCCCCATTCAACACTAACTCCCCATCCCCTCCCGCAGCCCTGGGAACCTACCTCCTGTCTGTATGAAGTTGATCGCTCTAGGTCCTCGTATAAGTGGAATCACATAGTATTTGTCCTTCTGTATCTGGCTTATTTCCCTGAGCATAATGTCCTCAAGGTTTCATCCCAGCTATAGCAGGTGTCAGAATTTCCTTCCTTTTTAGGGCTGAATCATATTATCTTGTATGGATGGACCTCATTTAGTTTGTCCATTCATCTGCTGGGGGACACTTGGGTTGTTTCCTTGTTCCTGGATACTGTGAACAGCGCTCTGGTCATTGGTGTACAAGCATGTTTGTGTCCCTATTTTCAACTCCTTTGGGCACACAGCTAGGAGCTGACTAAAACTAAACTGTGAAGACAAACTTCTCTGTTATGGCAAAATCATAGGAACATGAAGAAAACACGAAATCTAGTTCACGTGAGAAAACAAAGGCTGACGTGGCTGCTTTTCCACCCAAGACAGTTTCTCAGAGAATAATTGCAAGACTGTGGCTCAGGGGCTTCCCTGGTGGTGCAGTGGTTAAGAATCCACCTGCCAATGCAGGGGACACAGGTTCGAGCCCTGGTCCGGGAAGATTCCCACATGCCGTGGTGCAACTAAGCCTGTGCGTCACAACTACCGAGCCTGCGCTCTAGAGCCCGCGGGCCACAACTACTGAGCCCACGTGCCACAACTACTGAAGCCCGCGCACCCAGAGCCTGTGCTCCGCGACAAGAGAAGCCACCGCAACGAGAAGCCCGTGCACTGCAAAGAAAAGTAGCCCCCGCTCGCCGCAACTAAAGCCTGCGTGCAACAATGAAGACCCAATGCAGCCAAAATAAAAGAAAAAGAAAAAGAAAAAATGACTGGCTCAGTGGAGAAAAGCAATGCAAGGCCTCGGATGCACAGATGTTTTCATCTTGAAACTGGAGCTATGACTGATTCACAGTTTATTTAAGAGTGTGAGTCCTGGGACTTTGTAATAAGAAAAATATATAGAATTGATGTGCAGTAGAGATTTAAGCTTGAAATTTTCAAATGACAAGCTAATCATATCCTGGAATCTGGGTTTTACAGTCACTTGTACACAAAAAACAGAGTATAATAATAAATGAATGCAGAGCCACGAGAAAGCAAGCTTCCTTAACCCACCTGTGGCTCATCTTTCAAATTAAATTTGGTAAGTAGGTTTATAGTTGTATCTTTCCTGAGGAAATGTGATTACTTTAAAATATTTTATGTTTTTTTTTTGAGGAGCAAAGACTGACATACAGATATTAAATAGATCAATATTAAATAGCATAAAGATTGATAGCCATGGATCTTGTCCAACCCTCTCATTTCACAGATTGGAAAATTTGAACTCAGAGGAGTCAAGAAAATTACCCAAATGGGTGCAAATTCCGGTTCTCATTCTTTACATTAATATCATGATGCCTTTGTTTATTATCCTAAAATTATCTCCATCATGTTTCAAAGCGAGCCTTTTTCCTTGCATTTCAGGACTGCGAGGACATTTAGCAAAGCACACCAAGAACTGACTGAGCAGGCTGCCTGCCCAGGGCCCCGAGACCGTACTGCCCTGGCCAGAGGTCTGCTTCTCTTCAGACAATGCCAGGAAGTCCTCTCTGTCAAGGGCATCTGTCCTGTACCCCGATTTCCTAGATCCCTAGTCTTAGCCGTTGATCTGGAAATAAGCGGCAATGAATTACTGTTTTATCTGCCCTGGGCAGTGGTGACCGGTGCAGGACTGGCTGGTGTGAATAGTTTCAGCTGCTTCTGGGGCAGAGGGGCCGCCCCTCATTGTTGGGACCTGGTCCTGAGGGATTAGGGCAGGTGGAGAGTGGCCTGGGGTGTGAGAGCCTGATAGAGGAGGTGATGACAGGGCTGTGGGCCCTACATTGGCTGGTTTGCACTTGTGAAGTGCACTCACAAGTGGACAAAGGTTTACTCTCTCTAGGAACTGGCTACCTGGGGCAGGCAGTCCATCCAGGGTCATGGGGGGCCCAGATGTCAGAGCATCAGGTTACAGAGGACTGAATCCTCGTGCCGACAAGCTGGACCAGGTGCTGTCTTGGAAGCAGAGCCTTCAGTGAGGCTGCCCCCATCTCTATCTGTTTCCACAACGTATTGTTTTAATTGAAGTATAGTTGATTTACAATGTTATGTTATTTACTGCTGTACAGCAAAGTGATTCAGTTATACATATATACACACTCTTTTTTTCATATTCTTTTCCATTACGGTTTATCATAGGATAGTGACATAGGTCCCTGTGCTATACAGTAGGACCTTGTTGTTTACCCATCCTATATATAAAAGCTTACATCTGCTAATCCCAAACTCCCAATCCTTCTCTCCCCCAACCCATATCCTGACTGCAAGCTCCCGGGAGACCTTGAGGGAGACTCACCCAGCTAAGCCCCTCCCAAGCTTCTAACCCACAGACGCTGAGACACTAAATGCTTATTGTTTTAAGCCACTAAGTGTTGGGCAACTTGTTAGTTGGCAATACTTTACTAACACAAATTTGTGTCTGTGAGGTGTTAAGAAGGCCGGGATTCTGGGTCTGACGTGAGGAGAAGCACTCAAGCTGGATGTTGGCAGTGCCACTTACAGTCCTTAGACCCTGATATACAAGTCTCCAGAGGCAGCGCCAGCACCAATTTCTAGTCATTTCCAGAGACTTCCAGATGGATGTGCTGGGGTTGGAACACTACACATCCATGCTCTGCTCTGTTCTAAAGATGTCCACCTGGCTTGAAACAGGCGGTGACTGAGAAGGGGGCTGAGAGCCCACAGAGCCCTCCTTAACTGGAGGGTCTGAAGAAGGCACGACCATGCCTCCAAGCCTGTACTGTGACATGCTTCACCGCAGGGCCACGCTGACACTCAGGGGCCAAAGCCTGTTCTTTTATGAATGAAAATTTCATAATTCAACAGCTTCTAAAATGCCTGCTCTTCTCAACTCACCTCCAATCCCACTGGTCGTAAGTGACTCTGATCAACGAACAGTAATGGGTCAGTTAAAGCTCATCTGTCACACCTGCAAAGCCACCCAAGATTTCCACACCAGCTGGAGTGGGCATGTGGACATAATGTGTCTCAGAGTGGGTTGGATTAATTTTAACTTTTTAAAGTTATTTGAAAATTTTCAAACTTACAGGAAAGTTGCAAGCGTAGCACAAAGAAGTCCTCTTTACCATTCACCCCGCTGCACTCACTTGTCTATCATTCTCTGTGATTATCTTCTGAGCCATTTGAGAGTAAGTTGCAGAGTTCTTCTCTCCCTGGTTCAGAATCCAGTTGAAGAACAGGCATTACGCTTAGCTGTTGTGAATCTTCAGTCTCATTTTATCAGAAAAAGCTACTTTTAAAAGACTAATGAGGACGCTGGCACACAGGGGAGTCTGTGTCCGTGTGTCCTGTCTGGTTTTGCTGCCTGTCTTACCTTCCATCCCTTCCCTGTCTGCCTTTGCTCACATAATTGAAACATGGCCACATGTGCCATATTTTGAGCCCGGTTTTTTCCCTTAACGTATTGTCCGGGTCTAGAATAAAAAAAACTATACCGTCATGGCTCGAGAGATGGTGTCCTCTGGTTTGGAGCACAAGTAGGAGAAGCTCTGCTCAAGTGAATAACCCTCCCTCTCGGGCTGCTGGAGAAGGGCACCCTGCTCCCTTCCCGTCACATGGGCACCCTGCTCCCTTCCCGTCACATGGAGGGTTCACAGGAACACATGCGGAGAAGCATGAAGGAAAAAACCTTCCTCACAGACCTCCACTGGGGCTTTGCATTTCAGGGAGAAGACGTCCTGGAACCTCTTTCAAACCTGGCAACTCCGTGTTCTTGGGACCCCGCACAGAAGGTGTCAGGACTGCAGGTGGTTTTGTACCTGCTGGTGGTTCCATCGGGGACGTCCTCCCACCCGCTCCCTCCCTGCTGAGGTCGGGCTTCTCCGTGGGGCCCTCTTCCAGGCTGTCCCTGTCCCTCCTGCCCTGCAGCGCCCCCTCCCTGTCCCCCCCCCAGCCCCCTCCGGGCCTGTCCTGGACACATGCTGACCTCTGCCTCGGAGTCGACAGGCCTCCATCTCTTTCAGGCTCACGGAGCCTTCCTCACCTCTGCACGTCCCAAAAAATGCAGGCCATGCTCTCCGCTGTCTGGTTAGCTAATTCAGCCAGGATCCTACCCAATGGAGCCAACACATTCTCAACTAGTAGATGAGTATCCTTCAGAGGATGGGATTCTGTCAGCTGTTCTCCCGGCCCGCTGTTAGACTCTAGATTAAAAGCAAGACTGTTCTGAGCAACAAACTATCGAATATTATACTCAGTGTATTTCTACCGTGAGGGAGCTACTTTCTATCAATGTTACAAACAGAAGTTAATGCAAAGGTGGCAGGCTGTTGTCTAAAAATGGCCACAGAAAACTCTCCAGTCCCTCTTCCAGAACCTTCCACACACCCTCCAATCAAGAAGTGCTAGAGTCCAATGAATGAGCTAAGCTTAATTTTTTTTATTCATGATTTTTTATCGCGGTAAAAGACCCATAAGGGTTACCATTTTAGCCATTTTAAAGTGCATGGCTCAGCAGCTTTAAGTACATTTACGTTGCTGTGCAACCTTCCCTACCATCCATCTCTAGAACTCTTTCATCTTAACAAACTGAAACTCTGTCCCCATTCAACACTAACTCCCCATCCCCTCCCGCAGCCCTGGGAACCTACCTCCTGTCTGTATGAAGTTGATCGCTCTAGGTCCTCGTATAAGTGGAATCACATAGTATTTGTCCTTCTGTATCTGGCTTATTTCCCTGAGCATAATGTCCTCAAGGTTTCATCCCAGCTATAGCAGGTGTCAGAATTTCCTTCCTTTTTAGGGCTGAATCATATTATCTTGTATGGATGGACCTCATTTAGTTTGTCCATTCATCTGCTGGGGGACACTTGGGTTGTTTCCTTGTTCCTGGATACTGTGAACAGCGCTCTGGTCATTGGTGTACAAGCATGTTTGTGTCCCTATTTTCAACTCCTTTGGGCACACAGCTAGGAGCTGACTAAAACTAAACTGTGAAGACAAACTTCTCTGTTATGGCAAAATCATAGGAACATGAAGAAAACACGAAATCTAGTTCACGTGAGAAAACAAAGGCTGACGTGGCTGCTTTTCCACCCAAGACAGTTTCTCAGAGAATAATTGCAAGACTGTGGCTCAGGGGCTTCCCTGGTGGTGCAGTGGTTAAGAATCCACCTGCCAATGCAGGGGACACAGGTTCGAGCCCTGGTCCGGGAAGATTCCCACATGCCGTGGTGCAACTAAGCCTGTGCGTCACAACTACCGAGCCTGCGCTCTAGAGCCCGCGGGCCACAACTACTGAGCCCACGTGCCACAACTACTGAAGCCCGCGCACCCAGAGCCTGTGCTCCGCGACAAGAGAAGCCACCGCAACGAGAAGCCCGTGCACTGCAAAGAAAAGTAGCCCCCGCTCGCCGCAACTAAAGCCTGCGTGCAACAATGAAGACCCAATGCAGCCAAAATAAAAGAAAAAGAAAAAGAAAAAATGACTGGCTCAGTGGAGAAAAGCAATGCAAGGCCTCGGATGCACAGATGTTTTCATCTTGAAACTGGAGCTATGACTGATTCACAGTTTATTTAAGAGTGTGAGTCCTGGGACTTTGTAATAAGAAAAATATATAGAATTGATGTGCAGTAGAGATTTAAGCTTGAAATTTTCAAATGACAAGCTAATCATATCCTGGAATCTGGGTTTTACAGTCACTTGTACACAAAAAACAGAGTATAATAATAAATGAATGCAGAGCCACGAGAAAGCAAGCTTCCTTAACCCACCTGTGGCTCATCTTTCAAATTAAATTTGGTAAGTAGGTTTATAGTTGTATCTTTCCTGAGGAAATGTGATTACTTTAAAATATTTTATGTTTTTTTTTTGAGGAGCAAAGACTGACATACAGATATTAAATAGATCAATATTAAATAGCATAAAGATTGATAGCCATGGATCTTGTCCAACCCTCTCATTTCACAGATTGGAAAATTTGAACTCAGAGGAGTCAAGAAAATTACCCAAATGGGTGCAAATTCCGGTTCTCATTCTTTACATTAATATCATGATGCCTTTGTTTATTATCCTAAAATTATCTCCATCATGTTTCAAAGCGAGCCTTTTTCCTTGCATTTCAGGACTGCGAGGACATTTAGCAAAGCACACCAAGAACTGACTGAGCAGGCTGCCTGCCCAGGGCCCCGAGACCGTACTGCCCTGGCCAGAGGTCTGCTTCTCTTCAGACAATGCCAGGAAGTCCTCTCTGTCAAGGGCATCTGTCCTGTACCCCGATTTCCTAGATCCCTAGTCTTAGCCGTTGATCTGGAAATAAGCGGCAATGAATTACTGTTTTATCTGCCCAGGTGACATCATGGAAATTTTTAATGCTTCTTATTGGAGAAAGTTTTAATAAACATATGCAAAAGTAGAAAGACAAATATCATAAATCCTTATGTGCCAGTTACTCAGTTTCAACAGTTATCACCTCATCGCTGACCTTGCTTCCACTGCAGGCCATCTGCTTCCCCTCCCCCACATCCTCCTCCCAGGCCATTATTTTGAAGCTAACCCCAAACACTGTATCATTTCATCCATAAGCATTTCAGGATGCATCACTAAAAGGCAAGGACTGATTTTTTTCGTAAACCATAGCCGCGGTCCTATTATCACACCCAAAGAAATGAAGAATAATTACTTAATTCTCAGGGATGAAATGTACAGAGTAGGGAATATAGTCAATAACTCTATAACGTTTTTGTATGGTGACACATCGTAACTAGACTTACCATGGGGATCATTTTGAAATGTATGGAAATACTGAATCACTATGCTGTATACCAGGAACTAACATAGTGTAGATCAATTATACTTCACAAATAAACAAAGTCACAGAAAATGATATCAGATTTGTGGTTACAGAGATGGGGGTGGGGGAGGGGAAATTGGATGAAGGCCTTCCAAAGGTACACACTTCCAGTTACAAAATAAACAAGTACCAGGGATGTAATACACAACAGGATAAATATAATTAACACTGCTGTATTAAAAAAAAAAAAAAAGGCAAAGGAACTGAATACTCATTTCTCCAAAGAAGACATACAAATGGCCTACAGCAAGTTCTCTGGTGGTCCAGTGGTAAAGAATCTGCCTTCCAAATGCAGGGGATGCCGGTTCAATCCCTGGTCAGGGAACTAAGATCCCACGTGCTGCAGGGCAACTAAGCCCGAGCACCGCAACTACTGAGCCCATGTGCCTCAACTATGGAGCCTGTGTGCCTCAAACGTGCTCTGGATCCCGCGGCCGCGAGTAAGATCCCACATGCCGCAACTAAGATCCAACGTAGCCAAAGTAAATTTTTTTTAAAAAATGGCCTACAGATGTGTGAAAAGGTGCTCAACATCACTTAATCACCAGGGAAATTCGAATCAAAACCACCATGAGATATTGTCTCATACCTGTTAGACCCGCTATTTTCAAAACAAACCAAAAAAAAGATAAGTGCTGCTGAGGATGCAGAGAAAAGGGAACCCTTGTGCACTGTTGGTAGGAATGTAAATTGGTGCAGCTGCTATGGAAAGCAGTATGGAGGTGCCTCAAAAAGTTAAAAATAGAACCACCAAATGATCCAGCAATTCCACTTCTAGGAATTTACCCAGAGGAAATGAATTCAGGATCTCCAAGAGCTATCCGCACTCCCAAGTTCATTGAGGGCATTATTCACATTCATTTTTCAATGAATGAATAGATAAAAAATATATAGTTGTATATGTCATATGTATGTATTTATATACATACGTATATATGATGGGATGTTTTTCAGCCTTTAAAAATAGGGCAATACTGTCATTTGTGACATCATGGATGAACCTGTTACAGGAAGGGGGACCCCTTCCAGGGCCCGAGAGTGGGCTCTTGTCTAACACTTGGAAATGAATTGTCCTAGGAGACACATGTGCTGACAAAGCAGGAGACTTTGTTGGGAAAGCAGCGGGTAAGGGAACCCAGGAGGACTGCTCTGCCACGTGGCTCACAGTCTCGGGTTTTATGGCGATGGGATTACTTTCTAGGGTGTCTCTGGCCAATCACTCTGACTCAGGGTCCTTCCTGGTGGCGTGCACATCTCTCAGCCAAGATGGATTCCGGCGAGGAGGATTCTGGGAGGTTGGTAGGACCTATGGACTGGAGTCTCCTCTCTCCTTTTGACGTTTCCCGAATTCTTCCGGTCGGTCGTGGCTTGTGAGTTCCGCGTTCCTTACTAGGACCTCCTGTTGAAAGATAACTCATGCATAAGTGGTTACTGTGGTGCCTAGCCGGGGTGGGTGGTTTCAGTCGGTGTTTCCCCTAACAAACCTGGGGGACATTACGCATTAAATATGTAAAGCTTTTTGCATTTCTTTTAAATTAGGTCTCTACCCTCCCCCGCCTCAACCTCCAATGCCAGGGGTCGCCACTTCAGTTCGTTTAGTTTTCGATTCTGGTTCTGTGTAAGGAGAATATGCGGAGAGCTCCCGATTCAGTCTTCAACACGCTGACATCGTGACGACATGACATTACAGATGAGGATTTCAGCTCTCCAATACCCTTTGCCCTCCTCCATCTTCCCCAGACAGATACAGCACAACTTTATATTACAGCTATGCTTAGTGTTTTCATCATTATGATAAATATTTGTCTCTGCTGACCCAAAGTTCCATGCTAGCTCTGTCCCAGAGAACTTCCTGCGTTGATGGAAATGTTCTATATCCGAGCTAATACTAGACATAGGTGGCGATCAGCTTTTGTGACCGATGCAGATGAGGAACTGAATTTTGTTTCATTCTAATTAATTAAAATTTAAATAGCCACTCTCATCTCACAGCTATCATTTGGACAGCGCAATAAATCTGTACTACGATTATATATATTTCCTTTCTTAGGTCACTTTTTTCCCTAGAGTTAATAACTGTCTACGGTTTTATACATTCCTTTTTCTTTGAAATGTGTCCTCACCTCCAATGGCCCTATAAAATATGTCCCATTGTTCCCAAGGAGCTATTGATATAGCCACGCCCATAAGCCACAAGTCTCTGGGGGCTTCACAGCCATTTCTCCGGAAAGACTGATCTCCTCTGGCCTGGCTCACCCCTCATTGGGTGGGAAGCATCTGCCAATGGCTTGCTAAGGAAGAATACAAGAGAAAGAGCTTTTGTGAGGTCGTCAGTGTCTGTGAATGTCTTTTGCGACACTCACGCGTGACTAATATCATAGTTTGGTTGGATGTGGGACACTGATTCCATGACGGTTTTGACGATTTGAGGAGCCTCTGACCTCAATCCCTCGTGCACAGCTCTGTAGTTTGTGTTTTTTTTTAAGATTTTTTTTTTTAATGTGGACCATTTTTAAAGTCTTTATTGAATCTGTTACAATATTGCTTCTGTTTGTGTTTTTTTTTTTTTAAGATTTTTTTTTTTTTAATGTGGACCATTTTTAAAGTCTTTATTGAATCTGTTACAATATTGCTTCTGTTTTATGTTCTGGTTTTTTGGCCCCAAGGCATGTGGGATCTTAGCTCCCCGACCAGGGATCGAACCCACACCCCCTGCATTGGAATATGAAGTCTCAACCACCGGACCGCCAGGGAAGTCCCAACTTTGTGGGTTTCTTTCTCTCTGGAATCGTTTAGGACCTTCACCCCTAATATTCTGAAATTCACACCAGGTGGGGGCATTGAAAGGGCCCCTTTCAGTCTCAAAACTTGTCTGAATCTTTCAGTTCTGTGAAACTTCCTTAATTATTTCTTTGATTATTCACTCCTTGCCTTCGTATTTCTGAGACAGAGTCTGAGACTGGGCTCCCGGGTGTCCCTCTGGTCTTACTAGTCTCTCTCTGAGCACCTCTCTGTGTCTGCAGACTCTCTGGGCGAATTCTTTCAACTTTTCTCTTATCTGCGTGTTCATTATTCTCTTTCCTGTTCTCTGACTTTTATTTATAGTTTTCCTGTGCTTTTTTTTTTCTTTCTTTCTTTTAATGGATTTTTAAAAATATATTTATTTATTTATCTTGGCTGCACCAGGTCTGAGTTGCGGCATGCGTGCAGGATCTAGTTCCCTGGCCAGGGATCGAACCTGGGCCCCCTGCATTGGGAGCATGGAGTCTTTCTTACCCACTGGACCACAAGGGAAATCCCTTTCCTGTACCTTAAAGCTGTAGTACTTTATCTCGTTAGTATGAAGAGCTTGTCATTTCTTTGGTAATTTTCTTCCACTCCTTCCATTGTCTCTGTTTCTTCTTGAGGTCCTTTTAGCATTTCACTTGTTTTTACCTGTTTCTATCATGTTAGAGGCATCCCATAATGTTCTTGGTTGTCCATTCAACTGAATAAGCCACTAAAAAACCTTTTGGTAGTTCAGTGAGTGAAGGGAAGATGGTTTATCAAAGGTGGGCTCGTCCCTAGAAAACTGCTTCCATATTTGGTGGCATTTGTGTTCTTTAATCAGAAACCCCCAGAGGTGAAGATCTGTACATCTTTTTCTGTATAGTTCAGGGTCTCCAGAGTAGGACGCTCTGGGCTCCCGCCCCAAGGGTACAACGCTGGATGCTCCTTTCTGGAGCAGCAGGGAGCGGGGAAGGCTGGTAGGTTGGTCCTAACTGCCTGGGTCCTAACTGGCTGGTCCTAACTGCACCTCACTTCTTCCTCCCATGCACCTGGTTGCCAGTCTGGAGTCTCCCTGGTTCAATTTCTCCAAATAATAAAACTCTGAGCCCCTGGATGAATGGGAGTAGTTGCCTAACTCTGGGGGCTGGGAAGTGGTGGCTGACCAGTCCTTGTACAGACCCAGAGTCTCTGGGGCAACTCCTTTCCCTCCCTCCCCTTTTATTCCCTTCTCTCCTCCCTCCTACCCTGGGGTTGGCCAACGGCAAGGTCGATGGCATTCTGAGCTGAAGAGCTTATTGGCCCTGAATCCTTTTAGACTCTACTGCTAGGGAGGAAGGGATTCTTTCAAAGAAAGAAGTGGACAGAGTGAAACCAGAGCCCACTGCTTTCAAGAGATCCTCAGAACGAAGTGAGAGAGTGGCATGGACATATACGCACTACCAAGTGTAAGACAGATAGCTAGTGGGAAGCGGCCACATAGCCCGGGGAGATCAGCTCGGTGCTTTGTGACCACCTAGAGGGGTGGGATAGGGAGGGTGGGAGGGAGGGAGACGCAAGAGGGAGGGGATATGGGGATATAAGTATATGTATAGCTGATTCACTTTATTATACAGCAGAAATTAACACACCATTGTAAAGCAATTATACTCCAATAAAGATGTTAAAAAAAAAGAGAGAGAGATCCTCAGAAATCCTGATTCGTGGGTGTGTGGTGGAGGGATGAAGAGCTGGCCAGCAAACGTAGCCAAGCGGGTGGCATCAACCGAAAAACTTCTTCAGAGCCAAGGAAACCATCAACACAATGAAAAGGTGGCAACCTACGGCATGGGAGAAAGTATGTGCAGACCGCATAGCTGATGAGGGGTTACTCTCCAAAATATACAAGGAGCCCATACAACTCAACAGCAACAAGTAAATAACCAGATCAAAAAACAGACACAGGACCTGAGTAGACATTTTTCTAAAGAAGGCATAGAAATAGCCAACAGGTACATGAAAAGATGGTCAGCGTCACTAATCATCAGGGAAATGCAAACCAAAACCACAATGAGGGCTTCCCTGGTGGCACAGTGGTTAAGAATCCGCCTGCCAACACAGGGGACACAGGTTCGAGCCCTGGTCCAGGAAGATCTCACGTGCCGTGGGGCAACTAAGCCCGTGCGCCACAACTACTGAGCCTGCGCTCTAGAGCCCGCGAGCCACAACTACTGAAGCCCGCGCGCCACAACTACTGAAGCCCGCGCGTCTACAGCCCGTGCTCCGCAACAAGAGAAACCACCGCAGAGAGAAGCCCGCGCACCGCAACGAAGAGTAGCCTCCGCTCGCCGCAACTAGGGAAAGCCTGTGAGCAGCAACGAAGATCCAATGCAGCCATAAATAAATAAATAAAAACCACAACGAGATTATCACCTCACACCTCTCAGAATGGCTATTACCAAAAAAGCAAAAGATTATGAATGTTTGCAAGGATGTGAAGAAAAGGGAACCCTTGTACACTGTTGGTAGAAATGTAAGTTGGTGCAGCCACTACGGAAAACAGTATGGAGGTTCCTCGAAAAATTAAAAATGGAACTGCCTTATGATCCAGCAATCCCACTTCTGGGTATTTATCCAAAGGACTTAAAATCAGAATTTCAAAGAGATATCTGTACCTTCATGTTCACTGCAGCATCATTCACAATAGCCAAGACATGGGAACAGCCTAAACGTCCTTCTGTGGATGAACCGGTCAAGAAGACGTGGTGCGTATACACAAGAGAACATTATCTAGCCTCAAAAAGGAAGGAAATCCTGTCATTAGCAACAACATGGACAGAGCTGGAGGACATTATGCTCAAAAACAAATCTAGTCAGAAGGACAAATACTGCATGATCTCACTTAGATGTAGAATCTAAAACAGTCCAACTCAGAGAAGCAGAGAGCGGCACGGTGGTTGCCAGGGACTGGGGGCGAGGGGGAGATAGAGAGATGTTTGTCGGGTCCACAGTTTCAGTTACGCAGGAAGGATAAGTTCTGGAGACCCAATGCACAGCGATGTGCCTCTAGTTAACAGTATGCTACTGTATACTTGAAATTCTCTAAGAAGATAGATCTTAAATGCTGTCACACTATAGTTACACAAAATGGTAACTATGTGCGGTGATGGGTATGTCGATCTTTTCACAATGTATACATACGTCAAAACATCTGTGAGGCCCTCGTTCTGTATCTCCAGCTCAGCCTGCTGCTTCCAGCTGGGGAAATACTTGCAGGCTCCCTGCAATTCAATCAACCCATGTCTATTGCTAGCCTGCCACAGCTAAGGCGCTAAGATAACCACTGGACGACAGGAGTACAAGTACGTAAACGATAAGAAGATGTGCATGTTTTACATAGCTAATACATCTCTAAAGATTTCAAAAGAATAAATGATTTCTAAGGAAGAGGAAAACATCCAAATCCCTGTTGCTGACAAGGCCTGCGTCTTCCTGAGCTAAAGTCACTGACCCTAAAAAGAAATTCATTTTCAGAAATTATTTTTAAAAGCCGTGAGCTTTTCCAGGAGTCTCAAAGCATAAATCACGTCTTTCACAAAAGCCCATAAAATACACTCAGCCAGTGCGATGAAATGAAACCAAGACAAACCTAATGTCTACAGTTACTAGTTCTGTGCCCGGGCCGAGACACAAGGCTACCGCCGGGGTTCTCTGCTTCTGGACAAGCAATTCATAAACCAAAATAACAACCTTTTGCAGCTTTTTGCTCTAGAAATTGCCATCCCTGACACGTTGTGACACATCCCTGCTCTAAGCAAGTTTCGCCTCGTTTCTTTTTTACACGCTGCTAGGAATTTGTTCAGACCTACCTGAGAGCAATTTGAAGAGTATTTTGTCACTGAAGCAGCACATATTGGAGATTTTTTCATATTATCTTGACCAGGAGCGGCACAGCCTCGTATGGGCGCTTCTCTCTCGTCCAGAACGAGCCACACGTTACAGCCAATAAATCAGGTGCATGGTGACAGTCGCCCTGTACAAGAGCCATACATCTGTTGTACCTGACAGGGCTCTAAGCCTGAGTTTGTGAAACCCTGGAACCTTCCCAAGGAAATCGGAGTCTTAAAACACAAGGTGGAAAACATCCTCAAGATGAAAATACATTTTTAACTCTCTTTGACATAAAGCAAGTATGAACATCAGATTATGTGGTCGAGCGAGCATGAATACATTGTCAGGGTGTTTTGAAATGAAAAGAAAAAGTATAGAATGTCAAAATCCAAAAGCAGAGAATGTCCCACCTATGTGGCCAAAACGGCTCAATTATTTTGAACACTTGATCGGCTATCAATGCATTAGGCAGTCTCAGACCGGCTTGTCTGTTGCTTCACACAGTCTTAGGGTAATTAATAAATGAATAAACCACAGAAGCCAGTCGGGGCCTGCCGAGAACGTCGGTGCCGTGTCGAGAGGCTGAACAAACCCAAGCAAGAGGGCCACGTGCCGCAGGGCCCAGCTGGGGTCTCTGTTCCCTGAGCATCAAGGTTCATCACATCCCAGGGATTCTGGGCAGATCTTCTTTTTTGTTGTTAAGAGAAAAACAATCATTCATTTATTCAATGTATGTTTTTGTGTGTCCGGTATATAGCTGAGAGTGTTCCAAAACTGGAGATACAGCAAAGAGGAAAACAGTTAAACATCACTGAGAGGCTTCCTTGGTGGTGCAGTGGTTGAGAGTCCGCCTGCCGATGCAGGGGACGTGGGTTCGTGCCCCGGTCCGGGAAGATCCCACATGCCGTGGAGCGGCTGGGCCCGTGAGCCATGGCCGCTGAGCCTGCGCGTCCAGAGCCTGTGCTCCGCAACGGGAGAGGCCACAACAGTGAGAGGCCCGCGTACCGCAAAAAAAAAAAAAAAATCACTGCGATCATGAGCTTATACTGTGGTGAAGAGAATACAGAGGATAAACAAGACATATAATGAAAATGCACAGCATGTTAAACACTCCAAAGTGCTAAAAGTTAAGAGGAGGTGGAGGGTCAGAGACTATCAGAGAAAGCCTTAGAGGATGGGGCCTTTTGAGTAAAGAAGTGAGGAGCCGTGCGGATAGATAGATGGTATAAGAGGAACAACTGCAAAACCTGTGTGTCTGTCAATTTCTAGGACAAGCACAGAGGCCAGGCAGCTGTAACAGAAGGAGCCAGCGGGGAGAGTGATAGGAGGCGCAGTCTGATGTCATGGAGGTGGGATGTCCAGATCATATGGAGCCCTGTAGGCCCATAGAAAAGCATGGGCTTCGACCTTGAGTGAAACTGGGCATGTTTGAGCAGAGGAGTGGCATGATCTGACTTACGGTTTAACAGAACCGCTCTAGCTATTGGGTGGAGACTAGCCTGAAAAGAGACAAAGTAGAGATGGGAGGAGACCACTTAGGAGGCTTCTATGGTCATTCACTAAAGGGATGAAAATGGTAGCAGGGTGGAAGCAGGAGGGATGGTAAGAAGTGCTATGGTCCAGGGTATCTAGATGGTATGGATGTGAAGGAAAGACTTTCAAGGACGATTCCAAGTTTTTGGCTTGAGCAACAGGAAGGAAGTACAAATTACTGTGATGGGAAACACTTTGAAAGAGTCAGGTTTGGGGAAGTACGAGTTCAAATTTGGACCTGAAGTTTAGACTGCCTATTATTAGATTTTAAAATTAATTTATTGGAGCAAAATGAATCATCTGTACATATACATATATCCCCTCTTTTTCGGATTTCCTTCCCGTTTACGTCACCACAGGGTATTAAGTAGAGGTCCCTATTCTATACGGTACGTTCTCATTAGTTATCTATTTTATACATACTGTCAATACTGTATATGTGCCAATCCTAATCTCCCAATTCCTCCCGGCCCCCGTTTCCCCCTCCGTATGCATACATTTGTTCTCTATGGCTGGGTCTCTTTCTGCTTTGCAAATAAAATCATCTATACCATTCTTCTAGATTCCACATATATGCGTTAATATGCGATATTTGTTTTTCTGTTTCTGACTTACTTCACCCTGTATGCCAGTACATCCACGTCCATCCACGTCTCTGCAAATGACACAATTTTGTTCCTTTTTATGGCTGAGTAATATTCCATCGTACATATGTACGATATCTTTATCCATTCCTCTGATGATGGACACTTAGGTTGCTTCCACGTCTGGCTACTGTAAATAGAGCTGCAGTGAACATTGTGGTGCATGTGTTTCTTTGAATTATGGTTTTCTCAGGGTCTATGCCCAGTAGTGGGATTGCTGGGTCATATGGAAGTTCTTTTTTTTTTTAACATCTTTATTGCAGTATAATTGCTTTACAATGATGTGTTAGTTTCTGCTTTATAACAAAGTGAATCAGTTATACATATACATATATCCCCATATCCCCTCCCTCTTGAGTCTCCCTCCCTAATTCATTTGCAAATATTTTCTCCCATTCTGAGGGTTGTCTTTTCGTCTTGTTTATGGTTTCCTTTGCTGTGGGCACATCTTCCTGACTCTATTAAACTTCACTCTTATGGAGTAAACAAGGCTTGCGTTGCCAGTTGTAGGAGGTGACCATTCGGGTGTGTGTTAGTTACCTGTGGTGGCTGTAGCAGAAGACCACAAATTCAGTTCCTTAGAACAGCAGTGTGTTCTGATTCCTTCTGAGACTTAGCGAAGCCTCTGTCTTCTCCTCTCTTCTGGCTTCTAGAGGCAGTTGCTCTTTCTGGCCAGCCCATCACTCCCACCTTTGCTTACCAACCACGTCTTCTTCTCTGGCTGACCCTCCCGCCTCCCTCTTACAAGGACCTGCCCAGATAATCCAGGACAATCCCCCACGTCAATATCCTTAATGTGATAACATCTGCAAAAGTTCCCTTTGCCCAGCAAGGTGATGTGCTCACAGGTTCCGGGGATTAAAACATGGATATCTTTGGGGGTCATGACTCCACCAGCCACAAGTGTTATTACTTATTTAAAATATTTGGGAGACGGTCATACTGTAGAAGGAGACGTTTTTTGAGAGGATCCAGGGGGCAGAACTCAGTATCATCAGAGCAGAGGAGCTAGCTGGTGACGCCTGAGCACGGGTGAGGGCAGCCTCTCACCCCAGCGGGGAGCCACTGAGGGACCCTGGCCACAGCTCCCTGTGGGTGCATCCCAGCAGTGTGTGCCCGCAGAACTGGAAGGGTCTCTGAGACCAGAAACAGTGCCACTCGGTTCACTGAGCAGAGCGTTTTTTGAGCACCTACCGTGTGCTACACTGAGGGACAGCCTGTCCTGAAGAAGCTCACTGTCTCCCTCAAGGACACACGAAGCATCGAGCATGGCCAGCCTGAGAGGTGGGGTGGGGAAGGACGGCACTGGGGACGGGGGGCAAGGACAAGGGGAGACTGGCTCTCGCCCCCCGCCCTGCTCATCACGGCCCTGGAGCCCCATCCACCCCTCTGCTGTCTGTCCACGGTTGCTCTGAGCTCCAGGCCCGGCCGCCCACTCGCCCGCCCCACAGGCGTCGGAACTCAACACGTGTGCTTCTGGCTCCCTGTCCGGGACTCCCTCGTGAATCGTCCCCGCAGCGCAGCCCTCCGCTCTCCTTGCTGCCGTGGCGCACCCGTCCCGTCGGCGTCGCCGCCCCCCCTCCACTCACCGCCCTCGGCCGCACCCTGCCCCAGCCCCGCGGCCTCTCACAGGCTCTTCTCACCTTTGCAGGCAAGCCGCCAATGCGTGCCCACATCACAGTGCTTTCCAAAACCAGATGTGGCAGAGCACGGGTCACCAGAGCTTGCGGGCGGTACCTCCGGTTCCCCATCGCGGTCCAAAGCCCGTGGCCGCCTGGGCGGGGCATCCCGCACTCCTCGTCTCCTGGACCCACCCCTCCCCTCCGTGTGGGTTCCCCCAAGAGAGGGCCAGTGCCGGGGGCCATGGACGCTATTCCCAGCCGCTCTGATTCTGCTCCCACCAGAGGACGAAGGCTCACCGGCCCCCGGTGCCCGGTGGGCTATAGCGGCAGCCCTCGGGGTCCGTCCCTCTGCCCCGCGCTCCCCCTCTGACAGACGAGCCTTGACCAGTGGGAAGCCCATCTCCCCTCCTCTCCCGACAGCCTCCCCTGGGCCCAGGTCAGAACGGATGAGTCAAAAAGCCTGCCACCTGGAACAGTCAGAAAAGATGCCAAGCACCACGAAACAACTTCTGTTCTACAACAGCCTTTCGCCAAGCTGGCACGAGGAGACCAGCCTCTGCCCTCGCAGGCCTCCAGACAGCTGGATGGTGTTGAGTGCCCACCACCTGTGCACCTGCTTCCAGTCAATACCGGTCCAGGCCCTGGAGCCGTGTTTCATGATCAGCTCCTAAACTGTCTGGAACGCAGTGATCTGACGACCCGTTATCAGCGTGATTTGGGGCACCCCGCGTGGAATAAATCAAGATCCTTAATTAACGGGGACGGGCGTGACCGCCAAGGCAGTGAATCAGTTTGTGCGCTACCTGCAGCATCACAAAGCACAGTTACCATTAATGGCTTTAATTTTAAACGCGAGGGCCTCTGTATCGGAGCGCTGAAGAAGTCCATTTCGGCATTCTCATGGCGCTTTAACCGTAATTGATGTACCTGGGAAAGTTGTCAGCAGTGCCCGTTTCCACACAGGTGTTAGGCCCCCCTTAACACTCCCCAACCTCGCTGGTGATCATTGGTGATAGGCAACACAGTTTTGATGACATCCAAATTTATTAGGGTTATTAAAAGTCGTTAATTGTTTGGCACCAGCTAGATTTCATTGCTTCATCCTTAATGAAAACTGACAGCTTTATACTTTTAGGTGTAAAAAGTGGGATTTCGTTTTAAGCGCTTCCTGTCCTATTCCTATGGCTGTGGCCTCCCCTATCTTTCCCTCATTCCTATCCCCGACCTTTGCTCCCCGCTTCCCCCTCGCTCCCCAATATTGATTTGTAGCCCTTTCCCTCTCAAACAAATGGGTAATTTGTCTTCCCCTGCGCTCCTTTTCACGGGCCCTTGGAAACTCCCCCTCCAAACCCAAGGACAATGGTTTCAGTCCAGAAGGGGGCTCCGAGGGCGTGAATCCAATTACCCAGCTGGGGGAGAAGCAGAGCTGAGAATTAAAAGCCCTCATTCTGAAAAGAGCATCCTTTCCATCTAACAGTCCCCCTCCTGCTCGTGTAACAGATCTGGGTGTTAAACGGCTTAGCTGGCGTCCATGGAAGGAACTGCAGCCGTCTGTGGGGTCACGTCTTGCACTGGAGGCCGGGCGCACCATCTGTCCCCCGCTCCTGGAGCGGGTCTGGCAAACAAGGGTGTAAATATTGTCAGGGGAGCCCTGATTGCGAGAGCCATCACCCGGACAAGTGACTCACGCTGGGACACACAAGGGTGCAGGCCGTGGCTCTGTGCTGATGTCTCCTGGTTTTTCTCCAAAACCAGCAGGGCTGATCCGGTGGAGGATCTTGAAATCCATGCTGTGACCTCTGTCACAGGCAGACGCTGCCTCTCACAAGCTACGGGCGCCCCTGGGTCATTCAGGAGGTCACACGGCGTGGACATCCCCTACTGTGATTAGACTTCTGGGGGGGGGGGGGGGGCTGAACAAGAAAAACATAAACCCCGGCAGAGCTCTGTTTGTACATGTTCACTTTCTTATCCTGGGACTGGAAAGCCACCTGCTAAAAGTGCAACTTTAGTCAACGCAATTTACTGTTTATCATTTCCTCTGTACGTAGGTATGAAGGTAGATCGAGTCGAGAGAGACAGCCAAAGAATACTTTCAAAGAAAACAAAACTTCCCCATTGTCTACGTAGAAAAAGGAGAAATGAATTCAAGAAATTATTGCATCCTTCAGACAGACAGGGCCGTGACTATGGAAAGAGAGTCTGCATCTGAATCCTCAGGGGCCTCTGCTGTACTGACAGTCCAGGGCCGAGGGGAGCATCTCGCACTCCCCCCGCTCTGTCCCCGTCAACACAAATCCACCCGGAGGCCTAGGATGCCCTTAGTTAGAGGGATGGGCCTGGAATCCAGGCAGTAGTCTCTCCAAGGTCTTAGTTAAGAGACAAAACTCCTCGGGGACGGGGTCACCTCAGATCAAACAGGACACGGAGACTCCTCAGCCGCGGCGCTAGTGATGCTTTGGAGCAATAATCGTTCTCCGCTGTGGGGAGGTCGCCCTGTGCGCTGCTGGCTGCTGGCCAGCATCCCTGGTCTGGGGGCGGACGGGGTGTAGGTGTGGCTGCAGGGTGTCTGGGACCGAGGTACCCGCGGACAGCCGGCACGGGGTGTCCGCACCCCTCTCCTTCTTTCCACCACTTTCCGGAGCATAGCGGGGAAGGGAGCGCAGGACCGATCAGGCTGGCCCGGGCCGCACCCCACACGCTCTGCCATCGCCTCCCTCCCCTCTCCAGCGGCTTCTGTGACTCAACTCTTCTATGGGCTCACGCCCCTTGGCCAGTGTGCCTGGGGTTTTATATTTTCTATTTGGTTAGGAAACTGCAGCTTAGATCACTCGGAGGATAGCAGGGCTATGGCAGACGGGGTGCAGCTGCGTCCCCCGCTCTCTCGGCCGGGCTTCCGGCTTCCCTCCCAGGTGTTGGGTCAGAAGGGGATGCAACAGGGCTGGCCTCACACGCTCCAGAAGGAGACCTGGCAGCAGGGTGACTGCGGCCTGGCCTTTCGCGTCTGTGATGTGGCTGTTCCCCAGGCCCGTGGGCAGGTGGGCACCGAGCCCCGGGCCCTGCTCGCCTCCTGCAGCCCCACCCACACGCCTGGACTCAGCCTCCTCCCAACCCTCCCTTTATAGGGTTTGAAGCTGGAGAAGCAACAGTAACTTCCGCCAAAGGCCCGCGCGGTGCCAGGTACCAAACTGGGGACCCAAAGAGAACCAGCTCAGAGGACGCAGACAGGACAGCTGACCCCCGGCCGTGGACGCCCTGGTTCTGAAGCATCCAGATCTGCTCCGGCCAGGCCCTACCTACGCTTATCACCAGGTGTTCTCCCGGTGAGGTGAAAACACAATTGCATCCATTAACACCGCAGCAAGGATATCTTAGCCAGCACGGCAAATTAAAGACCAGGCTCCTGAGAATTAGCAGGAGTTGAAATGTTTCTTTTTTCTGTCTAATCAGAGTAATGATGATGAGCCTCCCAGACACCAAGGGCAGAATCAAACTGAAAACGTTCCAGAATGTTCTGGGACTTTCTTCAGGCTTACGTCATACTGGACAACAAAAGAGAACGTCTGGGAAGGGGAAAGCCCAGGAGAGTAGTTAACCCCACAAAAGTTAGGGTCCAAACACCCTCCCAACAGTCCCCAACACCAGCCAACATCCAACACCTGGGGGTGACAGAGAGAAAGAGCCACACTTTCCCCTTTGTCACCAGACCCGGGAACTACTCACTCATAGTCAATGAAACAGGCCAGCAGGACGCAGAAGATTAACAAGCCGTGTCCTTGCGAAGTTACAGGCCTCTGATCAGTTATGAGAATCCAGAGTGATTTCCTTATCTGTAGTCGCAGCTCAATTCTCTAGTCAGTTCCATTCCATAACTTTAGAAAGTATTTTACATACTTAGCAAGTCCTTTCTTCCAGTAATTTAAGGTTCCCCTGGGAATCTGAAAAAGAAGGAAAAGGCTAGGGCAAACTTGTAAGTACTATTTCTCTAGTTATTCTTAAATATGCATATGTCTAAGCTTATAGCAGCTTAAAGGATGCAAGAAAATCGGAATATAAATTTAAAGGAACTTCTGGTTCCAAAATTTACTATAGGCAGATGGTAGGCTAAATCCAAGCCACAGGTGTGTTCCCTTTGATCTGTACAGTGTTTTATCACGCTTCCTTTCACTTGAACAGTTAGAGGCCATTGTAGGGTTATTAATTAGCCTAATTTTGATACTGTTGTGTCTCAGGGAACAGGTCGGCCAGAGGAGGGCGCGAGAGATGGGGGAAGGGCTGGTAGGTGGAGCAGACAGAACACAAAAAATACTGATGGATTAAGTTTTCCGTCTCATACGGGCTCAGTTCATGGTGCCCCAAAACAATTACATCGCAGATCATTGATCACAAATCACCATAACAAATATAATAATAACGAAGAGTTTCAAATATTGTGAGAATTAGCAAAATACGACAGAGACACGAAGTGAGCAAATGCTGCAGGAAAAATGGCGCCGACAGACTCGCTGGCTGTGGGGTTGCCACAGACCTTCAGTTTGTACAAAAGGCAGCGTCTGTGAAGCACAAACAAGTAAAGTGTGATGAAACGAGGCGTGCCTACACGTGTAGATGTGGGTATGTGCAGGTAGGTGGTTGTGTATAGGTACACATTTAGCTGAAACGTTTGAAAGCAAATTGCAAACGTGACTCTTCACTCCTAAATCCTTCATCTCCTAAACTAAGTTACATAACCACAATTTGATTATAATACCGAAGACAGTAGACAATTCCATCATATCGTGTGATGTTCAAATTTCCCCAGTGGTCCCCTAAACATCTTTCGAGGCTGGATTGTAGAAGTTCTGCTCCACTCAAGGTTCACACACAGTATTTGGTTATTACTCGGTTGGTCCCTTTTACACAAGAACGGCCCCCTCGGGGGTTTTCATGCCTCAGTCGCTGGGAGAGGCCAGGCTGGGTCTCCCCAGGTCTGCATCGACCCACTCGTTTCCTCTGGATGTGATGTGTGTCCTTCCCAGCATCTCAGGGAAGAACGTGGCGTAGGTGGTGTCTACACCGAGGAGTGTTTTGTGCAATGCGTTTTTGCGGGACGTGCGCTCTCCTGCCCCCATGTGGCTCAGCCAGGCCCAGTCCCTCACCCACGGCCTGCCTGGACCCTCACGTCAGATGAATACTTGCTTCCCAGAGCAGGGAAGGCTGCAGTCAAGACGCCCACGGTCCGGCCCGGGGAAGGGACACAGAAGCAGCCTGAGGGTTCATCTCATCATGTCTGGGGCCCGGCCAAGTCCACAGCACCCCCGCCGACCCCTCTGGGGACCGAGGGGCCCACAACGCTAGCAACAGGACAACCTCAGGCCTGATGGCCCTGTGGTTTGGGGTTCCCAGAAAAGCCATGAATTCTGCCAGAACGCCCAGAAACGTCAGAAAAGTAACAACACTGCCTAATTTATATATACAACACTACATTTCCTAAACATTTTTTCACATACTATCGAATTTTCAAAGCTATACCGAGAGGTAAGCGACACGCATCTCGTTTTACTGATGCAAGTGGCTTCCCAGAGACAGAAAGACAGCGACAGGCGCGAGGCAACGAGAACTGAGGTGTGCGGACATCGGGCACGTTGGTGCAGCAACGTCCTGTGACCACCAAGCAGACACGAGAAAGAGCTTTCTAGACTGGACCTCAGCCAGACGGTGCCCATGGTCACTCAGAGGAGCAGGGCTTCCACTCTCAAGAGAGCCGTGAACAAGCACCCAAAGAAGACAGCCCTCAGAGGGCCCAGGGCTGCCCGTGGGGCCCCAGGGCATCAAGGGAACGACTTTGGCGGGGTCTCCAGGAGGATGGTTAATTCTCAAGTAGCCCTGAAAGGTGGCAGATCCACACTTGAGTTATCTGTTGCAGCTTCCCGGGTAAGAGAGAAGGGTGGAGGCCAGAGGGAGGAATGGAGGACTGAAAACAGAGTGGCCAGACGCATGCTGTCCCGCTGCAACTTCACCGAGTCTGCACAGACATCCGGGTCTAGGTTTAGCAAGAAAAGCTAAAGGCACTCTTCCCAAAGCTTTCCAGATTACAAAAATGTTAACATTTACAAGGCATTTGGGGTCAGGCTGAATGCATTTATTTAAAGCCATAACGCTTTTGCTCAAGGAGACTGTAGGATCTGTGAATGTGAAACCAAAACACTGGAAAACCAGGTTAAAAAAAACAGCAGGGGCTTCCCCGGTGGCGCAGTGGTTGAGAGTCCGCCTGCCGATGCAGGGGACGTGGGTTCGTGCCCCGGTCCGGGAAGACCCCATGTGCCGCGGAGCGGCTGGGCCCGTGAGCCATGGCCGCTGAGCCTGCGCGTCCGGAGCCTGTGCTCCGCAACGGCAGAGTCTACAACACTGAGAGGCCCGTGTACCGCAAAAAACAAACAAACAAAAACAAAAAACAGAAAAACCAGCAGAAATCAGTCACGACTTACTCTGTGCTCTACCTCATAAATGAAAAAAAAGGAGAGAGAAAAGAGAATACTTTCCCAGTGGTTTAGCTACACATTTTGTGGTAAATAGGGCACCTATTAAACTAATTCTAGGTGATAGTAAAGTGATTAGGTTTGCAAAAAATCATCAGCTGAAATGCGCTCCCTGTTCCAGCCGGCGCGGTGGCCCAGTTTGCATCCGTTCCCACCTGATGTCTGGGCACGGCTGGAAGCACTTCCTCAAAGTTGGTTTGCAGGCACGCCTGTGACTCTCAATTAGGTAGGAATTTTAGGAGGAACAAAAATTATGGGAGGAATGTAGCTTCATCAGTCAATTTCCTGCAGAAACAGTGGCAATTTGAAGAGTTTAGAACGCTGAAGGTCAAGATTAAAAACCAAGAAATGTATCACCACTGATTCAGAGATTAACACTGTGCCTGTTAATCAATCACTCAGTGTGACCCATTGACGGCGAATTGACATTTCAGTTCCAATATCTGGCACAGCTTTTTGATTTCCATAGCGAATAATATGAAATCTCTAAATTGAAAGGTTACGAGGATTTCTTCCATGATCAAAATGAAAAGGAATATAATAAAGAATAGATAAGAATAATCATCCACAGATTTTGATACAGGAAATACAGGCCGTCGTTTTACCGGTGACGTCACCGAACAATTGGGCTTAGGCATGAGGAAAAGGAGGACTTTTTTCTTATTGGCGACTTAGGAATGTTTGCCCTAAGCGTTTTTTTTGTTTGTTTGTTTTTTTGCGGTACGCGGGCCTCTCACCACTGTGGCCTCTCCCATTGCGGAGCACAGGCTCCAGACGCGCAGGCTCAGCGGCCATGGCTCACGGGCCCAGCCGCTCCGCGGCACGTGGGATCCTCGCGGACCGGGGCACGAACCCGTGTCCCCTGCATCGGCAGGCGGACTCCCAACCACTGCGCCACCAGGGAAGCCCACCCTAAGCGTTTTATTCTCTTGCATTTGCAAAAACCTCTTTGCCATGAGCACTGAAGCTACGCTCTCTCCGTAGCTGTCAAAGCCCTCAACAGCGGTCCACAAACAAGGGATTTTCTATGGGGCTCGCTGTGTCCGTTTAGATCGCCCCTCTGAATAGCTCTCATGCTGTTCATCGCAGTCAGGGCCGGATCCAAGGTCAGGACGACCACACACCAGCTGTCCAGCCGAGGTCACACGGCGGCCTGTGGGTCACGGCGAGGGGGCAGAGCCGGGAGGTCTGCTCTGGACGCCAGGAGCCCACAGTCACCGTGATTCTCGGTGGGGGGGCGTCCCGAAGGTCACGTGAGGCACGGAAGGGCAGGGTCTCACTTGAGGTCTGGAACAGACCTCGCTCTCGTCCCCGGCTCCTAGACTCCCTTCCGGTCACTGGCCACTCCTGTTCCCGAGCCTGCTTGGCAGTGACTGACTGACCTCTCAGGCTGCTGACCTTGGCCTGTTCCCGGAGCATCTCAGTCCTGTATTTCCCACTGCAGCCCAGACCCATTTCCACACTTTATCAGCAAGAAGAGGACTCCCTGAGGGGAAACCTTCCCAGGGGACGGAAGGAAAGGAGCAGCTGCCGTCTTGGAAGCGCCGGCCGGGCATTCAGCCTCCCAGAACCTGACGTGCGATTAGGCAAAGAGAAGGTGACTCCATTGCAGGGAAAAGTGAAGATCTTGATAAAAAACAGCTGGAAAATGTGGCAAGAGACCATTTTATGTGTGTGCTACAGCTAACAGAGACTCTCCCATTCTCACAGCGTTTGTCTGACACCCCAAGTGAAGCTGCAGTCGTCAGCGTCCAACAGGCCGTCCCCCACCTCCCACCCCTCCAGCCCCGCACTCTGCTTTTTCAAGGCTCACTCCTTTCTTTTGATTCGGTCAGAAAAGCAAGCCAAGTTCCTAGACTGAAGGTTCAGAGAAGGAGAGAAGACGCAGGGAGTTTGCAGAACACACCCGCGGTCGGTGGCATAAGGACGCGCACCAGGTGTTCTCTGGGGTCTCTTTCTCTTTCTCTCAGTCCCCGCTTGACCCACAGGCGGCCTTCAGGCCACCTAGCTTCTGGTGAAGGCAGGGGGTGGGGGCTCAAGCTCCCTTACAGTCAGGACTGGAAGCTGAGGCAGAGGAGAGGATGTGAGATGCTGGGGAAGGACAGAGGCGCCAGCAGACGTCACGACCAAGGACTCAAGGGATCAGTTATTTCCAGGCAAGTTCGGCAGCAAGGGTGACCAAGACGGGAGGGATGGAGGCCGCGAGGGTCAAGTTCACAGCAGAGAGGAGGCTGCAGCTGGCCAGGGTGGCCCCTGGCCGACACTCAGCCTTATCCAAGCTGCTAGGGTGGCCCCTGGCCGACACTCAGCCTTATCCAAGCTGCTAGGGTGACCACTGTTCACCCAGCCCAACTCACCCTGATGAGATCCTGCGTTAGCCAGGAAGGCGGCCAGCTGTGAGTAAGAATCCATTCCAACAGTGGCTCCCATGCCTGGGGACTCTGTCTCACATCGTAAGAAGCCCTGAGGTAGGCGACCCACGCAGGTGCGGCAGTCAAAACTACTGCCAGCGACCCAGGCTCTTTGCGTCTCTGCTCTATCCTGCGAAGCGTGAGAACTTCCAGACGCAAACTTATCACCCAGTGGTTTCAAGTTGTAGTTTGCCTGTCCAGAGGGCGTCTGCCCTCCTGCCGGGCAGGAAGAAGGGAAGGGAAGAGAACGAAAGGCATGGTACCGAGAAAGAAGGAAGGAAGGAGTACTTCCTGTGTCCGGCTAGCGGAACTTTCCCAGAAATCATGCCCTTACATCTCCTTGCATCTTATTGGTCAGGACTGTGTCACATGGTCACCTGAACTTTTCCATGGGTCTCCTCCATACTTCTATTCACATCCCATTGGTCAGAACTCTGTCACATAAACTTTCCCAGGAGGCTCCTCCACACTTCTCCTTACATCTCATAGGTCAGAACTGCGGCACATGGTCACTTCTACTTTCCCAGAAATCATACCCATACATCTCCTTGCATCTCATTGGTTAGAACTCTGTCACATGGTCATGTAAACTTTCCCAGGAGTCTCCTCCATACTTCTATTCACATCCCATTGGTCAGCATTCTGTCACATGGTCACATAAACTTTCCCAGAAATCATACCCATACATCTCCTTACATCTCATTGGTCAGAACTATGTCACGTGGTCACATAAACTTTCCCAGGAGGCTCCTGCCTACTTCTCCTCACATGCCATTGGCCAGAACTGTGTCACGTGGCCACCACGGCTTCAAGAGAGGTTTCGGAGCGCTAGTGTTTCAGTTGGGCACATTTCCCCCCACCCTCCAAACTTGGCGTTCCTTTTGTAAGGAAGGACCTGGGCCTTAAGTGTAAGTATCTGACTGGTGTTAAGGAGTCCGGTAAAATCTTGGGTGGAAGGTGGGAGGACAGTTAAGTAGAGGAGAGGCACGGACACACAGCAAGCAGTGTGTCACCACAGGTCTTCCACTCAGGATATGAAAGATCTCAGTCATGCCCACCACGGACTGTGACCTGGAAATTATGTCTCCACAGGGACGCTTAGCTTCTAGACCAAATTGTTCTTTAAGCAAATTAGAGATGGAAGCCAATTGCATCATTTCTCTTAATTAACAAACCAATCTCTTTCAGAGGCTTAAAGTCCAAAAGTGAAATCTGTCATTCCCAGCACTCTTTCAGCTCGCCCTCCAAGCAAAGAGGGAAAGGTATGGGTGTAATGTACCCTCCCAGCCCACCAGTGAAGGCGGAGAGCAGAGGAGAGCATTAGCATTTAAGTGGCCTGTTAATGTCTGGAAACCTAAACAGTCACAGAACAGCAATAAAGGAGCTCTTCAAATGTTGCTGGAGAATGTCCATAAAGAGGATATAATGAAAAGGACTGCCCAAATGTGCAAGGATAATATAGTTAATGTATTACTTCTTTTATTATTTTATCATCTTTCGTTAATTGCTGGCAGCATGCCTGCAGGAGTTGGTTCCATGGAAAGGGCTTTTAGTTAAATGTCTTAAATGAAACGACCACTTAGAACCTGCGAACAAGGTTGAACCAAGGTTCACTTGACTTCAGTAAATCTTGTCTGAAGGGTACAGGGAGGGAGGAAGGGGGTTCATTCTGGGCGGCCGAGCAGTGCGGGCGCTTAGACGCCCCAGAGTTGCTCAGAACTGACTCTCAAATTTGGAAGCACAAAGGTGTGATTTTTTTTTTTTTAAAGGCCTTCTCTACCATCTGCCACCACTAGTCCACTGTGTGACCCTGAGGAAGTGACTTGCAGTGTCTGAACCTCAATTTCCTCACTCAGTAAAGACTTTCCCTGACACCAAGCTCATCACTTAGCCATTTCAGGCTCACCAGGTCATTATTAATTAATAGGGAGGGTGGTGAGTTTGGGGAGGGAAGTGGCGTATAACCCTAAACCAAAAGATGGCCCTAGAACGCGGATGCCAGCTGCTCAGGACTGCTCGGGGGCCCCAACGCTCGCCGATGCGCCCCTCCTTAAAGCCCCAGCTGCCCTTCATGGTGCCATGTGTTCTGTCATCTGTTGGTAGACAGCAGCACGCCGAGGAAAGCGGCAACCTCTCGGTGCCAAGACGCTCCGGCACGTGGGCGTTTGGGAACACAGCAGCCGCCTTTTCCTGACAGTCTGGGGGAAAAGTATTAAAATGCTGCCAACCCCTAATTTCAGCAACTTAACACTCCCGTCTTTTTGCACGTCTCAGATACAATTCCACCTCGTTTGAAGCAAACATTTTTGAAGCACGTCTTGTGTGCCTCACGCCGAGAGGGGAAACGGACAAGCCGGCTGCTGCGGAGACGCGGGCCCTGAGGAGGTGCAGGGAGAGGACGTAGCTGAGGAAGCTCCTGGAACGGGCTTTTGCGGGCCTGACCTCTGGCTCGGCTGACCGTTGCCACTCGAGTGTCACATTCACACCCCCAAACCACCAAGTCCCAAACCGAAGGGATCAACTTTCCCCAAAACTAACGCTCCTCCAGACATTCAGGTTTCTTTCAATGGCTCTGTCGCTTTCTCATTCCCCAGCCCTTTGTGTGTCCCCTAACCTCTGGCCTCAGTTCAGTCCCCTAACTCCGTCCAGGCACAAAGCTACCGGACTCTAAGCTAGTATAGACACAGCTAAGTTTTGATGCCAGTAAGCTGCCTCACCGTTTGTGGAATTTAACTGGAGGGATTTGACTCCTTCCTGGGTTAAACTCCGTCCTAGTTACCACTTGCATCCCCTCACCCTAATTCAAGGTCTTGGTTAGTTCCCCATCTAAAGTAGACCTCACCCTTCGCCGTCACTTTACCTTATCCTCGCATTTTATTCCGTGGATAAGAAATTTGCTAACTGAAGTTCTCTTGTGCATTTATCAACTTGTACATTACATGTCTTTCCCAAGTAGGATGTACATTTCACGGCGGCAGAGACCTTGTCCATTCTATCCCTCGCTGTATTCCCAGGGCCAAGCACAGGGCCTGGCGGACAGCAGGAGTTCTAGAAATACTTGCCTTGTTACCGAACTCGTCTCCTTTCCTTTAATATTCCTCCCCAGTCCGCACTCATCACCACTGCCGAGACAGACTTCCCAAGGCAGAGCCTTACGCTTGTCGCCTGCTGCTCGGAAACATGCAGTGTCTTCCCATCACCAGGGCAGTGGGTTCCAGCTCAGCCAACCTCACGATCCGCTCGGCCCCGTCCAAGCTGGCCTTCCACCGAAGGTTCTCGCGCACACGGCTAAACCCTCCAGGAGGTACGCACACCTCACCCAGTCCCACCAACTGGAGCTAGTTGAAAGGGCGATAGAGTGTCCGTTTTGCCAGATGAAAAGAGCCGTGGAGGTGGTGGGGATGCCACACAGCAATGTGAACGGACTTAATGCCACTGAGCTGTGACCTTAACAATGGTTACGGTGGTAGAATTTATGCCGTGTGTATCCGAAAAATAAAGCAAGGTAGGATGTGGTATAATGATAATAAAGTTGTAGGGGTGTTTGAGTTAACCATGGAGAGGCAGCCCCATCCTGGCAGAGACGAAACCAGGGAGGAGAAACACCCGGGCCACCAGAAATCCTGTTTCTGCTCCCTTCTCTGGGTTGGCTTCCTCTCTTCCCTCTGCCATTCAGTTCCTGTAACAGCACCAAGACAGTCCAGGCTCAAGGCTCAACCCATGAGGACTGACAGCCACTGAGTCCCAAAATCCCCAACCCCCAGAGCAGAGAATCTGCATGGCCCAGGTTGGGTCAGGGCCTCATCCCCCTTAAGTCAGCAGTGATGCACAGATGTGGCTCTGGGGTCCTCCTCTGGGACCTTGTGTTTAGAGAGCTGGTAATTCTCAGTGAATGGAAATTATTAGAAAAAGGGAAAACACCCCAGAAGGGCTTAGGACTCACCTTAGTTTGGACTCAGGGAAGGTTTCCTGGAGGAAGCAGAATTTAAGCTAAAATCTGAAAAATGAACAGGCATGATTTGAGCAGAAACGGAACAGAGAGAGGAGTTCTGTGCCGGGGCTGGTGTGTGCAGAGGCCTTGAGATGGTGTATCAGTGGGTTTGACGGCCAGGGATAGAAAGTCCAGAATAATGGTGGCCTCCGCCTCTTGGTTCAAGAGGATGCTTGAGCTCCAGCCATCGTGTCTATATTCCAGGAAGGAGGAAGAGGCGAAGGGCCCATCCCTTCCATTAAGTGTCCATTCCGGACACCACTTCTGCTTACAAAGCACTGGCCAGAACCTAGTCACACAACCACCTAGAGGCAGGGGAGGCTAAAAAGACCATCTTTATTCTGGGTGGATATATACCCAGCTAAGAGTCAGGGATTCTATTGCCAGAGAAGAAGGAGAAACAGATACTGGGAGAAGTCTAGCAGCCTCTGCCGCAGACGGGCGAGAGCAGCGCTCTTTCCAGGAACCGGGAGAGCGTGGCGTGGGCGGGGGGAAAGCCTTTCATTGAATATGCGAGGTTGGCCACAACTTTCTTTTAGTTACTGTCTATTTATCACTGTCCACGGGCCCAGCCTATTTTTTAGAAAACTTTTTATTTAGCATTAATTATAGATTCACAGGAAGTTGCAAAGAAATGCACAGGAAGGTCCCGTGCACCCTTCACCAGCACCCCGGCACGCCACGTGAGCATCTTCCATCACTGCAGTGCGCTGTCAAAACCAGAGGCAAAAACTCGTGTGTGTGTGTGTGTGTGTGTGTGATTTATCACACGTGTAGCTTCACGTAATCACCACAATCAAGACCCCTTTACGCCATGCCCGCCCTCTCTCCCTCGCCCCCAGCCCCCGGGGAGCACTGATCTGATAACTACGTTATCTCACCTACGCGGCATGTTTCCTTACAGGCAGCACAATTTCCTGAAGCTTCATCCAAGCTGTTGCATGCGTCGGAGCCGGCTCCGATCTGTGGCTGAATCCTGTTGGATGGAATGGCCATACCCCATCTGTTTAGCCATTCGCCTCCTGCAGGGCATGTGGGTAGTTTCCAGTTTGGGGCTATTAGAAAGAAAGCTGCTATGAATATGTGCATACATGTTTCCATGTGAAAATAAGTTTTTATTTCTCTGGAATAGATGCGTAATTGCTGGCTTGCAGGAGAAGTCCATTTTTAATTTTTAAAGGAATGGCCAAACTACGTTCCACAGTGGCTGGACCACTGTGCATCCCCGCCAGTAACGTATGGATGAGCTAGTCCTTCTGCATCCCTGGCACCATTTGGCGTTATCACAGTTTTTTATTTGACAGGTGTGTAGTGATATCTCGTTGCAGCTTCCATTTCCACGTCTCTGATGACCAACTCTTCACGTGTTTGTTCACTGCCTCTACATCAAACATAAGATTGTTGAAAATGTATACACATCACCGTGAGACCTGCATGCCCCCTCCCCCCACCGGCAACCACCCTCCGCCTCCAGGAGACTGGAGGTTTCTTCTCTGGAGAGATTGAATGAAAGAGGCTTCTTACACAAGGACACCACGTGTAGGCAGAAGGGAGAGAGTGGGCGAGCTCTCAGGGAGCTCCCACGTTGGCTGCCAGGTGGGAGGTGGTAGTGTCTACTTTCACCGGTATCTAGGGACTCCCTAACCAACAGGCCAGTTTGCCACCTGACCACCCCAGAGCAAGTACACAGTTGAAACGCCCTGCCTGTGCACAGGCAGTGGTCTATGCTGGGTAACAACGCCCCCCCCAAACCTAGTGGCTTAAAACAATAACAGTCATTTGTTTTGCTCACAAATCCACAATCCGGCAGAACTCAGTGTGGACAGTTCATTTCTCCTTCACACAACGGACTGGAGCTGGAGGGTCAGCTTCCAGAATGGCTCAGTCCCACAGCTGTCAGCTGGGGGCCCAGTACAGG
>NW_020172629.1:3801879-3842854 GCF_003031525.2 Neophocaena asiaeorientalis asiaeorientalis | reverse complement strand
TGGGACTGCTTGGGCTTCCGCACAGCATGGCGGCTGAGCTCCATGAGCAAAAATTCCAAGAAGCTGAGGCAGAAGCCACAAGCCTGTTTACGCTCTGGCCTTAGAACTCTCAGGATGTAACTCGGAGGAGTAGAAGGAATTTACGGCTATACTTAATCTACCACATACTCAGAGCTCTGAATAATGTTTTAGTGCCTTATTCTCAAATGTGAGCTGATAGCCAGATATCAGAAGACATTTGGGGAAAGCCTCCAGTATGAAGACAAAGATAAAGAAAAATGAAAGAAACTGTAAGAAGCAAAGATAATACAAAGAGCAGAAGAAAAACTGAAAACACAAACCTACTGTAATTAATATCTTTCGAGAAATAAGAGAAGATATTGGATTCATGAAGCAATAGAATAGAATGTTATTTTAAAGGGGGAACGACTTACAAGTAAGAAAGTGATCTTTGATATTGAGAGTATAAGGAATAATAAAAAATTTAGAAAGTTTGGTAAAGGAATTTGAAGAAATCTCTCAGAAAAAAGGCAAAGAGATGGAGTAGCATAAAAAAATAAAGAAATTGGAGGATCAACCCCAAAAAGTCAAACATTAGACTAACAGGAATTCCAGAAAAGGAGAGGAGATAAAACAAAAAAGAGGGAATTACCAAAAAATGAATACCAGTACATTTCCCGGAACTGAAGGACAGGAATCTCTAGATTGTCTTGATTAGCATATAGTACATTATCTTTTTTTTCCAGATTAGATTCACATACGTAATTTTTAAATTTTTTTATTTTATACTGGAGTAGAGTTGACTAACAATGTTGTGTTAGTCTCCATTGTACAACAAAGTGATTCAGTTATACGTATACATGTATCTATTCTCTTTCAAATTCTTTTCCCATTTAGGTTTTTACAGAATATCGAGCAGAGTTCCCTGTGCTGTACAGTAGCACATTATCTTTCCTTTCTTTTTTTTTTTTTTTTTTGTAGTTTATTTATTTGGGGCTGAATTGGGTCTTCATTGCTGCGTGCAGGCTTTTCTCTGGTTCGTTATGGGGGCTTCTCATTGTGGTGGCTTCTCTTGTTGCAGAGCACAGGCTCTAGGCACGTGGGCTGCAGTAGTTGTGGCTCACAGGCTCTAGAGCGCAGGCTCAGTAGTTGTGGCGCACGGGCTTAGTCGCTCCGCAGCATGTGGGATCTTCCCAGACCAGGGCTCGAACCCATGTCCCCTGCATTGGCAGGAGGATTCTTAACCACTGAGCCACCAGGGAAGTCCAATACGGTAGCACGTTATCTTTTAAAGAAAACTTTTAACTGAAGTATATGTGAGCTATCCATCCATGTTGTTATCTACAGCAACGGTTTGATTTTCATTGCCGTCTAGCTTTTCACTGAATGAATATATCAGCAATTATTTGTCCATCCTGTTGTTGATGGATATGGGTTCTTTCCTGTTAGGGGTTATTACAAATTTTGCTGCCATGAACATTCCTGTTTGCCTCTTTAGGTTGACTGAGTTTGCATTTTGGGTGCATACGGGTAAATAGAATTAGTGACCACAGGCTGTATGATCCGCTTTAGTAGATACTGTTAAACAGTTTTCAAAGTGGTTGAACCAACTTCTATTCCTGTCAGCAATACAGGAGAGCTCCAGCTGTCTCTCCACCACCTTGTCAGCAGCTGGCGTTGCCTGTCTTTTTCACCCATTCCCATTCAGGTCAGCATAATAAGCTGTAAGAAAACCTACAGTAAGGGACATCGGAATGCCAGAAGATGTTCACATTGTGCTCTGGAAAGAATGTGAGCAACAAAGTGGCATAAGCAAGGTCAGAAAAGCAGAGACTTTACGGGCCACGCGACAGGTGTCAGACTTGATTCCATGCGCCTGGCAGCTACTGAAGACATTTTTTGAAGGTCCGAAATGCCATTTTGGCTTCAATGTGGAAAACGGGTTCGAGGAGGCCAAAACAAATGCAGAGAGAGCAGCAAAGCTATTGCAAAAGCTGAGGTGGGAACAGATGAAGCTTCAGACGAGGAAGAGAGGGCTAAAGAGAAGGCGATCCAGGAGCTATTTAGGTGGGAGACCCCAGGCATCCTGGTGGAGGGTCCGCTGTGTAGGCTGAGGATGGGAAGGACCACAGGGACTCCCGTGTGCCCGGCTCAGCCACCCGGGACTGACGCTGCAGACGTGGCGTGAGGAGGAGAGTCTAGTCTTGGGCACGTTGAATTTGAGTTGCCTGAGAGGCATCCAAGTGGAGACCTCAAACTGGCAGCTGAATATTTCTGTCTGGAGCTCTAAGCAGAGGTGGGGAGTTCAGATGCAGCCCTGGGAGTTGGAACCAGGAATTGAGATCAGTCGCACAGGAAGCCAGTCTAGCATGAGAAGAGACGTGGGCCTGAACCCTGAGCAAACACAACGTTTAATAGACCCGCAAGAGCTGGCAGGACGCTGTGGGGTTGAGGTGACGACTGGTGAAGGCGTGGACCGGGGAGGCTTGGACCAGGAGCTGCTCAGGTGGAAGGCTCTGCATCTTGGTGACGGGTGGGACGTGTAGACAGAGGGCAGCCTCTGGGACAATGGATTTGCATGGGCCTGGGAGTTGGAGCCGGAACAGTCGGAGAGGAAGGAGAAGGAGGCCAGTGTCGTTTTCTTTGAGAAAAAAATTCAAGATCTGAGGTTTTTCATTTTGCCAGATGACTTCCTTCTCTCTAAGCCGCTCCCACCGACCACATTCTGTCCTAGGCCCTCCCCCTGCCCCCTGGGGGACACAGGTGAAGATGAAATGCTTGCTCCAGACTGAATATTGTTTATGGACCTCCCAAGGTCAAGTTTATTAGGTATGTGAACCATATGGACCCGGAAGTGGATTTCCTTTTCTCTTTTATTTATTTATTTTTGCTGTGTTGGGTCTTCGTTTCTGTGTGAGGGCTTTCTCTAGTTGTGGCAAGCGGGGGCCACTCTTCATCGCGGTGCGCGGGCCTCTCACTGTTGTGGCCTCTCCCGTTGCAGAGCACAGGCTCCAGATGCGCAGGCTCCCTGGACCAGGGCTCGAACCCGTGTCCCCTGCATCGGCAGGTGGATTCTCAACCACTGCGCCACCAGGGAAGCCCTTCCTTTTCTCTTTCGCAGACAAACGTCCCTGAGTTTCTCGGCTGCTGTCTGAGGAGGCAGAGGGATCCCACCCTGAGAGACGTGAGGAACAGCTCAAGGGGCACCTCCGGGGAGAAGAGAACCTGAGACACACAGAGGGAAGTGTCCTGACAGCCTCTGGGGCTGGGGCAGGGGACACAGAATGCCCAAGTAGCCCAGTGAGATGACCCTTCACAGCGGTCCCTTCGGACAGGTGAACTGATCCCGGAATAAATGTCCAAATAACCCCACGACTCCTTTGCCCACAATGAGCGATGCCAGCAGCCAGCAGCGTCCTTCACATAAGTCCCCAGAGCACGTTCCCTGGCTGTCGCCCACCAGAGACAGCCCGCAGGAGGACCGGGACTTGAAAGGAAGAGACTGGAGACCAGAAGCAGCCCCAGACCCCAAGCTCAAGGTGAAGCACCTGCAGTTACCTAGGCCTGTTCCCTCCTGACCCAGAAACCTGAGCTGTGACATTTCTGAAGGGTCCAAATGGCGAAACTGAAACTGGGGCAGGCGCATTTGTTTGCGCGGTGTTGATTGCCAACGGTTAATCACCAAGGGTGAGTGGAAGAAATCATTCCTGTTCATTTGCAAATGGAAATCAGATGAGGACTGTGCTTAAATGCATCCGTGTTCTCACTTCCAAATGCAAGGATTTCAGCAAGACAGCCGACCTTGGGATGCCCGGCAGGCGCATGCCCGCCTCGGAGTGTCCTGCACCTTTGCCAGACATTCTCGGGCCCTGCCATGCCGGCTGGGCCCAAGGCAGACCTACTTATTTTGGAAAGTAGGAAACATCTCAGACGCTGCGAATTCATACGCACACAAACAGCCACATCTCCAGTTTTTATTACCCTGCAGAGACTTGGAGACGCTTTCACCTCGCTTAAGGATCCCCAGCAAATTATGCTGAAATCCTTCCAAGGGTTGAAATGATATGTTTATAAACCCTCCTTGCTGAACGCTTGGCCCCAAGAAATCTTACCATAATAAAGACGTATGCGCTAGGGGGACGGGGGTTCTTTCCCCGTTGTGTAATGAATTTCCCTCCATGCTGGTGGATTCATTACCGTGATTTATGGCCGTTTTAATGTACACAAGCTTCTTAAACAACTTAGAGTCGATTGTTCTAGAACTAGATCTGGGTCCCTGGGAGCTCCTGGAGCTGAGCCATGGTTCAGGGAGTTATTGGTGTCCCCGGGCAGGTAAACAACCTTGGATCAAAGGCGCTCGGTTGCGTGCAAACAGCATCGATTGGAACGGGAAGCACCTTAATAACAGAGAGCGGGCACCACCTAATAACCCTCCTGGGCCCTGGGGCAGCCCGTGGGGGCCCAGCCACGCTTTGCCGGCAGTGCCGAGGAAGGACAGACTAGTGCCCAGGAGGGGTAAGTGCTCATGCCAGCTTCCCTGCATCCAGTCGGGCACCTTCACAGAATTTGCCCAGGAGGCCTGCACAGAGAAGTGAGAAGAGGCCTGGAGTCCCACCAATGCCAGCATCGGAGAGAACTGACCTGGATTATTGGGCGCACAAAGATCCCCCTTTTATTCAGAAGCAACTTTTGTGGGTTTGTTTCTAATACTTTTACCTTAATTACCTTAAGAATGGCTTTAACGCGCTGTCCCCAGTTTCAACCTCAACCAGCGCCTGCTAGCACACTCGAGACGTGGGTAGTTGTACTCAGAGGGCGGGGAGGGAAACCCTGGAGGGAGAGCGACCAGTGACGGGGCGTGGAGGAGGGCGGGCTCCTCTGTTTTATATGAAATCACTGGGCGTCAGTGGGGAGCTTCAGCTGGATCGGGAGAGCGCAGAGAAAGAAAGGCGGTTCCAGGAGGAGTGAGCGGGCCATGGGGGTGCTCTGCAGAGGGACGGTAGCGTTCTGAATGTTACTGCTTGGAAGGCAGGGACCCCCCAGGAGTGCTCTCTTGGGCCAGGGGGAGGCAGGGGTGGTGACGGTGCCCGGGTGGGAACCGCGAAAGAAGGCAGTGACCACGGGGTTCCCGAGGGCGGAAGGGCCTTCCTTTCCAACCACCAGAGGACCTCCTGGCGAACGGTCAGTTAGTCCATCAACAGCCTTGATGTCCCGGAAGCAAATGGGCCTTGGCTCACTGCCGTGGACCGGGATTTGTTTGACTAAGAGGGGTTGGGTTTTCAAGACTGTGTGGGACATATGTAACAAAAATTTAAAATTTTGAGCATATTTGACAAAATTCTATAACTTCTTACTGTTTTTTTCTGTAACTGTTTCATGCAGTCGAATCTGGTGCCCCGGGTAGAGACCACTGGGTAACGGGAGATGCGTGGGGCGGCTGTTACAGCGCGCACCTGGCGAAATTCTCGCGGCAACCCGGGATTCTCGCGGTCATCACCATTTCATGACGAAGAAGCCGACAAACAAGTGGTTTATCACCTGCCTGAGGAAATGCAAACGGTTTATATATATGGAAAGATCTCCTTCCTCACTGATGATAAAAACATCAGTGCAAACGAGGACTCAACTGGAACACGATTTCCCACCCAGCTGACCGGCAAAGATGCAGTGGGGGGGTGGGAGTGGGAAGCTGGGTGCGAGGGTGAACTGACACGGTCTCGGGGTGGGCAGTTTAGCATCGTCTCTCCAAATTTCAAATGAACATACCCTCTGACCCAAGAATTCCTCTGTAATCGTCCTTGTAAATATGTGCAAGACGCCTTTATGGGGAGGTTCGTCACCTCCCTGTTTTAGTGGCATCTCGGGTCAAGGGCTCCCCATCTTTGCTCGGCATGAGATATGTGCTCGATAAATATTTAAGTTATGTGACCTAATCATTGACCGTATGGGACAGGTGGGGACAGGTAAAAGCAGCATGTGGGGCTGCTGACCACAAGACGTGGTCCTGAGCACGCCCTGCCCTTGACCTACAAAGACAGCAGGCTGCATGGTTCCCAAGGCACCCAGCGGGCCCTGCCCAAGGGCACCCACAGGGCTCGGGGAACAGCCGTCAAGGGCAATCGGTGTGCCTTGACACCACAGCAAACTTTCTTCTGCAACCCATGGCCACCGTTAAGTCACTCACTTACTCAACAGCCATCTATTCAATACTAAATGCCAATTATTCAGGGGTCTTGGCTACAGGAGCTTTAACTCAAGCAAAAAGGGAATTTATTGGGAATACATCAGATAGTTCATGGGGTGAATAGAAGGCGAAAACCGCAGGAAGCAAAAGAGACAGACCCCAGAATCACAGCCGAGGTCGGGAGCAGGGACGGGCCGGCCGGAGCTCCCATGGCCATCACGACACTGTCCTGTGAACGTGCCTGACCTGTCCCTTCAGCACTGTGCCACCACCTCAAGGCTCAACAAGTGTGTGGGAACATGACATACTGGCCCAGGCACAGGGGCTGGGGAGACAGGGGCCTGGATCCCACCGGCTTCCCCGGGGGAGGGAGAGCCCTCCCCACCCATGACTCAGCATGGGGGACCCCTGCCAGCAGCATGGACTTGGGTGGTGGCAGCAAACCACAGCAGCGTGGTCTGCAATCACCCAGGCCACTGCCGTGGGCTTTGTTTGTTCAGTCAATCAATACACATTTCTTGAGCATTGCAACAGAAAAAAGAGTGGATACGTGTACCCACTCTAAAAAAGAGGGGATACATGTATATGTATAACTTTGCTGTACAGTAGAAACTAACACGACATTGTGAATCAACTATCCTCCAATAAAAATTAATTTAAAATAAAGGAAATACAAACCCCCTGGTTGTCTTGGCTGCCCACCCACACCCCTTCCTGGAGAATCTGCCCTGGCCCCGGCCTCTGTCCTTTACTTTGCAATTTCCTCTCTTCTAAGTTCCTTCCACAGCTGATTATACCAAGGACCAACAGCTAACCCAGGGAGAAGCAACCCACGCTGACCGAAAGTCAGTCAATTTCTCCTCTCTTTCTAGAGAACTTTAACTAAGAGACCAGGGGTCAGCAGCAGCGGTGGGTACTTGAACGGAAGGTCAAGAGAGCCAGACGGGTCAGTGCTGAGGTGGCCAAAGGCATGTGCGCCTGCGTGTGTGCACGTGTGCGTGTCTCCCCACGTGACAGGGACGAGCCTTGTCTTGGACAGCCCGATTCCGCGATTCATTCGGCCCAGCTGTCCTGCTTCCGCCTTGGGCATCCGTGGGGTGGCCTGGGTCTCCCTCCAGCAAAGCCCATCTAGTCCAGCTAGGTTGAGGGGTGTCTGTTCCATGTAACCAGACAACCCCTTATTAAGGCAAATGCATTGGGAGTCCTGGGCGGGGCCGACACCTCCCGTGGATCGGAACGGCGTGGTGCCCCCGGACAGGTGGAAGATCATGGAAGAGCCCCAGTGAGCTCAGGGCCTACCTTGAACAGATGGGGACACTGGGGCCCAAGGTGGGTAAAGGACAGGCCACAGACACGGGAGCAGAGCTGAGCCCGGGAGGCGCTTTTCTAGCTTCCCGGGTTCTTTCTGCTCCATCACACCTCTGCTTACACGGGACTGTCCCCCAAAGCTCACAGTGAGAGGTAGAAGAGTCCACCCCCGATCAGCTTCTCCTGTACCCTCCACCGAAGGGCCACCCGAGGTGTGTCCCACAGAGGAGGAGATTCCGAGTCCTGGGTCGGGCCCTTTCCACACGGCGGCAGAAACCTCTGCTGCTCCGGCGGCAACAACCCGTGTGAGCATCGGCCGACGGTGTTGATCAGCCAAATGCCGTGCTAAACGCTGTGCCCGACCCACTGGCGGCCTCAGCACTGCGGGCTTACTGCCCCTGCCCCCAGGCAGCGGAGGGAACCCATCTCCAGGTGAGCCGTGAGCACACGCGGAGGGAACCCATCTCCGGGTGAGGCGTGAGCACACGCGGAGGGAACCCATCTCCGGGTGAGGCGTGAGCACACGCGGAGGGAACCCATCTCCAGGTGAGGAGTTTTCTGTCGCTGCCCTCTTCCCATCCTGGGCTGACCTGAGCGTGGGCCTGAGGCCTGCGTGAGTTTGGCTCACCCGGTTTTAGTGATACCACTACGTATCTGAGAAATAAGAGAGAGCAGGACACCGGGTTCCTGCTTTGAGAAGCTTCCAATTTCATGACATCATGTGTTTTATCAGTTGAATTACATCCCTCCCAAGTCACATGTTGGAGTCCTACCCCTGTACCTGAGAAGGCAGCCTCACTTGAAAATAGGGTCTTTGGGACTTCCCTGGTGGTCCCAAAGACTTCGCCTTCCAATGCAGGGGGTGTGGGTTCAATCCCTGGCTGGGGAGCTAAGACCCCACATGTCTCAGGGCCAGAAAAAGAAACCCAAAAACATAAAACAGAAGCAATATTGTAACAAAATTCAATAAAGACGTAAAAAAAAAAAAAAAGGTCCACATCAAAAAAAAAAAAAGAAAATAGGGTCTTTGCAGACGTGATCAAGTTAAGATGTAGTCATTATGGTGGACCCTAATCCCATAAGACTGTCCCCATAAAAGGGGGAGATCTGGACACAGAGACAGGTGCACACGGGAAACCCCCAGTGAAGATGGGGGTGATGCTGCTAGGAGCCCAGGGACGCCGAAGATGGCAGAAACCGGCGCTGGGGCGAGGCGCTGGGACCGATTCTCCCTCGCGGCCTCAGCAGGAACCCACCCTGCCAACACCTTGGTCTCGGGCCTCCAGCCTCCAGAATGGTGGTACAGTAGATTTCTATTACCTAAGCCACCATTTGTGGTGCTTTGTTCCAGCAGCCCCGGGACACTAATAACACAGGGTGTGTGGTAAGTTACCACCTACGGGGAGGGACCCCGTGACCCCGTGAGTCACACAGTGAGTGTAGGATCCACATAACAAGTCACACGGATAATTTTTTACCCGACCAGTCGATTTAATTAAAGGGGGAAGAGAAACCAATTTAGCTGAACAGCTGGTTTCACTGATTTTATTTTCTGTCTTTCCCCAGCAGTTTGCCTGAACTTATTTTGGTCTTTCCATGGAGGAGCATTCCAGCCCCTTGACCCTAGGATGGGGTGCGGTGGTCTCCCCCGCTGTACTGGAGGCCGTGGCCTCCGCACCTGGCCTTTACCCCTGGGATGCCTGAGAAAGCATCTGTCTGACCCAGCTGGGGACGCTGCTGAGGCCAGAGACGCACGCACGTGACCCCATTATGAAAGGAGGCTGCTCGAGCCGCCCCCGACTTAATGGCTTGTTTGGGGCCAGGAAACTGTCTCCCATGAGAAGATATATTCTTCTATAATTTCCCTAAAATATTAAACGTGGAGTTCTGCTCTGAGAGCCCAATCTGCTCTGATTCCCACCCCGTGAAGAGGAGAGGCCGGAAGGGCTTTGGAAGCGAAATCAGGCTTTCTAATCCAAAGGCGGTCTTGGAAGGTGGGTTTCTGCTCTATCCAGGCGGGTGCCTCTCTAGAGCACCCAGCCTTGGAGACCAGCATACTTCCGCCCTCCACGGGGTCACGGCAGGGCTAAGCAACAGCGTGGCCAGACATCTGGGGGAAAGGGAACGCAACGGTCGCTCAGAAACCTGGGTAACAATGACATGGCCAGTTGGGGGAAGGGCAGTGAGTCTCAACCTGAAACTCCAAAGCCGATTGTCTCATCTACACAGGGCTGTGAACTGAGATTTCATAGACCCTCCAAGAGGTCTGTGGGCCATTTGCAGCAACATGGATGGACCTAGAGATTGTCATACTGAGTGAAGTAACTCAGACAGAGAAGGACAAATATCGTATAATACTGCTTACGTGTGGGACCTGAAAAAATGGTACAAATGAACTTATCTGCAAAACAGAAATAGAGGCACAGATGTAGAAAACAAACTTATGGTCACCAGTGGGGAAAGGGGAGGAGGGATAAACTGGGAGATTGGGATTGACATATACACACTACTGTATATAAAATAGATAACTACCAGGACCTGCTGTACAGCACAGGGAACTGTGCTCAGTGCTCTGTAATGACCTACATGGGAAAAGAACCTAAAAAAGAGTGGATATGTGTATACGTATAACTGATTCGCTGTGCTGTACAGCAGAAACTAACACAACATGGTAAATCAACTCTACTCCAATAAAAAGAAAAAAGGTCTGTGGATAAAAATTCAGGAGCCCCTGTATTAGGATGGGAAATAATATCTTTATTTTCACTAACCTCCAACTAACATTTAGCATGCCGTTTAATTTTTTTTGGCCACGTTGGGTCTTCATTTCTGCGAGTGACCTTTCTCTAGTTGCGGCGAGCGGGGGCTACTCTTCGTTGTGGTGCGCGGGCTTCTCATCGCGGTGGCTTCTCTTGTTTTGGAGCATGGGCTCTAGGGCACACGGGCTTCAGTAGTTGTGGCATGTGGGCTCAGTAGTTGTGGCTCGTGGGCTCTAGAGTGCAGGCTCAGTAGTTGCGGCACACAGGCTCAGTTGCTCCTCGGCATGTGGCATCTTCCCGGACCAGGGATTGAACCCATGTCCCCTGCATTGTCAGGCAGACTCTTAAACACTGCGCCACCAGGGAAGCCCCATGCCCTTTAATTATGAATGTGGCGACAAACCACCGTTAAGTGAGCTCACCCTATGTCTCTGTCACCAGCACAACGCAGACACTTCTTATATCACGTGATTGCAGACCTCTCAGTACGCACCGCACCTTTGCAGAGATCTCACAATGTTGTTTACACACATCATTCCTTCAGAAGCGTCAGCACCCACGGGCCTTATCGTTCAATGCACTGATTAAGAGGTGTGTATGTTACTTTCACACATTCGTTCAAATGTTTTGCTAAGTATGTTTCAATGCAATTTGCTCTCTTTTTTAAGCCCCTGTATTTTGCATTATGCCCTGAAAAACTTTCTTCTGAGAAGCAAGTCCCTGGACTTGCCTCCGCGTCAAGCCAAAGCGACCGCGTCACCAGAGATCAGAGTCCCAGACCTCTAAGAGGGGACGGAGCCAGGTTCCAACCAGCTAAACAGTGGAAGGATTAAAGCAAAGGGAGACGATGCAGGGCACTGGGTCTCAGGAGGTGGAGGTGCTACCCCTGAAGCCACCGCGTTCCTAAAGCAGAGAGGCAGAAGGGGGACAGGTTCCTGGGCTCCAGAGGCAGTGGGGGCCACGCAGGAGACCCCCAGCTACCAAGGCCTCCTGGGTCTCCAAGAGGGAAAACGCCCTGGCCCCTCCCTCCCCCCCCCTTTCCTGAATTCCACCTGTGCCTCCACCGGCTGAATCCCTCCAGAAGCCAACGGGTTAAGGAGCCTGAAGTCCTGCCGGAGCTGGGCCCAGCACCACCCTCTACACCCCTCAGAACAGCGTGAAGAGCGTCATCGCTGTCCGGAAGGCCCTGGCACTGGGGGCTGCTGTGGGCCCAGCAGGAGAAGCCCTGAGCCGCAGCCATACCCAGCAAGCATCAAACCACAGCACTTCTGTTCATGAATCTGGGGCGCCTGCTGACGAGCCCTTTCTGACCTTCTCCCCCTGGACTGTCACCTCGTGCCACAGGCACTTTGTTGAGGGAGAAGAAGTGAAAGTATGAAGGGCTCTTAGTGATTTGCTCGCCCCTGGGCCTGATCTGGAGCGGCGGCGCCTGTGAATTAAAACACTCGCTTACTTATTAGTGTTTGGCATCAGAAGTGCGGCTGGGATTAACGCCTCGGGGTTCCCGCTGCTCCCTCCAATGTTATCTATTTTACAGGCGAGCTCTTTGCCTCCTGAATCGCTGGAAGGATCCCACTTGTACATCAATTACATTTCCATTAGCATTGAGATCTCTCTCTTCATAGAGCATTACCAGGCTGCAGATACACGCAACGTCAATATTCCCTCTCACTTCATTATGCTAATCCCCGCACGCCTCGGCCGGGTTCCCAGAGGCCGGGTCCCTACAGGATGTTTACGCTGATGCCGCTTTACAGGCAGCTGGGCTTCCCAGGCAGCGCGCTTCTCCCCTCCGTGGACGCTCAGCCCCAGGGCTGACGGCTGGAGTGGAGACGCACGCGTCTGCCTAAGTGACCTTCTGGTGGTCCGGGCACGTTAGATCCATCACAGAGATGCCACAGTCGTGCTGCTCTCGTCGCTTGTGTATCAGTCACTTCTCCACACTGCAGTCAGAAAATCCTTATGTAAGTGGGGACAGAGGAAAGAATGAAGACGGTAGATCACATCCAGGACCTTGTTCTTCACCTGGTTTTCTGCTGCTGACCTGACCGTCCTGTGGCTGGAGCTGATTCTATCTGAAAGACGAAATACCTGTGTTTAGTCTCTCTTCCTGTCTTCTGCAAACCAGGTGGCTCAGACTGCCCCTATGAAGGGATGCTCCACGGGAAACCCTGCGAGGAGGGGCTAGAGGGGGCAGGCGGGCCAGGAGGCGGCTTCAGGGGAGGCTCAGGCCATGGGCGTCCAGCAGCCGGTGCCCCCGGACAGCCGGGCGCCTGAGCGTCTGCCGCAGGCCGCGTGGGGGCCCCGGGCGTCCCTCCTCCAGACTTTATGCACAGAGCTCCTTCCCAAAGGCCCGAGCTCCGTCCCTCCTAAATCCTCCGGCCTCTCTCACGTCATCTGTCCCACACAGCGCGTCCCTTCCTGCACCACAACTGTCCCGTCCAGCACCTGTGACAAGCTCTCTCGTAGGTCTTTGCTTCACGCATATTATATTTGCTTCTTCAACACACTTACATGTTAAAATTCCTTACAGTTGGTGTCAGGGTCCAAAGACAGGCTGAAGTCCTAACCCCCAGAACCTCAGAGTTTGGCCTTATTTGGAAGTAGGGTTGTTGCCAACGGAACAGGTGAAGATGAGGTCAAAAGCTGGAGCAGGGCAAACCCTAATCCGATAGGACGGGTGTCCCTACGGGAAGAGGAGACGCAGACACCCTGCGAGGTGCCGGCTGGGACCGTGGGGCAGACGTGGATGATGCCGCTGTGAGCCGAGGACGGCCGGATCGCCACTCCCACCCAGCGGGAAGAGGCAGGAGGGCTCCTCCCCAGTGCCTTCGGGGAGGCCGGCCCGCCAGCGCTGGGACCTCGGACTCTGGCCTCAGGAGCTGGGAGGGAACAGATGCTGTCGATTTAGGCCACCCCGTGTGCGGTGCTTTGTTCCCGCGGCCCCAGGAGCCGACCCGTGGTTGCGTGGCTGTCGTCTGTCTAACACCCTGAGCCTTAGTGTCTCAAGGGTGATGCGTCCTCGCCAACTCCACCTTTACTATATGCCAACGAGGGCCCCCGTTCACGCTTTTCCATCTCCTACTTGGAATGACCTTTAGAGTTGTCACATTCTTTTTTTTTTTTTTTAATTTTATTTATTTATTTATTATTTTTGGCTGTGTTGGGTCTTCGTTTCTGTGCGAGGGCTTTCTCTAGTTGTGGCAAGCGGGGGCCACTCTGCATCGCGGTGCACGGGCCTCTCACTGTCGCGGCCTCTCTTGTTGCAGAGCACAGACTCCAGACCCGCAGGCTCAGTAGTTGTGGCTCACGGGTCCAGTTGCTCCGTGGCATGTGGGATCTTCCCAGACCAGGGCTCGAACCCGTGTCTCCTGCGTTGGCAGGCAGATTCTCAACCACTGCGCCACCAGGGAAGCCCCTTGTCACATTCTTTACGACACAAAACGTGACACGTGGCACGTTCTTTTTAATCTCTTCAGTGGTGGCAGAACTTCACTCTGGGAAGAGGAAACAGATTTTCAGAAGCTTGGTGGGTGACTAAGCGGGGCTGTGGCTCCGTGTCGGGTCAGGAATGCAGTGGGGCTAGGAAGCCACAGGCGCTAACTCCAGGGGCCCCAGGCTCCCCAGGGTCTGTGCAAAGACTGGAATCAATGTCATGGCCACAGAGGGGTGGTCTGAGGGCCAAGGCTCCTGCAGGTGTTGCTGGAGTTTGTTTCTGGCGTCTGTTAGAATATTCTACAGCCATAAACTGTAGACCCCTTTTGTTTTGCTGCTTGAAATCCTGCAGAGTTCTGGGCGCACAAGAAGGAACCAGTACAAATGTTTGATTGGCTGACTGCAGTTTTCTGAGGCTGAAGCTCGAACCGCAGGGAGATGAAATTGTTAACTTAGGTACTTGCTAGCGTGGTTCGTGCATTTACGCACTGCACTGGTCTCCCATTGCTGCTCTAACAAGTCACCGCAAACTTAGTGGCTGAAAACAACACAGGTTTATCCCGGCTCTGTAGGTTAAAAGGCCCCCAGGGGCCTCACTGGGCTCGGATAAGTTGCAGGGAGAATGTATTCCTCGCCTCTTCCAGCTCTAGAGGCTGCCCTCGTTGCTGGCCCCGGGGCCCTCCCGCCTTCCAGGCCAGCGGGGCAGCTGACCCCTGACCTTCTCCCCGGTCGTGTCCCTGTGATCCTCTTCGTCACCCTCGTCCACTCTCAAGGAAGCTGTGATTGCATTGGGCCACCCAGGTCACCCAGGGTGCTCCCTTCTCCTAGGGCAGCTCCATAGTGACCTTTATCCCATCTGCATCCTTCATTACCTTTCACCAAGTAACTTCACATAGTCTCAGGCTCTAGGCATTAGGACATGACTTCTTTGGCAGGGTCACCATTCTGCCTACCACATTCATTCCTTCAAATGAAAACAGTTTTTCTTTTATCCAGCCGATACTTATTAAACCTTTACCACATGCCAGCCATCGTCTGGATCCTGAAGACTATAGCAGAGAACTTAACAGGTATAATCTTTGCTCTCACGAGCGCACATCCTAATAAGCATACAAGAAACGAGATAAGTAAAAAAGCTAAAGTACGTCATGTAGGGTTGGGGGCTCAGAGGAAAAATACAGTAGTAAAGGAAGCTAGGAAGTGCTGATTGGTGAGGGTAGACTATGATTTTAAATACGACACTTAAGGGGGTGATATTTGAATACAGGATCGGAGCCGGGGGAGGCTTACGGAGAACGGGGCGAAGTGGGCTCCAGTCAGGGGGAACAGCAGGGGAGCAGACCCCAAAACAGGGCATGCCTGGCTACTCTGGAACAGGCCAGTGTGGGTGGCAGGTGTGCAAGGGGGGCTGAGTAAAGAAGGTGAGGTGAGACAGGTGATGCAAGAGAAGAGGGGCAGGTTGCCTGGGGCCTTTGGGCCAAGGCGGGACCTTGGCCCTTACTCACTGCAAGGCTTGAGCAGGGAGCTGACACTCCTGGGACCAGTACGGCTGCCCCGTGGACTTGGCAGATCAGGGAGATCTGCAGGAGGCCTGCTCTACTCCAGGTAAGGGATGATGGTGGCTCACAAGGAGGAGGTAACTGTGCTGGGGGGGCAACACCCAACTGGATTCTGGAGGCTGCTGGAAGATGGAGCTGGGACTGGATAGGAGAGAAGGAGGGGTCCAGACTGACCCCAACGTTTCAGCATGAGGGACAGGAAGGATGGGGTTGTCATTTCCTGGGATGGACAACACTGCTCGGTCCTCTGATGTGCTAAGTTTGAAATGCCCATGGGATGCCCAAGTGGAGATGTCAGTGGCAGGTGGACACGTGAGTCTGAAATTCAAGAGAGAGAACGAGGCTGGAGATAGAAATTTGGGTGTTATGAGTATGTAGATGATATTTAAAGCCTTGAGACTGAATGAAGTCCCCCGGGAGAGACTTGACGTAGGGAAGAAAAGAGATTCGAGGGCTGGACCTGGCACCTTCCAATATTCAGAGCTTGGAGAGGTGAGGAAGAATCGGAAAAGAAGACCAAAGCAGCAGCAAGTGAAGGACAGAAAACACCTAGAAAGGGTGTCGTGGATCCCAAACAGAGACGGTGCCGTAAGGAAGATGCAGGAATCACCTGTGTCCGCTGGCGCAGAGATCCAGGAAGATGAGCTGGACTCACCAGTATGGAGCTCCCTACTCTCCACGATGAGATAGATTCCAGGGAAGCTTGAGGGGAGTAGGCCCAGTATAGTATGGGGTGCCCCAAGTGGCCAAAACAACCTTGAAGAAGAAGAGCAAAGTTGGAGTACTCACACTTGCCGATTTAAAAACATTCTACAAAGCTACGGTGATCAAGACGGTGAGGTACAGGCAAAGGATGAACGTATAGACCGACGGGAAAGAACTGAAGGTCCAGAAGTGAACCCTCACACCTATGGTCAACTGGTTGTCAACAAGGATGACAAGACAATTCAATGGGGGAATAACTACCTTTTCAACAGTTGGTCCTAGGATAACTGGATAGCCACACGCAAAAGGACGGATTTGGAGCCCTTACACCATATAAAAAATAGTTAACTCATAATGGGTCATAGACCTCAATTCAAGAGCTGAAACTGTAAAATTCCTAGAAGAAAACATAGTAGTAAATCTTCATGACCCGGGTTAGGTAAAGCCCTCTTAGCTACGACACTAAAAGCACAAGTAGCAAAAGAAAAATAAAGAAACTGGACTTTATCAAAACTGAATACTTTCGTGCTTCCAAGGACACCATCCAGAAAGTGAAAAGACAACCCACCAAGTGGGAGAAAATATCTGCAAATCATACGTCTGTATCAGGAATATGTAAAGAACCCTCACGATTCGATAATAAAAAGACAAACCGCCCATTAAAAACAAGCAAAGGACCTGAGTAGACATTTCTTCAGTGAAGATATTCAAGTGACCAATAAGCACACGAAAAGACGTTCAACCATCACTAGCCGTTAGGAAGATGAAATCAAAACCAAAATGAGAGGGGCTTCCCTGGCGGCGCAGTGGTTGAGAATCTGCCTGCCAGTGCAGGGGACACGGGTTCGAGCCCTGGTCTGGGAAGATCGCACATGCCACGGAGCAACTAGGCCCGTGAGCCACAACTACTGAGCCTGCGCGTCTGGAGCCTGTGAGAGGCCCACGCACCACGATGAAGAGTGGCCCCCGCTCGCCACAACTAGAGAAAGCCCTCGCACAGAAAAGAAGACCCAACACAGCAAAAATAAGTAAATTAATTAATTAATAAAATTTAAAAAAACAAAAAAACTAAATGAGAGACCATGTCACAACCACTAGGGTGGCTATGATAAAACGACAGGTAATAAAAGTGTTACACGGATGTGAAGGGACCCTCGCACATTTATTATACTCATCAGCAGGGGTGCTAACACACAATACCATTGACTGGGTGGTTTAAACAACAGAATTTCTTTCTCACAGTGCTGGAGGATGGGAAGTCCAAGATCAAGGTGCCAGCCGATTTGGTTCCTGGTGAGAGAGAGTGGGGGGGCGGGGGGGAAGCTCTGTCTCTTCATCCTCCTAGAAAGGCACTAGTTCCATCATGAGGGCCTGTATTAGTCAGGGTTCTTCAGAGGAACAGAGCCAATAGGGTGTGTGTGTGTGTGTGTACGTGTGTCCCAAGAAGAACTGATGTTTAAGTCCGAGTCCGAGTCTAGAAAAGACCAATTTCCTGGCTCATCCCATCAGGCAGCAGGGTTCCTCTTACTCAGCCTTTCCTTCCATCCTGGCCTCCTGATAACTGGATGAGGCCCACCCCCAGGGGAGCCATCTGCCTTACTTGGTCTACAGATTCAAATGTTCATCTCATCCAGAAACGCCCTCACAGACACGTCCAGAGTCGCGTCCAAACAAATGTCTGGGCGCCTGCGGCTCGGCCTAATTAATACGTAAATTAGCCAACACACATTCCTGAAAATATGTCGTGTTACCACATGACTCGGCAATTCCACTCCTAAGTGTGTACCGAGGGGAAATGAAAACATACATCCACACAGAAACTTGCACACGAATTGTCAAAGCAATGTTTTTCGTAATAGCCCAAAGATGGAAACAGCTGATGGATAAATAAATGAAATGGGGTCTAGTCACACGATGAAATAGTATTTGGCGGTTCAAAGACAGGAAGTACTGACACATGCTACAGCATGGACAATCCTTGAAAACATTATGCTGAGTGAAAGAAGCCAGTCCCAAAAGATCACACAGTAGATGATTCCATTTATATGAAGCGTCCAGAAGAGGTAAATCCATGCAGACAGAAAGTAGATCGGCGGCTGCCAGAGGCTGCGAGGAGGGGGCAGTTGGGCGTGAGGGGGGTGATGCAGGCAGTTAGGTCCACGACCATCCATTTAAGGTGAGACCAGCCAGCATGTTCGTCTGCTCGGCTGCAAACGTGCAGACACAAAGCAGAACACGTTCATGTAATCAGCTTGGAGATGGGCAGGGCGAGTGTAAGGGGGGCGGGGAGGGCGGGAAACAGGTGCAAAGGTGTTTCGGATGTGGAAAATGTACTGTGCAAACCTGGGAATTTGGACAAAACAAGACCACAGCTGGAAATACTGGAAGAATCCTTCCCCATCAGAGTTCATTCACTACCTTCTCCTGAGTGGCTTTCCTGCTTCACCAAGTCACACAGATGGAAGCACTTGGCTGTGTTCTCCCCGAGACAAAAATACCCACTGAGAAAGAGATGCCCAGAATGTCTCAGGCCATCTTAGATGACCGAGAAATTGGCTCTCTTTCTCCTTGTTATGAGTACCAGGCTTTGTAAGCAAACGAGACCATTCTTAAAATACCGATGTATATTTTTAAATAGCAAAATTAAATTATAAATTAAAATCTGGGGAAAATATTTGCAACATATGTGACCACTAAAGGGTGAGGCCTTCAATACGTAATAGCTTTTGTAAGTCAATAAGAAAAAGCTGAGCACCTCATGGGGGAAACGGCAAAAGATGTTACCTAAGAATGTGGTTTTTTCCACATTTTAAAAAAAGCATGAAGAAGGAGGGGAGTGAACTAGTGATACGTGATACAACGTGGTTGAATCTCAAAATAATCACGCTGAGTGAAAGAAGCCAGGCCAAAAACAGAGTCCAGAGTCCGTACTCTGTAGTGTATATATAATCCGTATTCTATATGATCTACAATCTATAGTGACAGAAAGCAGAGGGGTGATTGCTTGGGAATGGGAGGGAGGGTAGCAGGGGATCAGGCTTACAGAGATGCACAGGAAAGAGGGGGTAATGTATATATTCATTATCTTGATTGCGGTTCTGGTTCCACCGCGCATGTATACCTAACACAAGGGGCCAATAATGTGTACATTTTTAAAAGTTCAACATCTTTGCTAACTAGAGAAAAAAGAAAATCGTGAGATGCTACCTTTAGCTGCCCCAGAGGAAGGCAGAAGCCACTGACCGTCGATGCTCGGAGAAGCCCCGGTGCTGGGTCAGGAATCCCGGGTTCAGAGGGTGGCCCCTCGATCTGAACCCAGCCACCACTGGCCAAGCTGCCCCATGCTGTGCCCTCTGCTCCAGCAAGCCTGACCCGCAGGCGCTGCAGGCCGCCTCTCACCACCTTCCCCAACGGTTTCTGTCACCATCTGAGGAACAACGTGGATGGACGGTGGGACTTCCCTTCATGGCAAAGACGGTCCCTAAAGAGCGTTCTCCCCGCAAGCAGGAATAGCCACTATCTTGAGCTGCGTTGATACTGAGACAAGGTCCCAGCTTGGCCGAGTGGTTCTTCAAGGACCGGCTCTCAGCCCGGGACAGAAGACCTGGCTCTGCAGCGGGTGGGGATGGGGGGGCGGGGGAGCAGCCCACCAGCCTTGCCGGGCAGGTGCCCCTGAGCACAGCGCCGGCGGGGAGCAGGGAGAAGCCGGACCCACGGCGAGGGCAGGGACGACCTGCCAACACGGCCGTCGACCAGCATAATGGAGAAATGACGAAAGGAACGCGGGCAATCCCGCTAACCGTGATAAATACGCTGTGGCCCTTCTGATAAATGTTACGGCACCGCAGAGCGGATGAAACTGTACCAAGTAATGATCCTCGTTCGTTCTTAGACCTCTCTGCTGAAATTGCCAATTAAGATAGTGCTTTAAGAGGGATGTGGATTCCCACTGGCTCCGAGATGGCTTGAAACCGGCATGTCAGACCAGGTGCCGGGCAGCTCTCGGGTGGCTCGGCTGAGTAGCAGCTACTGACCTGCTCCTGACCCCGGGTAACAAGACGTGGGGATGTCGCTCACTGTTCTTGAGGCAGCCTCGGTGCTGCATGCACCCGCCGGGCCCCACCACTGTCCCCGCCAACTCGCCACTTCCTCTCCAGAGAGGGCCCCTCTCCGCGCCCCCCTCGGACGCATCCCACAGCCCCGGCGCCTGGCGCATCATTACCCAGCTGGCCTCCGGGGGTGGGGTGAGGGTTACATGAAGAAGCACTGAGCAGCCACAGGCATGCAGGAGGTGCCACAGAGGCAGGACTACATGAGCACAAAGACGCTTCCTTTGCGTGGTCCAGCCTCCATCAGCTTCCGTCTCCCCCACCTCTGATCCGAGACGTGGCCGGGATGGATCCCCGAGCCTCGGGGGCCGTGTTGCTTCCCCACCACCCGTACTGAACCACCACCTCAGCCCACGCAAGCTGGAGCCACCCAGGTCCCAGGAGGCCAGCTCCGTGAGGAAGCCTGAACAACCACGCCGTCAGCACAAGCCTAGGCTCTGGGGTCCCTGCGCGTTCAGAGAACAGAGAACGCGTCTCACTTTTGGAAGCTGACGTGGTGGTCGTCTAGGGCTGCCAGAGCAAACCAGCAGAGAGGGCGTGGCGGAGACAACATCGTGTATTGTCTCCCAGCCTGGAGGCCAGAGTCTGGATCCGGCCAGGCTCCCCTGGACGGCGCTACGGAGGGGCTGCTGTGGGTGCCTCTCCCGGGGTTCCTTGACTTGGGGCCACAATTCCAATCCTCCCTCGACGTCCTCCCTGAGCTCACGGCGGGGTCCACATGTCCCCTTTCTATACGGACACCAGTGCTATAGGATTAGGACCCACCCTGACGACCTCATCTTCACGTGGTCATCAGTAAAGTCCCACGTCGCTAAATAAGGTCACACTCTGAGGCACTAGAGGTTAGGACTCCAACATATGCATTTGGGGGGGGCACCAGTCAACCCCTAAAACGGGGGAAGACAGGCTTGAGCCAGGAAAAGGTGTGAATGCAGATTTTTGTTAAAAGAAATGCAACATTATATCATCCAGATAAATACAGCAGGGGTGAACAAGCTACGGCATTCATGCAAAAGGTTCACCAGAGCCAGAGTGTTGTACAGAGATGTCCCGTGCACGCCCCAAACGCCCCAGGCGGACCTGCTGAGTGCACTCGGAGAAGACAGACAGATTTACCTCGCTCTTATTCTGACGGGTTTGCTCACAGCATGGAAGCAATCGATTAGATATACAGCTTCAGGAAAGCTCAGTATTAAACTGTCATTTTGTCAATAAAACGTCATTTCATCAATATAATGTCGGCGCGCCTGAATGTTTCTGCATAATTAATTCTGCTGATGCATTAAGGAATGTTATACACAATATTAATCAAAAGGTAGTGTCAATAGAGGGTAATATATAAACCCAGATATCAAGATTACAAACTTCTCCGAGAGCCTATTCCCACCGAGACACTTCTCATCTAGAAATACTTGGATTTTTTTTTTCATAAAACTGCTACTTAAAAAATTAGTCAAGGAAAAGCAATTAGAGTAATATACAGAAACCTCTTGGGAAATTAATTTTTTACAAAACATTTTTTAATAAATTGCATTTAATGTTCAGAAAGTCCTCTAACGATGGAAATGGCCCTGGACACCCCTGACATGTGCACGGATTTACGGGGCCCCTGGAATATCACTGCTGTCCTCACTGACACACCAACACCGGGACAGTTCCTCTCTGGCTATTTCAAAATATATAAAGGTTTGTCACCTTGGGAGAGAAGGGTTCTCCCAGCGCAAACACATTAGTCAAGGCCAAGGCAGAATGCTGGGCTCTGGACGTCTCAGCAGAGCCCAGAAAAGGTCCCCCCTGCTCCCGGCTGCTTCAGAACAACCACGGCCCAGCTCCTGCCCAGTGGCAGGTGGCAGGAAGCTGTGGGGACAGCCCGATGCTCCACACGACTGGCCCCGGGGTACCCTCCTCGGCTGTGCTCCCGGTTCTTGACTCTGGAGCCTTCCACGAGCCTTCCTTCACCCCACCCCCTGCCCAGCTCTCCCTCCCTGTGGCCACAGCTCTGCAAGACCCACTTCTCTCTGCCAGGGCACTGCACTCCACAGCCACATGGAGGAAACTGGATTGCCTTGGGCGAGAGAGGCCCCAGAAGAGCAGAGAGGGGCGCTCAGAACCCTGGAGGTGCCTGTTCTTGGTTAACGTATCGTGAGCCTGTTTCGCTGAAGATTTGGTCCTGGTCAGGCCTTGAGTCCAGGGTGACACCATCGAGAGGACATCACTGCGATCTGGAACTGGCTTTGCCGCCCCAAGCCTAGCACCCACCTGGACCCCTGTGGGCCCCGAGGGCCATGGCCTCACCTGTAACCCACATCACTGGTACTCAGCCTGCTTGATGGAGTTCTGCCTTGGATTCCAGATACAGGCCCATCCCGACCTGGGATCAGACCCAGAGATACTCATCACAGTGTAATAAGAGACACCCTGGGTTTGAACCCCAGCTTTGCCACTTCAAATGCTGCTATGGGCAAGTTCCTTTGTTCAGTTTGCAATTCTGAAATATAGGGATGATAATGATAATAACTCCTTATGTTGTGAGCAACCCATGAGATGAGCTGTCACGATGTTACCGCTTCAAACAGAGCTCGGCACAGAGCGAGGCGTCACTAGATGTCGGCCGTCCCCGGGGCAGGGCTCAGACACCCAGTCTCCCTGCCCAGGAGACAGAAGACCGGTGCTCACAAGCTTGAGTCAGATACGAGTGCATTCTCGTCCTGGCTTGGCCCTCACCAGCTCTGTGGCCTGGGCACTTCACTCAGAGGAAAGGCCGTGGCCTGCCCTGTGTTCTGTGACTTTCTGAGCCTGGGAAAGGCCTGAGCTTGGAAAGGGTGAGAAGCAGTGACCAGCAGGTAGGCTTTCTGAAGGTCCAAGGTTGGCCCCAGGGTCTAGCTCGCTGGTGGCACAAGCCACTCACTCAGTAGAAAAGACCCAGAGGGACTGATCAGAAGGGGGAGCTGGGATTACCTCCCATCACCTCCAGAGTGGCCAGGGCCAAGGATGGTGAGGCCAGGGATCCCGAGAGCCAGACTCCCCAAACCTCTCTCCAGGGCATCTGTACCTCCAGAGCCACCCACTGACCCACCACCTGGAGGCTCTGGAGGGAACCACAAATCAGGCCAGACGCACAGGCAAGACCGTCAGGCTAACTCCGACCGCAAATCAACTTACCAGCTGCCTCCCCTCTCTGAGCCTCAGTCTGTTGACCTGTCGAATGGGCAGCAACAGAAACTGCATCACAGCAACACGAGGCCCCACGAGCTGATGCACTTTGTCCACAGGCTAAGTCATCACCATCGGTTCAGCTTCCGGTTTTCAGCCTTAGTTTTCAGGCGTTTTCTCAGTCAGCTCAGGCTGTTGTAACTAAAGAGCACAGATGAGGTGCAGCTTAAACAACGGACGTCTCTTCTCTCACAGCTCTGGAGGCTGCAGGTCGAGATCAAAACATTGGCCAAGGGAATTCCCTGGCAGTCCAGTGGTTAGGGTTCTGTACTTTCACTGCCAAGGGCCTGGGTTCAATCCCTGGTCAGGAAACTAGGATCCCACGTGCCACAGGGTGCAGCCAAAAAAAAAAAAAAACCAAACAAAACAAAACATTGGCCAAGGGAATTCGCAGGCAGTCCAGTGGTTAGGGTTCTGTACTTTCACTGCCAAGGGCCTGGGTTCAATCCCTGGTCAGGAAACTAGGATCCCACGTGCCACAGGGTGCAGCCAAAAAAAAAAAAAAAACCGAACAAAACAAGACATTGGCCAATCCCGGCTGTCCCTGGTGAGGGCTCTGTCCCTGTGTCCCCACTGGTGGGGAGCGGGCTCTGACCTCCTCCTGGGAGGACACCAATGCCTTCATGAGGCCCCCCGTGACCCCACCTAAACCCCGTCAGCTGCCCAAGGCCCACCCCCATATACCATCGCATCGCGGGGGTGGGGGCCGGCAGTCAGGGCCTCACAAAATGAATTCTGGGGACACGAACATTCAGTCCACAACAGGCACACAGTCCCACACGACTGCCACCACCACCATTGTCACAATGGGTCAATATCAAATATCCCACAGAGAGACCGAGGACCAACGCGTATTAGGCACCTACTGTATGCCAGATGCTCCATGCGTGTACTTTCATCATGTTCCCAACACCCTCATTAGGATCGGCAGATGTCATCCCATTTTACAGATAAGACAAGGAAACAGAGGCTGAGGAGGCCTGAGCAGCTCACCCCGGGTCACGCCACAAAGCACAGTGACCAGAACGGCCTGGCTCCAAAGTCCAGCTTCTTCCAGTAACCTGGCCGCGCCCCACGCACCAGCTCCCAAATGCACCCGGTACCTGCAAAATACAGCTCTATGCGTTCTGAGACGTTCTGAACTGCTTCTTACGTGTCACTGGCTTGTGAGGTCCTGTTCTGAGGTGCTTTAACACGGATTTGGTACTTTTATCTCTATTTTGCCATGGATTCCTAAAATTTAAAAAGCCGTATTTTATGGAAATTTTTATAATTCTAAAAGTAATTTTGTATTGACAGTAGTAAAATAAGGATATTGTTGTGAACTATTTTATATTTGTTTTTCTGTAATATTTTCAGAGACTGCGTTTAACTACATTTTTTTTTTTTTTTTTTGCGGTACGCGGGCCTCTCACTGCTGTGTCCTCTCCCGTTGCGGAGCACAGGCTCCGGACGCGTAGGCTCAACAAACATGGCTCACGGGCCCAGCCGCTCCGTGGCACGTGGGATCTTCCCGGACCGGGGCACGAACCCGTGTCCCCTGCATCGGCAGGCGGACTCTCAACCACTGCGCCACCAGGGAAGCCCTAACTGCATTTTAATAGAAAGGTCGCTGATGCATTAATAAAGGGTCGACGGTGCTCTAACTGCAGAGGCCCAAACGGCCTTTTAAAACCTCTCTAGCTGGCAAGACAGTTATTATTAGCCTGTATATCATCAAAAGGCCTGTGTTTGAATCAAATAGTTCTTATTAATTTAATTATTTAACCAAATTTGCAATGATTACAATCCCTTTCAAAAGAAAAATTGTATTACCAATATATTTCCCATCAAGCATTCCTAGGAGCTTACAATTATCTGCAGATATATTCACGCTCTGAATGAGGTCCTACATGTTAAATATTTTATCTTCTTCATCTGTTATCCTTTATCATCTAAAAATGTTTTTTAATAGATTGGGAAAACCAAACTCTCTTCACCTCTTAAGTTATAGGGTATCCGTTCAAAGGAAGGTCATTTTGATATATTTAAGGCATGAAATGACCCCTATGCAGAATTTTTAGTCTGTGTAGGAGCCAAGCAAGCATTTTCCCCTGTGGTAATATAAGTGGGAAAGATTCACTAACCAAAAATAAGTGTGGCTCGGTAATCATTTAGAATGATGTGGTGGAGACTGAAAAGGTTAGGGTGATGGTGATGTTGACGATGAGACTATTAATAAAGTGTATCCTAAATTGTACTTTAACTAAATCAATAAATCCCAGCCTAGAATCCCCAGGTCTCCAGGCATCGAAGGAGGTAGTCATGGGGAAGATGGTGTCTTTCGGATGATTTCAACGTAGAAGAAGCTTCACAGAAGTCCTGCATTTTCTCTCCACGAGGCTGCCTTAACGGAAGTCGTGAGAATCTCCGGTTGGAGCTGCAATTACCCCAGCTCAGCACTGCATGTGTGTTCTCTCTCTCAGGTAGACTAGAAGTTCCATATGTATTGAACTGATTTTTTAAAAAGCAACACATTATTTTAACGTACAGTTTGGTGTGCAAGCATAAGGTTTATAGAGAAAAATGAGAGAGGTCTTTCATGTTGCAAAGTTTTTCTTAAACAGACGAAATAAATCAGAGAAAGGTTATATGCAGATGAATCTATTAAAGTCGATTTATAATGAACACCAAAATGCTTGGATTACAAATTCTCCTTACTAGATATTTGGTCAGGGAATCAGAGGGAAAGAAGAGATACACTCAAAAAGACCAAATTCAATGGACAACTAACAGGACATTTTAGGAGTCCCTGTTCTAACAAATCACTCACCATCTGGAAAATGCTGGCCTACCCTAAGACAGAATAAGAACGTTACGCGATCCAGTTTTATTCTAGAAGAATAGATGCTCGTTATTTCAGAACTAATACGATTTTCACCCGCAATCTTCCAGGACACGAACTACCCTCTCCCTTTCCCGCTGCCTTAGAAATAAAGGGCAACACACAGACTGAAATCTGCCTGTCCCTCCCCCATCAAAACACCAAAACTGAGGTGAGCGTTCCTGTGACCAACGGGAAATCATGGTCTTAACAATTTCCTGTGCAAGTGACCCGTGAAGGGGAGAAGGCCACAATGCCTGGCACCTCGGCCCCCGCTTCCAGCTCCTTCTGCTACAACCAGGAAAGCCAAAGAGAACACATATCCATAAAGCTCCACAGGGTTGTTGAATGACTCAGTGGGTGCTCACAGAGTACTCAACTTCTGAATCCTAGAAGCTAAAAACAAAACCCCCAAAGCAGTCCCTCAGCCTCCTTCCAGGAGGCTGTTCTCTTCGCTCTCAAGAACCCTCGGTGCCAAGGTTTTTGAGGCTTGGCGGCTTTAGGTGAAATGCAAGGTGGTGCCGGGTTGGTTTCGTGCATTATTAGTTGTTTATACAGTACGGAAGCAGCACAGGACGTATGAAAAATGACTTTCCGATCTCAGGGAGTAAATCAGGGCCGCACGCGATTTCACTTAATACTTAACTTTAGCCAGTAAACCATTATACCTGTTATTATTCAGGGCAAACACAGTCCCTTCCATTTGCTTATTGAGGAAACAATTTAACTGAGGACATATAATTGCAATAGTCAAGCCTGCCTTGGGGGTTAATCCCAGTTTATCGATGCAATTAAAAGCAGTGTGTGCGGTGTCTCATATGTATTATCTAGAGGGAGAGTGTTGACACAACAGGCCTGCTCCGGAGTATCTGCGCTGTTTGTGTGAGGTATAGGTGCGGGCTGCCGTCGGGCGGGCGTACGGGGATCATCACTGTTTGTGCTCCGTGTAATCTGAGTTTGCCTAATCTAATTGGGGAAAGGCTTCTAATTGGATTTTACTTGGAGCAATACGTGTTCAAATTGTTACATAGATCCAGCACTGTTTGGTTTCTTGTCAATGATTCACGGTATTTTAATGCCCCCCAGACAAACACTAAAGCTCGCCTCACATGTCACCTCGCATTCAGCAGCATTCCACAATTACCTTGGCCTGAATCCCCCCCCCAACCCCCCCCAACCCCCGCTCCTTCCCAGCTGCTGGGCGCCTGTCCATCACTCAGATTTTACTAGCTCTTGCCGGAGTCCATTCCCGGGTCTTGCCCCTCTCGAGGGGCGACAACCTCTCCACAGCTTGTAGGGACCTTCCTCCTGGGAAGCTGCACCGATGGGGTGGGGGCAGGGGACAGGAAGCCACCTGCTGGCCCCCGCAGCCCCCCCTCCCCTCCCCGAGGTCACTAAGAGACGTGGCCAGAGAAGGCAATTCCAAAGATCTTAAAGACGTCTTTCTTTCCCCTATTGGTTATGATTTTCATTTTGTTGGTCATATTTTTGTGGTTTTGATTTTGGCTTTTAAACTTATGTTTTTATTTTTATTTTTTTGCGGTACGCGGGCCTCTCACTGCTGTGGCCTCTCCCGTTGCGGAGCACAGGCTCCGGACGCGCAGGCTCAGCGGCCATGGCTCACGGGCCCAGCCGCTCCGCGGCATGTGGGATCTTCCCGGACCGGGGCACGAACCCACGTCCATTGCATCGGCAGGCGGACTCTCAACCATTGTGCCACCAGGGAAGCCCTGGCTTTAAAATTTTTATCTTTGTCTTTCTGTTTAATATTTACCTACCGGTATTGGGAACCACTTCCTTATTTAATTTTGCTACATTTTAAAAATAAATTTATTTATTTATTTTTAAATTTTTGGCTGCGTTGGATCTTCGTTGCTGCGCACAGGCTTTCTCTAGTTGCGGCAAGCGGGGGCTACTCTTGGTTGCGGTGCGCAGGCTTCTCATTGCGGTGGCTTCTCTTGTTGCAGAGCGCGGGCTCTAGGCATGCGGGCTTCAGTAGTTGTGGCTCGTGGGCTCTAGAGCGCAGGCTCAGTAGTTGTGGCGCACGGGCTGAGTTGCTCCGTGGCATGTGGGATCTTCCCATGCCAGGGCTCAAACCCGTGTCCCCTGCATTGGCAGGTGGGTTCTTAACCACTGCGCCACCAGGGAAGCCCAATTTTGCTGCATTTAATATGTGAAATGGAGAACAGCCTGAAGTTTCTCCAGCTGCAGTCTCTCCCCTTCCTGCCTAACTTCTTCCCAGCACCAAGGCATAGCTTTGTAACCTGCTCGTTTGCCTTGGGTGGCCCTGGCACCCGGCTGTTTGTCTCAGCAAGTTGTCACTGGTCTGCATCATTGGTCCTCTCTGTGCTCCGGGCCTGGCGGGGTGTTCCAGTGGGCTGGTGGTTGAATTCCACCTCTCGAGTGGCTGACAGAGCAATGGTGCTTGGCTTTTCATCAGAAATATGACGCTTTATCCTGCTGAGTGGTCAAACTGTCCCTGTGGATAATGGCAAATTCTCCGCTACAAGGCACTAGGACAGGAGGCAGACGTCTGTTGCAAAGACATTCCTACCGAGAGCTGTTACAGGAACAAGGGTAAGCACGGAGAATCTGTGCTTTGGGCCACACAGGTCTAGATTCAAATCCTGGCTCTGCCACTTGCTGGATGCATAATTTGGGGGCAAAGGAACAGAAGTACCCAGGCTCCATCTCCTCCCTGCAAAATGGGCGTAACACCACATAGGGCAGCTATACTAGACTGTCCAGTAATTTAAATTACCCCTTCTCCACTGGACTTCCACCATACTAAAAAACCACAAGCGTTAAAAAAAAAAATTCCCTTCTGTTTGATGGGAATCCTCTGTGAGGATGGATGGCAAAATACATTTTTCATGGATCATGAAATTGAGATCCAAGGAAATTAGCAAATTGCCAAGGAAATAGTTAATAAAATGAGAAACGAGAGCAGAACTAGTCATGCTTCTGTTGGGTGATGCAGAGAAAAAATAAGATTCCCACAAGGTTTGCTATGCAGCCTGAGGTCTTTCCTTTGGCATGACCCTAGGAAAGACATTCTGTGATACATCCCATCATACAGGCTGTAGGGTTGCCTCCACCAAGGGCTGGTTCCCCCGAGTGCCCCCGCTGCGCATGATTTGACGGTGTTTCAGGTTTTGTTTTTGGCCGCACCGTGCGGCACATGGGATCTCAGTTCCCCAGCCAGGGATCGAACCCGAGCCCCCTGCATTGGAAGTGCAGAGCCTTAACCACTGGACCACCAGGGAAGTTCCTCGATGGTGTTTCTAATTGTTTCATCTCTGCACGCTTTTTCCTCCCCTAAGAAGCAGTTAAGTTCCTTGAGCACAGAAAGGTATTTTAAGTTACTGCTTTATCCTTCAGTATCAAGGTGGCTGTGCAAAGTGGCTTAGTAAGTACTTGCTGACTTGGATCGTGTTAAGTAGCCAGTGTGGACTCCTCCCCCTGGCTGCAGCAGGGAATGTGTCCGGGGAGGGGGCGGGTGTTCCAGAGTATAGTTTCAGTGAGTCCTCACGTACTTGTGTGGCAGAAAACTCACTTTGGGAGGTTACCTGTGCTCCCTGGGCCCCTGGCTGGCCTAACTCTGGCCACGCTCTGACCACGTTCAGACTAAGCGGCGGAGATGAAAATCAAGTCCATTCACTTTGCCCCAGGCGTGGCCGTGACCCCAGGGTGGATGAGGGGGCCGGGCAGATGTCTGCAGAGCTTGCCATCTATTGCTGTCTTACGTATGGCCAAGGACTGCTTTTCCCTCTGACTTGTCAGTAGACAGTCCCAGCTAATAACCAGAAAGACAAGGTGAGCCCGTTTGCTTTGACCTAACAGAAGGATTCAGGGTGAATAGAAGGAGATGGCCCGCCCTTTACACCCCCTGGGAAAGGCTGATCTGCTGCTGTGGCGGAGATTTTCCAGCCTCATCCAGGTCGCAGGGTCCCCCACACACACGCGTCTCAGCCAGAGCTGCGGAAGGAATGGGCTACCAGCTTCAACTGACCTAAAGTCCTCCTCTCTCCTCAAGAAATGCATTGCAGTAAAGCCCACACCCTGCCAGCTACTGTCTTTCCCTGGGAGCAGCTGTCACGGCAGAGGGGTGACTTACGGAGGAGCATGGCTGCGGGGATCAGAAGACAGGCCCCAGTGCTGCCACAGGACCCTGGGCAAGACCCTAACTTCTCTCATCTGGCTTCCCATGGCCCCTAAGGCCCAGACACACGATGTTAAAATTCGCCCCCAAACCCCTCCCCTGCATTCAGTGAGCAGACCTAAAGGTCGGGACCCTTGTGTACTTGGAGGAGAGGGCTTTGAGGTTTCTGTGGAAGGGGGTCCTCCACAGAGCCTGTGGCAGGAGGCTGCCCTGAGGGGCTGGGACAGTGTCATGGGCCCTCAGTGCACGCGGCATGTGGAATCTTAGCTGCCTAACCAGGGGTCAAGTCTGGGCCCCCAGCAGTGGAAGCGCGGAGTCCCAACCGCTGGACCGCCAGGGAAGCCCCTCATGTTACCACTTTTAGGACACAGCCCTTGAGGAGAAAGCTGGGGGATCTCTTTACTCTGGGGAAGAATTCCGGGGTGCCTAGGGGAGAACTTCCCAGTCTAGGAAGCTGTGGGGAGGGAAGGATCAGCAAAATAGGTTCGTAACTTCGTTCCCCTTGGAGGGCAGGGAGAAGAGGGGCCGCGGGGCTCCCAAGACTCCCCTCCCAAGGAGCCTGGAAGGAACTGCCCTGCCCGCCCTCTGAGCCTTAAGACTGGGGAAGGCTTCTAGGAGTGGCCTGGTGAGCGGGAGGTGGCAGGTGGATCTCCGGAGGGCCACAGGCAGGGGTGAGGGCAGGGGAGTGGCAGGGGACAGTGGTACAGACTGGGGTGCAGCCGCAGGGAACTAACCATCGTCCCTTGGACCCGGGTTCTTACTGCCATCCAGGTCCCACCTTGCAGGGACACAATGGGGGCCAAGCCACTGACGCTCGAGGCAAACGCGTGTCCGAAGGAGCCGGGACTGGGGGAGGGGAGGAGCCCTCTCCTTCACCAGCGCCGGAAAGGGTGTGGGCTCTGCCCCCCAGCCCCTCTTCCCCGGTTGGGCGGCTGGGGGGGTCCCCCACGTGTTACAGGCATTTGGGACACGGGTCCGGGGAGAGCTGGGGGGCTCGGGGGGCGCGCACAGGCCAGCGGGTCCCAAATCACCGCACAGGGGGAGGGGCGCCGGCACAAATCTTCCCGGGAGGAATTAGTTAATGCGTCAGTTAATTCAGGAAAGGTGGATCCCTCCTCGGTCAAGCTGAACCTTCGGGTTGTCGGATGGTGGTGTGCCCGCCTTCAGCGAGGGGCGTTTGCTCCCCTGAAGAGGCCGAGGGGGACTGGGCAGAGAGACGGGGCCAAGCCAGTTCTGAAAATGAGTTTAAAGGCTTTCGAGGCTGCAAGGAGGGAGGCGGCAGTGGAACAGGAGACCGGAGGGATCGCCCCCAGAGCCAGCGGGGCTTCGCTGGGCGCCGCGGCCCCATGGGGGGCACGGAGGGGCGCGGGGCTCCTCTGAAGGGTCCTCACCGCGGGGCCACCCGGCTGGGAGCAGATTTAAAATCCCGAGAATCTAAGTAAAGGCCCCGGGCTGCGGAGGTGTCTGCGGGAGCCCAGACTCGACCCCGAGCGGTGCCCACCTACCCGGGGAGCTGCCAGGCGGCCAAGCAGCCCACTCCGGCCAGATGTTCAAGACAGATGAGGCACGAGTAGTTAAAACCCACATTATATAGTTCTGTCTGGTATAAAATTGCATGTGCTGACCCGTATCTTCTAACTGGAAACGGACTCGAGTCACTTAAAATATTGCAACGTCGATAGGACTAATTAATTGGAAATAAGAAACGAAAGAATACAATTAAACGAGAAGAGAATCATTTTCTAATTTAATAGAGGGACATTTATAAAGATCACAAGCTAAAAGGCATAGAAGGGTTCTATCGACATTCTATTAAATCAGCCGCCACGCCCCGGGCGGGAGGAGGACTGGGGAGCGCGGAACCCGGGCTGGGTTCGGCGCGGCTGATTGGTGCCGCCAGGAGCCCCACGTTTGCGTCGGACCCGCCGGCCCTCCCCGCGGAATTCAGTCCCCTCTGCCCGCGGCTCAGACCCAACCGCTCCCGCTCCGACAGCCCCAGGCCGGGAGAAGCCTGCCTCTCCGCCGGGGAGGCCCGGGTTCGCAGACAGATTACAACAAAATTACTAATTGGAAAATGAAATTGTCAAAAAGGCATCTCCCCACCCCCGCATATACAATATCCTTAAAGATTAAGATATTTTATTAGACCCACTTCCTAACAATAATTTATTGCAATAAAACGGACACCCGCAGGTCCCCCTAAATTGTCTTTTCATAATGAATAAATTTAAGCAGGCTAATTAATATATAAACTAGCCCGATTTGTCAAGTTGATTTGTATTTTAGTTAATTGTGAAAGTAATTACCACATGGTCAAATTAACAGCTTTCTGGAAATGACCAAGCCTGAGGTTTTATTTCCTTCCTGGGTGAAGAAAATTCATTTTTCCAGGCTCTTGATGTGATGAATAAAAGTCATAAATCTGGGTGATTGGTGCAGGCAGAGTCTAAATGGCTTCATATTTCATTTTAGGTTTAATAGAAATATTCATGCTCTGTTTTAATGAAATTAAATTGAGGGGGGATGGGGCTGGGAGGTGGCAGTGGCCGGGGGCTTAAAGGGACAGCGCACGTTTTTCTTCCCCCACCTGCGGGCCGGGGCGCTGAGGTCACCTCCAGTGGGCAGCCCATCTGCCACTCCTTTCTGTGGGAGCCCAAGGCCTGGAGGTCCTCCTTTGCAGCTCACCTGGGGCGCAGGTGGACGCAGCAACTCGAGAGCCCCGACCCAGGTGCACTCCCTGGCTGCTGGTGCCCTCTCCCGTGCGCTTGCTGAGGTCACTAAGCAAGGCCAGGGTCAGCCCTGGGTGCAGGTGCAATCCCGCCCAAAGAAAGCCTTTCGGCCTGTTGCTGTGCTCAGGCCCGTGCTGACCCGGCAGAATCCGGGGTCCACTCTCTTCTCCCTTCTGTCCCCTGGTAGAGGGCTGTGTGGCAGCGACCCCTCACTCATGCCCTCTAGCCCTCTACTCTGTACCGCCTGCGACATTCCCTTCCCCTCCAAGGTGATCCTGCCGGAACCTGGACCACCAGCGCCCAGAAGAGTGAACCTAATGCACCCGGCTGCAGAGGCCTCTCCTCGGCCCTCAGAGGAAAAGGAAGGGAGTCTTCAGACCCAGCAACTTTGCTACGCTCATTGGCGGTAGGGTGCTCCAAGTTTGGGGGAAGCCCGCACTGACAGCCGCTCGGGGCGCCTGGGGTGGGGTGGGGTGGGTGTGAGGTCCGTCGGGGTGTCCCTCGGCCTCAGGACAGTCCTGGATCTGCAGCCCCTTAATGGAGCTGATCTGTGACGTGTTGATTTCCCCTGAGCAAATAAGACTTTGATGCAGTTCCAGCAAGAGTGGTTAGCTGATGAATTGACAAAAACTAATCAGCTTTATTGGGAAACAGGTTAAGGGCACGGGCGTGTCAATAATTCTCAGCCTGACCCCCTCATCCATTAACCGAGGCAGGCTGATTAGAGTAAGAAGACCCTCTCGCATTTTGCACAGAAATTGCTTTCATAAACTCACCATTATTAGCAGTCGATGCGAGCAGCTAATTTAGAGAAGACATCCCAGGCACGTCACATCTATCATCCGGGTTTATGTATCATTATCTCATTTACAGAATGTCGCAGTATAATATGTGTTTTTGGCAACAGGCTTGGCAGCGCCTGGGCTGCGCCGCTCTTTTTAGCAGCACAGCGGAGACCTCCTTCCCCACCACCGGGCCCGGAAATGCCCCCATGAGGGCCGGAGCCGGAGGGCGCTTCCCGGGCGGGCAGCGAGAACTGGGGTCCTCCCCACACCCACGTGCGCCCCTCCCAACGCGCACCTCCAGACGCGTGCACCCCGCGCACGCCGCCCCAGCTGCGCCCGGCTCGCAGGCCCGCGGGGCCCTAGCGCGCGGCCCGACCGAAGAATTTGCTCCAGCCTCGGAGCCGCGGGGTGCGAGTTCGCCGTTGTGCCCGGCATCCCTTCCTCGGGGCTCGGGAGGCGGCGCAGGTGGCCCGGGGCGGCCGCTCCCCTGCGCCTGGGGGGCGCAGTCCCGGCCTCCCTCTCAGGCCTCGGCCGGCTGGGTCGCAGAGGCCCCGGGCCTGTGGGACAGCCCGCCGGCCCGGAAGGCCCCTCTCCGCCCTCCCGGGCTCCCGGGGCGGCGGGTCTGACCTTTCCCTCCCCCGGCGGCGGCGGCGACACCGCGGCCCAGATGCGCCCGGCAGACCGGAGTGGGCCACCTGTTCCTCCGGCTAATTATTTTAATGTAGGGGCCCAGCGTCACCGGGTGCGCGCCTCTTGCAGCGACAGACGGCGGCGGGGCCGAGGACCCAATCCAGCCTTTCAATGGAATTTCCCAGATGGGCCGAGGGGAGGCCAGGCGGGGCACCAGGGGCCCTTTAACGAGTTCATTAGCCAAATTATCTTGCCCGCAGCACAGGGCCCGGGAGACTGGGGGAAGGGAGCTAGCGCGGAGCGGTTCCGCGGGCCTCTCTCCCCCCTGGTCTCGGCGGAGGTGAGGTGGGGAGATGCTGAGTGCAGGGAAGGGGAGAAAAGCCCCAGCTCAGCGGGCATCGGGGAAGGGGAGGCGGACCCTCCTCTGTCGTTTAGCAGGCCACCTCCCTGCCACTGTTAGGTTCCACAGGTGGGAGCCCGGCCGGGTCAAAGGCCAAGTGGGAAAAAGTGTTATTAGATGCATCCAATGAAGAGACTATAATGTAATAAGGAACGTGACTGACCGGGCTATGGTGTGAGGCCCGACTGCAGGACTTGAAGCCAGAGCCTGGCCTCTTTGCTGTGGGTTCAGGAGCAAAGTGCCTTGATTTCTCAGAGCCTTAGTTTGCCCGTCTATAAGATGGGGGCATGGGTGTGATTTCCACAGTTACAATGACTAGGAGGGGACTACTAGGAGGGAACTCTTAGAAGGTGCATTGAAACAGTACCATGAGCACTTGGACATCCCGGCAGGAGTGGGGCTCGAAAATCGGCCTCGCCAGCCCCTGCCCCACCGTACTTCCAGCTCTTCTCAGGGCCTCAGGTTCCTCGTGGGTGAAACAGTCCCTGTTGACATGGCGGAGCAGGGCAGGGAGTCGCCTTCTGCCCAGCTGACCACATCCCACCCAACCCCACTTAGGAAACCTGGGTGTAGGTGTGATGGGGAGAGAGGCTGCCCTGGGAAAGGCGGAGGAAGCCCAGGGATGGCGTTTCTGGCAAACCAGCCCCCTCCTTTTTGCAAATACAAACCCCCCCCCCCCCCAAATCCACCCCAAGTCTGAGATCCGTCCTGGGGCCTTGAGTGTGCACCTGCGGGCAGGGGCTGGGGCCAGGCTGAGAGAGATGAACTTGACCCAGACACCATTTGCCCATCTTGAGGCATATCCCCCAGCTCTGGGAAGTCATGTCAGGTGGAGATCCAGTCTCTCTCTCTGTGTCTCTGTCTCTCCCCTCCGCCCCCCCCCCCGCAGCCTCAGCTGCTGCCACCTCAGCACCGATTAGCAACAACTTCCTGCCATTATCCACCGTGGATTTGGACATTAACGCGCTACTGCCCAGCCATAATTTCGAGTCAGAGCGCACTAAAAAGTTCACACACTGAGGCATTAAAACGCCCCCAAGCAACGTCTTCCGTGTATTTGTGCTTCTCCCCCGTGCTGTCATCCTCACCCCCACCCCCACCCCGCCTGCGGGTCAGCAGCCACCGTTCAGGCTGGAGTGGAGCCAGCCTGCGTAGGTCTGACCTCCTAGGGGCCAGAGCTTCTGGCTCGGACTCTGCAACCCTCTCCTCCTGCCGTGGAGGGGGTGTCGAGGGTGGGGAGGTGTGGCCAAGCACCTGGGGCCACAGGGCTGCCTGAACACCTTAGAAGGTGGGTCCTCGATGACCAGACACATTCCCCTGGGAGATGGGAAAGCCGGGCTCTCCCAAAGCAGATAAACATCGTTCTCAGTCTTAAATTACCGAGGCGCAAGACTCACTCACAGAGAACTGTAGGTCCCCGTTAGCGATGGTTTGGAGAGGGGTCCTGTGGGCCTCTGCATTCTGAAAAAGCTGGCTTCGCAGGTGCTCGCACTACATACCTTGTTTCCGATAACAGCTTGAAGTAGAGGCCACTGTGTGAACCTGCGATTAAATTACATTTAATTTAAACCCTCTGGCAAAATACAGTCTTCTGGGGAAGGCTCTGTTGAGGGCCGTTTATCCCCAATGTGATTAAAGGGACTCCAGTGAACTTCCCCCCACCCCACGTTTCCGAATTCTTGGGGAGAAATTTGTTTCCCTTTGTAACCCAGGAAGTTCGAATTTGTGCCGCAGAAAGGCTGGAAACGCTCTCCTTCCCTGGGTCAGAAGGAAACCTGCAGGGGAACGGGGACCGTCTCCTCCCGGGGGGCCAAACGCTGAGCGGGGCACCGCCAGGCCTGTCCCTTGCCTTTGGTGTCCCGGGAAGCTGGGAGGCTGCCCAAGGTCCGAGGGTAACGCAGACATTTCTGTATTTGGAGGAAATGTCCAAAAGTAGAAGGCCCGTAGCTTGCCGGATTGTTGGAATGTTACGAATTTAAATCCCGCAGCCTTCCCCGACCTCTTAGCAAGCCCTCGGCAACGAGCCCCATGATCTGGGGCTGGGTCAGGTGGAGAGGGCCAGACCCGCGACCCCGGGACGCCCGGAGGTGGGCCCGGTTCCGGTCCAGGCCCCGGGGCGACACGAAGCCGGGTGCGCAGGGCGAGGCCGGGCAGCGGGGCCGCGGGATAAAGCGGCAGCCCGTCCTGCGGGTCCCACCTCGGGGTGGAGTGCGTCCGTGGGCTCCCACCTTTTCCAGGCCCTTTAAAAGGCCGAGCGCCCCCGGGTCAGGGAGGAGGTCAGCAGATCAAAGGGCGGCGCTAACTACGAGGTTCCTTTGGCCCTCGGGGCTCTGCTGCTGGGGGGCGGGGGACCCCTGCGCGGCCCCGCCCCTCCCCCGCGCTCGCCTTCCGGTGACCCCAGCCCCCTCCCCCCGCGCCCGCGTCCCCAGGCCCGGCGCGGTCCCCGAGTGTCTCTCCCGCGGTTTCCTTCCTCGCCCTCCCGCCTCGCTACAGAGCTGCTTCCCCAGCCGCAGACCCGAGGGTCCCTACACCAGCATCTTCGCAGAGTAACTCGAGTGCCCCGGTTCGAATCCCATCGCCACCGCGAGTTTGGGTCTTGCCCTCAGGCACGTTACCTAGCATACCACGCCTCTTTCCTGAAGGAAAGCCCGAGAGGTTAAATTGAAGTTTAGCTGAGTTCATCCGGGCGTCGGGGGAAGGCATGGTTTCAGCAGATCGGGCTAAATCACCCGCACCGGCCCTGGTCTCAGTTCTGGAAACCTCAAGCTCTGGGAGGGAGGGTGGGGTGTACAAAGCGGTCACCAGGGAAAGTCCTCTTCCAGCCTGTGTTCCAGGACCGGCGGTCCAGAGTCGCCTTCATGCTGGGTGCTCTGTTGTGCCTGCCCCACTTCATGAGAAAGGAAGCAATCTGTAAACGATGAAGAGAGATGCTGCCTCCCATCATCTGAATATGTGACTATATAGGGTTTATCCCAACTCCATATACATAATTCCAGACATGGATGAAAACAGCTCTTTCTTTTGCAAATGTTTGTAAAAACCACCAGTTCTCCTTTCTAAGGAGTGGGAGAAAGGGTAGTGCAGGCATTGTTCAGTATCTAAAGGAAGGCCCTATGGAAAGAGAAAGGGATGCACTGGCGGGAGGGAAGGGACCGGATGGGAGCCAGCTACATGAAAGGGGCACCAGGCCCTCACTGCCGCTTTGCTTGGGAGCTGGAGAGTTCTCCCCGGTGTCCTGGGGCTGGATGCTGTCCCTGGGCACCTGGAGACTGAGGCTGGGAGCAGCCCTCAGACCAGACCTTTGATCTCTCGCTGCGGCCCTTCCCAAGACCAAGCCCTGCTCCTGTCTGCCCAAAACCTGCTTCAAAGCCAGCTGGGCTGGATCAATACAGATGCTGGAGACAGGAAGAGCCCTGGTGTGCTCAGCTTCACACACCATAAACCACACAAAGACCCCAAGCTTCCGAGACCTCTTCCCCTCTCTCTCCCTCTCTCTTCCCGTACAACTTCACAGACACCTCCAATATGTCTTCCCTAATTCTTGGCACAAACAGGGTATCTGATCATTTAAAAGTCATTCAGCACTGCAGGGTCCATTTTGTCTAACCCCGACTTTTCGAGACAAAGAAAGAAATCCATCAAGATAAAGAAGCCGCAGCCACACTGCATTTAGGGAGGAGGCCAGGACCTGGGCCCAGGGCGGGCAGGCTGAGTCCACTTCGGATCCGGCACCTGGGCCCCTTGAGGAACCTGCCTGAGCTGGGTCCCACCTGTGGACGACGTCCATTCTGCGTGCACAGGAAGCGTTATTCTCAGCTGGCCCGGGCAGGGTAGAAGCATGGGGGAGGGGAGATTCTGAGGAGTCTGGGGGCATACTTACTGTAGAACAAAAAGATGGTAAAGTGAATTGCTCTGGGAGTTATAAAAAAAATAATTTTGTTGAGGAAGATGGGGTGATTTATGAGGTCTAGACTGTACAACCCCCCACCAACCAAACTAGCCCCGGCAACGGTTATTTCAGGTAGGAGAGAGGGGCGTCAGGCTCTCCGAGATCCACCTTGGGAAATTTACTCTGCACTCCTTCCCCTGCCCCAACCTCCTACATCATTGCCTTCAGAAGCAGCAGACGGAGGAGGGGGAGGGGATGAGACACGGGAGAGGCAGCCGGCCTCCGAGCTCACCCCCATCAGAGGAGGGGCCCACGTTTGCTTTGCTCTCTCTTGGAGAGGTAGAGTGGCAACAAAGACACTGTTACCCTTTCTCGAAGGGTGAAGGTCTCCTGTCCCAGAACAGGTGGCTAAGCTCAGGTATCTTTGTAAAACCCTCCTTCTGCAGAGGGAACAGACAGGATGGGGAACAGGGCTGGGGATACCGGGAACATTGAGGGCAGCAGGTGGGAACGGTGAGGCTCCTGCAGTCAGACCTGACCTCATTCCAAACTCTGAGGCTTAACAGTTTGCGGGCATGAGACTCTCAACCTCTTTGAATCTGTACTCTGTGAAATAGAGATTTCATCTGGTAGCATAGGGAGGATTAAGGAAGATAATTCTAGAAAGCTCATGGCACATAGTAGGTGTTCAACAGATGTGAGTGTACCCCTCTCTCCACTCAGAGAGAAGGACTGCGTTTTTACCACCACAAAGACATAAGAAAGAGATATGAGAGACAAGACAAACACCATGTAAGTGCTGTTATTTCTATTTACAAGTTAATATTGGATTTCGCAAAGCTATATAACATTTATTCCATTTGCTGTCACTTCTCCACTGCTATCCCCCTAATCTTCCAAGTAGTCCTGTGAGTCTCGGAACTACACTGTTACAATGAAAGAGAAACACCGCTTACCCACAGAATCACTGCAATCCACTCTCACCTGGGTAAAAACAGCCTTTTGAAGGGAAATGACTTGTTCCCTGTATTTACCTTTAAACATCCCTCTTGTGGCAACCTGACCTGCTAATTTTAAAGTTTACCTGGCCCTGTTTTATTTTATTTTTTTCTTGGTCCTCTGCCCCTCCCACAGCCCCCTTCCTGTCCTTTATTCACCTCTCACCTGCACGGGAAGCCAGGCTTCCAGAACCCGAGCTCCTTCTCGAATTCTCACATCTGTCTGGGGAAGATAACTAGGTCTAACGGAGGTATTGACAAAGACCGGTGTTGGTGGCCTCTGGGCTCCTTGACCTGCGCGTCCATTCTTTCTGCTTCAAAAAGCCTTTGGAAATGCTTTTACTGTAAATATTTGAAGTGTGAGTATGGGGCGGAGGTGAAGTCTGGATTCTCATCCCACTCCCTTGCTCAGACAAGGGAAGCCCTTTCCTCCAATTTTCCAGGAGCTGCAGGCAGCAGAGAGCCTGCATTTTCCAGCCTGGGGCCTGGGGCTAGCAGGATCAGTGACCGGCCTCGGCTGACTCCCGCCCGGCTGGGCTTCCCAGGGCCCAGATGGGTGCAGTCTCCTGCCTGCCCACGGGCCGGTGTCCCTCGGCAGGGGAAGAGCTCTGTAATCGAGGTCCTGCTCCATGGCGGGTGGACGACGTCTCCAAGCCGACCTGGGTCCTGCAGGCCGCTCGCACCAAACTCTCACCTTGACCGGGAGGACTGAAGGCGCGGGCTTGTGGAAGGCAAGCTCGCGCTCGGGTACACGTATGCCTCACTCGCCCACAAACAACACCTGCAACGCACAGAACTTCCCCGGAAAGGTGAGGGGGCTGGCGACAGGGACACAAACCCCTCGGGCGCAGGGCTGTCTGCACTGAGCAGAGCGGCTCGACCTGGAAGCAGCGTGGGCTCTCCTTGCAGAAGTGGACACACTCAAGCGCCGGCGAGGAGGAGGGAGAGGACGCACGCTGCTGGCTCTAGGTGACACGAACTCAGACCCGGACAGCGTGTGTCGCGAGCTGGACTCCGGCCGGGGGGCCCACACGGACCCCGGGGGTTGCCAGCCCCCGCCGCCCGCTCAGCGGCCGCAGGAGGGCGAGCAGGCACCCCAGGTTGCGCCTCCGAGTCTTCCAACCCTTGTCTCGGTCCCGCCCCGCCTTCGCGGTTCGGCACCCTGGGCTGTTTAGGACCCCGCGGCGCAGGGGCGGGGCGGCGGGCGACCGGGACGGTGACAGGTGCGCCACTCGGCCAATGGCGGG
>NW_020172629.1:3795250-3801853 GCF_003031525.2 Neophocaena asiaeorientalis asiaeorientalis | reverse complement strand
GGCGCTCTACGGCCACCCGGTCTACGGCTACTCGGCGGCGGCGGCGGCGGCCGCGCTGGCCGGGCAGCACCCGGCGCTCTCCTACTCGTACCCGCAGGTGCAAGGCGCGCACCCCGCGCACCCCGCCGACCCCATCAAGCTGGGCGCCGGCACCTTTCAGTTGGACCAGTGGCTGCGGGCGTCCACCGCGGGCATGATCCTGCCCAAGATGCCGGACTTTAACTGTGAGTACTGCGCAGCCCCCGAGCCTGCGGAGGGAGGAGGAAACGGGGGAGGGGAGCGCCGGCAGAAGGTTCTCTCGTGCGTCCTCCTCCACCTGGCACCTCCTTCTGCTGGTTCTCTGCTCCGAGCGAGCTGTGGGAGCGCCGCGAGGCCGCCTCGGCTCTGCCCGGGGCCTCGGAGGACTCGCGCGGGCTGCGCGATGTGGGATTGTTAGCGAATGATTAAAATGCCCACGCGCGGACCTTGCTTAGCTTCCTCTCTTAATGGGAAGGGGCAGCTGGAGGTGTGAGACTAAAACCTAATGATTAACCGACAGGCTAGAGGAGAAGGAAGTGGTGGGGGAAGGCGAGCCGAGGAGCGCCCTGGAGTCAGGTGTGCCTGGGAATCGGGGGCCACCGAAACCAGGGGTTTATCCTCAGGGAAACGGACGTGACTTCGGTCCCGCATTCTGGGTTCTGGAGAGACCCCCGGTCCCTCCCAGGAGAGGGAGCGCTCCCAGAGTTAGCGAAGGAGAAATGAGCTTCAAGAGGCCCAGGGACGTAAGGCAGGGGCCCCGGGCGACCTCCTGGCCCTTTGCGGGGCTCTGCCCGCCTCTGGAAGGGCGCTGGGTCCGGGGTGCGATGCCCAGGAGGCGGGTGGCCTGACTTGAACAGAGAGATGGCACGCTCCGGAAGGCCGAGAGATGCGCCCTCCTTCAGGGGCTCTAAGCAGCAGGTGCCGGCCTCCGAATTCAGGGCGCCTAGCACAGCGCGCACCCCTCCCCAAGACCGCAGCGCGGGAGGGCTGGCCATCTCCAACCCGAGAGCCGCCCAGCTGTGGGCGGCGTGCTCGCCACCCAGGCGGGACACCTGGCCGAGGCCTGAACCTCTCTCTCTCGGGCTTTCCTGGCGCGCGCGGGCGGGCGGGCGCGCGGGAGTGGAGCTCCAAAGATTCTGGATCTCAGGTCCGCTCGCTCCACCCGGGCACCGCTAAGAGGAAGATGCTTGAGGCTTAACGATTTCAGCCGCCAAACACCCAAACAAAGAGACCCGATTGTTTCCGTCTGAATGGATTTGTTTAGACTGGGGAGACGCAGGCACGGGAAGGGAAAAAAAGCAAAAAAGAAAACAGAAATAAACACTTGCCAGAATTCAGATTCCTCTGCTAGAAGCTACGGTCGTGACTAAACAGAGAAAAGCCAGGATCCCAGGAGGCTGGAGAAGTCACAGCCGGGTGAGAAAATCCCAGCATGTGCGCTGTCTGCCCGCGGCCACCCCAGGCTGCTCCCGGCTCAGCTCCCAGAAGGCCCTAATGGCCACCCATCCCTTCCGTTGGAGTCACCCCTCCCGACCCCAGGCAAAGAAGAGGGCAAGCTTGCTCTCACTTCTGTGGCTTTAGGCATATCTGAGCTCTTGATCTGGGGTCAGCCAAACCCAAGGCACCCTTCCAGGCCTGGCCTCAGAGCCCAGCAAAACCCTTCTGATGGAATGCCACCCCACGCATCTTTTATTGTGACCAGCATCTCCCAGAGCCTGGCAGGCTTAGTCTCCCACCGATGGGGGGTGGGGGCAGGCAGCGATGATCTCCACACAGGCCTCCCCTGGGCTCTGGGTTCCCTGGCCACCCGGCTGTTTTCCCCGGCCTGCGTGGAGCCCAGGATTGCCCAGAAAACCGACTAAAGCCACATCCCTTTGCCAACACACTTAGTCCATCTCTTATTCCTAATCTCGACCCAGAGTGAGCTAATTAAAACCCAGCCAGCTTTAAGTTCAGAAAAAGAATCTGAACACCGAATCCTGAAGGGCAGTAACAGACAGGTGACCATGCCAGAATGGGCTCCTCTGGTCGCTGGAAACCTGTTTGGTTTCCTTTAATTGGTGTCTCAGCCATCAGATGGCATTTCCTAAATGGTCCCTTCAGAGCCAGTGTTTTAATTAAAGTTCTAATGTATTGTCAAGTTGGGAATTCGGGGCCTTGTTTAACTAAAGCGGGGGGCGTGGGCCTTCCCATAAAGCAAATTGCCCATCCCATGGGAGCCTGAGCTCGGCCTGCCAGGGGCTGGCCTCTTTTCTTTCCTTTCCTTTCTTTTATTGTCTAACACTTGTCAGGCTCCTGGGAAATCAAGGGAAGTCTCGCTTTGAGGTCATAAAATTCTCTGTGATGTAACCGTGTGAAATTATGTAAATAAAGCCAAGAGACCTCCTTGAACACGTAGAAAGCCGGATCCCCCTGTGCCTAGGCCTTTAATTTGCGTAATGAGAATTGTCCTGAAAGGCTTCCAATCTCCCAAGGCTCTGCCCCTCTGGACCCTGGGCAGGCGTTGTCAATAAAACATTTTACATGCGGGAGAGTCTCTGATGAATACACATATTTAGGACCAGAATTTGGTCCTTTTCTTCCCTTCCTTCCTTCCTTCCCTCCTCAGCTTTTCCCCTTTTCTCCTATTCCTTTTGTACCTCAGGAGGTGGTGGTGGGAATCCTGCACCACTTCTTCGCTGGGCAGGAAGAAGTAGGAAGTGATTCCGGTGGCCTGTGTGGATTGGGCCTGAGTTGGGGAAGGCGCCGGGAGGAGTGGGGAGGAGGGGGTCCCTGGGCCTCTGCTACTTGCCTTTCTGTCCACCTGCTTTCTACCAACACCCACCCAGGTGGAGAGGACGTGCCTGGGTGATAGGCTCTCTTTAATCAGGACACCCAGGCCCCGCCTGGGATGAAAAGACTTGGTCCCTCTAAACCCAAACCATCTGGACCCACCTGGCCGAGGGGTCCTGGGCTCCAGGGCTTCCTTGGGGAGGGGGCGCTGACACTAAAGAAAGAGCAGTGACCCTGCAGGGCCGGCGAGCAGCGGGCCGTGGACTGACCTGGGCTCACGAGCCTCTCCCACCCCAGCCCAGGCGCAGTCCAGCCTCCTGGGGAAGTGCCGCCGGCCACGCACCGCCTTCACCAGCCAGCAGCTGCTCGAGCTGGAGCATCAGTTCAAGCTGAACAAGTACCTGTCGCGGCCCAAGCGCTTCGAGGTGGCCACCTCCCTGATGCTCACCGAGACCCAGGTGCGCCGCTGCGCCGCCCTCAGCGCGTTCTGGCCTCCCAGGGCCACTGCCGCCCCTGCTCTCTTGATCCTCGGCCTTCCTGGGCACCTGGAGCTGTGCCCATTTGACCTTTAGGGTGTGGATTAACATCCCAGCCAGAGTTCCCATCTGCCCCCAGGGTTCCTATACTGACACCCAGAGGTCTGATTCAGCTGGTTCTGTTGGGCCGAGGAATTTGCACACCCCCCCATTCTGAAGCAGGTGGTCCCCAGGCCACATGAGAGAGATTTCACTCCAGAAAGAGAGGAGGGAACATCTTGAGATTTACAGACAGGTACCCCAGCAGCCCTGGCCCTTCGCACACCTCGGTGCCGGGGTGGGAGGTAGGGGTCTTCGTCTGAGCTTCCTCAGAGCCCCCAGCAGGTCTTTGGGTTTTGCGGACGCGCAGGGTGGGGAGCGCCGTCCCCCTGGAGCTTCCGAGTCCTCCAATGGGAGCCCCACGCCCAGGCCTGGTGATGGAGGCGCGCGCACGGCGGGTGCGGGTGCAGGAGCCCGGGGACTCGGCGGGGACGGAGGTGGCAGGTTTCTCACGCCGCTTGTGCCCGCAGGTGAAGATCTGGTTCCAGAACCGGCGGATGAAGTGGAAGCGCAGCAAAAAGGCCAAAGAGCAGGCAGCGCAGGAGGCCGAGAAGCAGAAGGGCGGCGCGGGCGCGGGCAAAGGCGGCGGCGCCGGGGACCAGGGCGACGAGGAGCTGCTGGGGCCGCCGGCGCCCGGGGACAAGGGCAGCGGACGCCGCCTGCGGGACTTGAGGGACAGTGACCCCGAGGAGGAGGACGACGACGACGACGAGGATCATTTCCCCTACAGCAACGGCGCTAGCACGCACGCCGCCTCCTCTGACTGCTCCTCCGGGGCCGACTCGCCTGCCCCGCGGTCCGGCGGGCCCGGCCACCAGCCCCCGCCCCAGTAGGAGCCCCGCGGCCGGTGGGTGGCGGTCCGGCCTGGATGCTGCGACCCCTCCCATGCCCCCCAGGGCCGCCCCCCAGGCCCGCGAGCGGAGGCGGCCCGGCCCTGGGGGCTGCTGCCCTTGTGGGCCCCAGCAGCCGTCTGCTCTTCAAGGGACGGAAAGAGGGAGGCCCAGCAGGTTCAAACTTGATCTCTGGTTCTTTTTCGTTTAATTTGGTTTGCGCTGGGGGGAGGTGTTTCCGAGAAGAACTGAGCGCTCATCAGGGGAGGCTCCCGGTTCCCCTCCTGCCGAGTGGAGAAGGCGGAAACCTACAGTGTTAAACCACCTCCGAGACTTGAAACCTCTGGACACGCCGTTCTTCTGAGTGCTCAGAAAAGAAAAAATGTTTTGTGCTTATGTATCTTGGGGGGAGGGGGAGGGATTTATGCCATGAGCGTCCAAACTGCTGGAAGTCCCAAAACTGTATTGTCTTTATTTTTGTATATTGTATTTATAAATATATATATAAAGAAATGTCTACTTACGCATGCTAAATTATCATTTAGCTTCTCCCATCGCCCACGATGGAATGTAAAATAAATTGGTTTTTTTACTGGGTGAGAGCGCAAATCTTTTGAGGGGAGTTGTGAAAGCGGGGTTTACTATTTATGTCGTTGAAATGATGGGCTGTATTCCTCAACTGACAGCAGAAGGTGAAAATCAAAATCGCGAATGGGTGTCCGGACCGCCACGTCTCTGGGCCCCGAGGCCGGTGAGGAACTTGATTCCGGCTGCTGGGGAGTCGCAGGTACGAAGTGTCGGTAAAAATACCCGAGGCCAGGTGTCAGCGCGCGTCCGCGTGCCGGCTCACATCAGTCCCGGATGCGAGGATCTCCAAGGAGTAACTTTGGACGCCATGTACTTATTTTCCTCTTTCTCTGACGATCTTCTTGCTTCGCCGGCGCTCCAGAAGCGGAAACACACTATTTGAATGTTTCAGAAAACAAGCTCCAAACCACCAGACTTCACTGGTCTCTGGAGTCCGTGCGGCCCGGGGCGCTGCTCGCGCGCCTTTTCCGCATTGCCTCGCGTAGCACGGCGCTTCTCTTTCTCGTCGGCCCTGGCGTCTCTCCCGAAAAACCTTCTCGGGCCGGCCAGGACTGGTTTTCCTGGATCTGGGCAAACGTCCGCGAGGATAGCACTGGGAGACTGGAGCGCTCCAGCCGGGCCGCGATGGCTGTGGGTTAATAAAGCTCAGCAGCGCGCGCCATCCATCACCGGGCCGAGCCGGGCCTTCACCCTGTGCCGCACGCAAGCCGGGCTCGCCCTCCGCGCGGCTCCCCTTCCCCCACCGCTGACGCGCGGGCCTCTCCTGGGCCTGGAGGAAACAGGTGAGCCAGGGACACTGCTTCTTCCTCCTTCCCTTGTGGCTTCCTCCTTCGTTCTGTTTTTCACTCTTTCTCACCAGCAACTGGTTGCTGATAAATGAGTTCAGATGGGCCTGGAGTTTCATTTGGGTGATTACCGCGCAGGCGAGCGGGGCCACTCCTCGACTTCAGGGCCAGGGTGAGATTAATATCCTCTCTGGCAGCTCATTATCACCCCGGGCTCCTTCCATAAAATCCAACCTCAGCCAAGCCCGGGGGCGCGGCGCTGCTGGGAGCCTGGGCAGGAGCTGCTGTCGGGCGGGCGGCAGGGCGCGGGCCTGGCCGCCTCCGGGTCCAAAGGTGCTTTGGGGGGACGCGGACGTGGTTTGCAACTGGTGGGAGAGCCCGAGAGCCCGAGGAAAGGGGTGGGAAAATTAGAGAGAGGGGATGGGGAGGGGGAGAGGAGAAAGATGCCTTTGGGGGTTGAAAAAAATCTGCAATCCGTGTGTATCTCGTTTTAATTTCTACCACATTGGGGAAGTTCAACCTGAAGCCATCTCTGCCCCGGCTGGCTCCACATCTGGGGATTATTCCCCGCCGCCCCCGTGCTCGGCTGGCCCAGCGTCAGCGCCCCTACCTCAATACTGGGCCCCCCGGGGACCGGCGGCGGCCGGGGAGGGGGTGTAGCATCCGACCTGGAAGCTGGGGCGCCGCCGGCCTCGGCGGAGGGTCCGTCCCTCCACCCCAAGGTGCAGACCCTCCTGAATCCGGGAATCGTTCGCTCCCTCGGCGACAAGGGGCAGAGGCGCACTAAAGGAAGACAGAATGATTGTGACCCCCGGCCCCGTCCTCCAGCAGAGCGACCCCGGGTTTGGCGCGGGGACTTGGCGGCCGGGAAGGCGGGACCCGCCCGCGGCCCCAGCGTCTCCAGCCAGCGGCTTAAGCGCGACGGAATTTATCTCGCTAATAAATTTAATGATCAATTCGTTCTTGTCACAGTAGCTCTTCCCCAAATCAATTATAGCAAATTTAAATATAATCACCGTCTCATCCTCACCCACT
>NW_020172629.1:3764724-3795009 GCF_003031525.2 Neophocaena asiaeorientalis asiaeorientalis | reverse complement strand
GAGCTCTGCCGCCTCGAGGACCGGGTTCCCAGGACCCGGAGCCAGGCCCACGCAGCCCAGCCCTGAGGGGGACGAAGCACTGTTTCCAGACCAGCCCAGGCTTGGCCCTCGGGCAGCGGCACGGGCCTCCGGCGGTGAAGCCCCAGTGCCCGGCGGTCTCCCCGCTCTCCACCCGGCGGGGTGCGCCCTGCCGACCCGGCGGCGCCGGGACACCCAGACCCCAAAGCGAGGGCCGCGCCCAAAGCGGACCCGGCCCTCTGGGAACTCCGCCCGGCCCCCTGCCCACCCCGGGAGCCACCCTCGGCGCGGGTTCTCTTCACCTTAATGGGGGAGTCCTCCGTTCTCATAAAGGGTACCTCGTCGTGTGCCAGGGTCTCCAGCGTGTGCGAAGAAAATGTGGTTAAAGACCTTCCTGTGAGGAAGAGACCAATCTATCCGTGCCCTCCAGGCCACAGTCCAGGGATCACCTGTCCAGCCCTCGCAGAGCTCTGGCCCAGGGTCCGAGGGCCCTGACCAGACGCCTTTAAGGCTTGGAGTCTGAAGAGTGCAGAAACGCCTAGAACGTAGACGAAATGGGCCTGTTCCTTTCGCGGTTGGCCTTCCTGCACCCTGTATCCAGGCGGAAGTCAGCTTGGAAAGATCCGCGGGAAAGACTTTCTATGACAGCAAAAGCAAAAACAGGCAAGTGGGATTATGTCAACATTTAAAACTCCTGCGTAGCAAAGGGAACAATCAACACAATGAAAGGCTACCTGGGAAGGGAGAAAGTGTTTGCAACTCAAATATCTGATGAGGGATTAATATCCAAAATATATAAAGAACTACAATTCAACACCAGCAAAAATCCATCCAGTTAAAAATAGGCAAAGGAATTGGATAGACATTTCTCTGGAGAAGCCGTACAAATGGTCCACAAGCACATGAAGAGATCCTTAGCATCACTAACCATTAGGCAGATACAAATCACAACCACAGTGAGCTAGCACCTCCCACCTATTAGGACAGCTGTTACGAAAACAAAAACAAAACAGAAGATAACAAGTGTGGGTGAGGATGGGGTGAAATCGGAACCCTTGTGCACTGTTGGTAGGACTGGAAAATAGTATGGAGGGTCCTCAAAACAAACAAACAACAAAAACAATTACCATATGACCCAGCGACCCTACTTCCGGGTGTATATCCAAAAGAACTGAAAAGGAGCTGGAAGAGATATTTGCACAGCCATGCTCATTGCAGCATGAGTCACAATAAGCCAGGATGGGATACACACGTGCAAACAGTGGAATAGTATTCAGCCTTTAAAAAGAAGGAACTTCTGACACCTGCTACAACAGGGCTAAGCCTTGAGGACATAATGATCAGGGAAATAAGCAAGTCACAAAAAGACAAATGCTGCATAATTCTACTTACGTATGTGGCATCTAAAATAGTCCAATTCTTAGAGGCGGCACTTAGAAGGGAGGTTGCCAGGGTCTGGGAGGAGGGGGAAAAGGGGAGATGTTTAATGGGGAGGGAGTTTCAGTTTTGCAAGATGAAAAAATTCTAGAGAGCTCTTGCCCAACGATATGTATACAGTTAACGCTACTTTACTGGCCACTTAACATGGCTAAGGTGATTAAAACGGGGACACGCCTTCTTACCTTCCTTCCTCCACTCCTCCCTCCCGCCCCTCCTCCCCCCTTCCCTCCCCCCTCTCTCCCTCCCTCCTGCTGAAAGGGCAGACTTGCTGTAGAACATCCAAATCCCGGAGAAGGCTTAGGAAGGGAGCATCTGGCCCCCAGGCCGCCGCGGACCTGAGCGGGCGCGGAGTTTGCGGGTCAGACGCTGCCGCCCCTCGCGGTGTGGGGAGCCCGGCCCGCTGCGGGCTGGCTCGATGAGCACCTCCAGGTCTGCGGGTTAACTGACCCCTGCGGCCTCCCCTGCGCTCCCACGCCCCCGCCAGACCCCAGGCCGGGACCGCGCTCCGGGGGTGGCGGGCGCCGCGGGGAGGGGCCTGCGGGGGGAGTTCCCGCAGGACGTGGGCGCCCCCCACCCCGTATCAAAGTCCTGCGGTGCCCTGTGTCTCCCTCAATAAAACTAATCCCTTTGGAGGAGTGACTCAACCGAGAACGCTGCGGTGTTCCAGACTACGAGGCAAATATGTTTTTCAGATTTGGTTTTTATGGTCGGATTAAAGTTTATTTTCCATAATAGGGCACCTAATAAAACTCATAAAGCCGGGTCTGGGCTCCAGCTGGTGGCCTCATTTAACACTTTCACTTCGTAAATCACTTTACGACGTGCCAGGTGTGTCCCAAACTGGACGCCAACGAGAACCAGACCCCCGCCGCCGTGCCCAGCACACACAGGCAGGCAGGCACACACACACACACGCGCGCGCGCGCGCACGCGCACACGCACACACGTCCCGCGCCCGGCCTCCGGGTCTGGTGCCCCCCGGGGGCCTCCCTGCCTCTCGGCCCGGGCCTCGGGAAGGCGCGCCCGGAATGCCCCACGGGGATCCCGGGGGCAGGAGGTGAAGGCGGCTCGGTTCGCGGTGGTTTGTGCTCCGAGATGATCCGGTTCTGTTACCATGCTGGTGGTTTTCGTATGGGGTCACCTTTCCATTAACAGCCTTGCTTCCAAGCATGTTTTCTTCTGTGCTGAAACAGCATCTTGAAAAAGGATAAACAGGAAGAGTTAGGGTCGTCCATGGCTCAGGGGCTTTCGAGGAGAGAATGGCCCGCTTTCCCTTGTCCGTCCTAGGGGACAGGCCAGGTGTCCCTCTGGGGCCGGTCCTTCTAAGGAGACGCGCACACCTAAGGTTCTTAAAACAGAGACACCAACTCTGTGAAGCTTGCCGTTGATTTTTTAAATAGATAAATCTGTAAAGGGAATGTAAGTTGTGTCTGTTTCTTTCCCCCCGTGGGTCTGCAACCAGGCTTATTACCTTTCACCACCCTGCTCCATCCATCCTGGTGATTATTTATCCCCAGGTGCGTGGAGGGGGGGTGTCATCAGATTCCCACCCACGTGCCCTTGGATCAGGCACCTGTGTGACACTGCAGCCTTTTCACCCATGAAAGAGATAATAGCCAACTCAGAAAATCCATCCACCACGCATTCATTCAGCCAGCTGTTTTAGAATAGCTGCTCTCTGCTGGACACGGTTCTGAGCACCAGGGTGCATGCGTGAATAAAACAGACAAAAATCTCCATCCTCCTGGAGTTACATAGTAGTGGGAAGATAAGACTAACAGACACTATATATGTGCCTTACCTAGTGTAAAACGTGCGTGGATCCATGAGGTTAGGTGTCAGGTAAAGTAAGAGTGAAGGAGGAAAGAGGTCTACAGCCTGAACACAGTCCTCACTGGACGGCCCGTCATTCTCAGCATCACCTGGGATGCAGGACTTTGACCTTCTGGTGCATGATGGGAATGTGAGAAATCGGGTTGTAGCTGCCTGCCTTTAAAGGGGTTGGAGGATAAGAATTAGAGACCTCTAAGAACTGTAGAGGGGACTTCCCTTGTGGTCCAGGGGTTAAGAATCTGTCTGCCAATGCAGGGGACGTAGGTTCAATCCCCGGCCAGGGAATTAAGATCCCACATGCCACGGGCCAACTAAGCCCGAGAGCCACAACTAGAGAGCCCATGCACCACAACTAGAGAGACGCCCGTGCACCGCAACAAAAGATCCCACGTGTCGCAACTAAGACCCGATGAGGCCAAAAATAAAAAAGTATTTTTTAAAAAACACAAAAACTGTAGAGTCCAAGTGATCGAATATTCACTTCCTGATTCACAGTGTTTCCTAAACCTGTTGGTAGAATAAATATTCCAGAAAACAGATGCACATGTGCATGGTGGAAGTGGGAATTTGGGGACAGAAATAGATTACATGTGTGATTTTTTTCTCCCTTCCTTCCTTTCTTTCCACTTTCCATAAAGCATGATGTCAGTACCTTATAATTAATACATAATTGTATTAGTTTTAGGTGTACAGTGATTTCTTAATTTTCATAATTCAGGCATTTAAGACCACTCCGGAAAATAAAAGAGAAAACCGAAGCTCTCACATAAAAGGTTCACTGCCAGTGTTAGAGAATCCGACCCCGGGCACAGAAACTCACGGAGCCATGAGGGCTGGGAGTGGGCCGCACCGCCTTCCTGTACTTCAGGTGCCCTGTGCACCTGCCTGGGGCTTGGGTGCCTTCCCTTCACGCACAGGGCATCCCGTCTCCACGCACCTGCACAGGCCGTTCTTCCCACCAGACTCACGTCCCCCTCATTTCCTGAGTCCCGTCCCTTCTCCCAGGCCTGTCACCTCCCCCGCAATGTTCTGTGCCCAGAGCAGAGGGCTGTGGAGAAGGGCAGGGACCCCAGAGCGTGGGCTTGCATCCCGCCTCACCTAGTGTGTGCCCGTGTCCCCGTCTGTAAAAGGGGGACCGGGTCAGTCCCGGTCTCCCAGGGAGAGAGGAAGCTTGGGCAGCTGAGCGTGTGCCAGGCCCCACATACAGACTCAGGGAACAGTTCAGCAAACCAACGTCCTCGCAGCTCTTGGTCTCCACACCCACAAGGCACAGGGGGCACCCTGGGTCCATGCGCTCCAGTGAGGGTCCTCGAAGTTGAAGTTCCAGGCTAATCTGGGAAAGAGATGTGGTGGGTAGGGGTGTGAGGGTGGGGAGGAAGGCTTTGTAAAGACTCCTTGGGACTCACAGGAACCCAGGAATAAGAGCCAGGGTGAGAGTGCATGGGTGAGATCCTGGCACTTACTGACTGGGAGGCGTGGGGCAAGTGACTTGACCTCTCTGTGCCCCACGGTCCTCTGTCAAGTGGGGAACGGCAGCCCCTGTTTCGCAGGGTGGCTGTCGAGAAGCACACAGCGCAGGAGGGAAGGGCCGAGGGCCGCCCCAGAGGAGGTTCAGCCACGTCAGCCCCTCCCACACAGGGCCCGTGGTGTCCCCGCTCTCCACACGCTGCCCTCCTGGACTCGCCTGCTGGAGGCACACGGACCCAGGGCCACCCTGTGTCCACACCGGCATGATCACTTCTCTTGGGGACTCCTGCGGAACGGAGAGAGAGACAGAGAGACAGAGACAGACACAGAGAGGGAGAGAGAGCGCAAGAGCCATCAGCTTCCCGTGAACCTGCCTCTCTGGCCAGCCTGGAGCCCTGGAGCCCAGCCTCCTTTTGAGCCATGAGGCGTTTGCAAGTGGGGTGCGCCTGGAGCCTTGAAAACGGCCTGTCCGCCTGCTGCGCTGGAGAGGCACGGGCGAGCTGGGTAGATGCGGGCGACACGCAGGTTGACCGCAGCCACGAGAGAGTCCCAGCGGAATCGCCAGCCCACAGAAAGATGAGCTGACGGCTGTTGTCGCAGGTCACTGCGTCTGGGGGGCTGCTTACACAGGAAAAGCCAGCTGATCCAGTACGTACTACGCGCGCAGCTCAACCTGCCAAACCACGGCCGCACAAAGAGCTCCGCGAGCTCCCGCTACTACCTGCTACCTGGACCCACAGCTGCCGATCTAAGTGATACTTGCTGAGTGAGGCTGCTGTGGCCAACACTGTACCAGGCCCTGGGCAGAGAGCAGAGAGCGGCAGAGCCCTGCTCCCCGTGCCGGGGGCCTCAGGCTGGAGCCGGCTGGAGGCAAGGTGCCCAGGAGGGTACCCAGGAGGGAGCAGCGCCCTGGAGATGTCCACAGACTGCTGTGCCTGTCGGTAACCGTGGGGTCTGAATTCTCACCGCCATGGGCTGCGCCCGCTGGCCTGTTAGCTGCTTCAGTGCAAGGGCCGTGTAGGCTATCGTATCAGTGAGGACCCGGCCGGCCGCACGCGGCAGGAGAGCCAAAGGAACAGTGGCTTTCACGGACAGAAATTCATTTCCTCTCCTGTAAACCCGGGCTGCCAGCGGCTGGTCTGGTGGCCCCGTGACCCCCAGGGGCCACGGCCCTTTATCTCGTGGCTTTTCCTCTGTGGTTCAAGGTGGGGCTTGGGCTCCACATCCCGACCAACACGACCAAGGGCAGGTGCGTGTGTGTCCTCCCCAGGGGTTCAGGTGTGGCCCCTTTGCTCACATCCCACTGGCGAGAAGTCTCTCTCTCTCTCTTTTGTTAATTTGGCTGAGCTGTGTGGCTTGTGGGATCTCAGTTCCCCGACCAGGGGTTGAACCTGGGCCCTGGCAGTGAGAGGGTTGAGTCCTAGCCACTGGGCCGCCAGGGAACTCCCGGGTGAGAAGTCGTAACACGGCCATGCTAAGCTTCGCCGGAGGTTGGAAAGTGAGTCTTTATTTCCATTTGTCCACAGGCCTCGCTCAAAATTGGGGTTCTATTCCGAGGGAGGATGGGGCATGACTGGAGGACAGCTAACTCTGCCCTGGGTATTTGTTTGGTTCTTTGTGTGTGTGTGTGTGTGTGTGTGTGTGTGTGTGGCAAAAAAACACATAATAGTTATCACTTTAACCATTTGTAAGTGTACAATTCAGTCGCACCAAATGCACACAGTATCGTGTACCAACACCTGTATCTGTTCCCCAAATGTTGCATCACCTCTGTCCCCATTAGACACTAACCCCCTTCCCCCTCCCCTGGGGAACCTCTACTTTCCAGCTCTGTGAATTTGCCTGTTCTAAGTATGTTTTGGTCCTTTTGTGCATTTCCCACTGTATCCAGTATAGAGACGAGCACATCAAAGGGCTCCAGTAAATTAAGCTGGTTTTTCCCACTTCAGCAAAGGTACCGCTCTCCTCCCAGGCGTTTGAACCAAAGGCTCTGGGTCACACCCTGCTTCCTCTCGTCCTCCTGGCCCAGCTCCCCTGCGGCCAAGGCTGCCCGTGGGACACACACGCTCCAGGGACCTGCCCCAGCATCGCCACCTTTGCCATCCCTCCCCGACGCCCCAGGCTGCCCGTTCCAGGCGCCAGCATCTCTAGATGTGACTCAAGTACATGCTGCTCACTAGGACACCCCTCCCCCCAGCAGGAGCCTGAGGGCGAGGGAGCTAGCAGAGCAGCGGTAGGAGTCAGAGGCCAAACATCTCACTTTGAAAAGTAAAACCAGTGCACCAAAAAATGTAAGTTCTCTACTGTATAGCACGAGGAACTATACCGAGTATTATGTAATAACCTATAAGGGAAAAGAATCTGAATCTCTGTATATGTATAGCTGAATCGCTGTGCTGTACGCATAAAACTTACACGGTATTGTAAATCTACTCCAATAAAAAATTAAAAAAAAACTTCTCTGCTAAATTTAAAACCAGAAATTCAGAAATCCTTCCGGCTACCTTGACCTATTTCCTTTACCGATTTTCACAGGTGAAGGAAACACCTGAATCGTCACACACTGCACTCTTGGCAGCTTTTCAAAATTGCTTGAAAAACCCAGGGGTGCGTGTGACCCTCCCGAGTCCCCGGCGGCGGCTCTGGGATCCTCCTGCCCGCGGCCCCTCCTAGGGTGGGCTGGGGGTCTCCTCGGGGCCATGGACGCGCCCCAGTGCCCCCATAGCGTGAGGCCTTCTCTCTCCTATCTTCATAAAACAAAGTAATTCGCTTTTAATGACTGCCGGTGTTTTCTTTCCCAGTTCTGTTTGAGCAGATAATGTGTCGGAGGCTGTCCCAGCAGGGTTAAACCACCGTGACCTTCATAATCAGAGAACAGAAATAAACGATGTTTACTCATAAATGTAACCGAGTCTCCGGTGCCCAGATGCCTCCTAATCACAGTGGGGGTGATAATATTTTCCTTTTATCAGGCCTCTCACTCACAGGTAACAAAGTGCTTTATTATCCTACCGTGCAGGTAGGGAGCCCTCGGTCGCACAGTTTCCCAAGCCGGGACGCACTCGGGGTCTCCCTGCTGGTGGCCCCACTGGGCCGCCGGAAGAGTCGTTCCCCCGAGGGCCCCACAGGCCTGGAGATCTGGGTGGCCGGAGGGTGGGCAGGGAGCAGAGACCCCGTGAGTCCCCTCTGGGATCTCGACAGGCCCACTTGGCCTCTGCTGTCAGGGTACAAGTCAGTGGAACAGGCCCCTCCAGGCCAGGCTGACCTTGCAGGGGGAAGTGGCCAGATCACCACTGACTCTCATGCGGGTTGTTTCCGCTGCCACTTGCTTCACAGGAGCTGGGCCAGGAGCTCAACGGGGAGGCGGCTGGACCCCACGGGTGTCGGGGAGAAAGTGCAGGTCTGCACCGGCCTGAAACCCGGCTTCTTCCAGGCCCGAGTGGCCAAGCCTCCGTGCAGGGAGGACAAGGCCCAGAGGAGAGGTGACTGGACAGTGACACTCTACAAAGCACCCATCCCCGCCCCGGTCCCCGATGGCACAGCCAGGCCACTCACGAGTCCAGGGAGTGTGGGCCTCACTCCAGCTGCCCTGTACTGCGCTGCGTGGACAGACCAAGGGCACATGGGACAAAACAGCAAGCCCAGCCCCAAAGTCCATCGTGAATTTTCCGCTTCTCTGTTTCACGGCTCTGGGGGGATGTTCGTGGTGGGGACGGCAGAGCCACTTTCCCAGGGCAGGCCCGGGCCCTGCTGTCGGGCACCAGGCCAGGACGCCATGGCCTCTGCCGCTGATTTATCAGTTAGCCCCAGAGTAGCTAAAGTAGTAAAGCAGACGCTGGCTGCCCTATTAAATCTGATTTAGAAACCAGAGAGGTTTAAAAAATCTCATTGTCCATTTAAGTCAAAACGCATAAGGATGCTAACGAGCACTCTGTGGGTCTGGCCGGCTAGCTTGGGACCAGATCGAAAAGTACTTCCTCCACCAGTCAGAAGTCTGAGGGCAAGGATAAAATAAATCTCAAATAATTACGTTGTATTTTCGATGAGTTAAGTAAGTGTGCTTTATGCCGTGGACATGTGAACTTGCTTCTCTGCACACAGTAAGCCCTGGATAAATACTTACTGGGAAATCTGTGTTTGTAATGCATTGTTTTTGCATCTCGTCTGGTAATTCTGCCCTTGGGCACATCTGTTCAGAGTTGGCTCTTTGTAGGAAATCAGAGCTTTGGCCAAGCCTGGGCAAAATTAAGTAATGACAGTAATAGAAATAATCTTAGCCCTCAGTTTTAAGGTGTGTAGGTGCCGGGCACCCTTGTACAAGCGCTGGACTCCTGGAGCTGGGCTGGCCTTCAGTGCCTTGGTTTCACCTTGTACTTTTTTGCAAGCTTTGTTCTACTCTCATTAAGGATAATTTCCCCAGAGACAGTAAAAAATGTCCTGGATTACCCATCAGCGTTTAAGAATTATAAAGTAGATACTAATTCAGACCTTCAGAATGATATTCACGGGAAATCGTGGCTTGAGGAAGAAGAAGGCCTTCAGAGACGCCCTATTTGCACTTCAGGGGGAAGTAACCAGAGAGAGAGGTTCTGCTCTCAAACAATTAACAAGCACCTCCTTTGTCCAGATGGGAACCTACCCAGTGACTGACCCGGACACAGTGCCAGGTCCTCTGAAGGACACAAAGCTCATCACAGGTCGTAAAATCGCAGGCTCCTAGAGTTAGAAGTGCCCTTACTCCTGCTGAGGTCAGGCTGTCAGCAAAGCTGATAAGCACGCCTTCTTTGGCCAAGTTATTGATACAAACGTGGGGGAAGGGGGAATGCCGAGCGCAGACAGGGACCCGGAGCTGCTGCTGGGAACCTTCCTGGGCCCGTTGGACGGACGACGGGTCTGCTTCCCGGTACTGCTTATCCGCGCCCATCGCCCACTGACCTCTTGGCAGCTGTGCCCTTGCGGGGACAAACCAGAACAGCTGGCCGCCCTGCCTACTCTTCTGAACGGACAGGATTAGGGACCCACGAGAAGAGAAATGAGAGTAGTACGGACTGAAGCAGCTGTTAGTGAACCCATCCTGAGTTTACAGAAATTACCGCTGTCACTCCAGGCACTCACAGACCTACGTGAACAATTAGAGAGAGCCTCGATGGCAAATCCATTTTATAGGTAAGAGCACTTCAGAGATGCAGTGACTGCTGTGTGCTAGCAGCAGGCTGGCCTTGAGCTGGGCTGGTGCCAGCAGTGGCCGGGCCCGACGTGCTTGTCCCTTCTACACCTTGTGACTGACCAATGGGCAGGCCAACAAGAGCGTCCCCATCACCTAGTCGAAGCGGGACCGCTCAGGGACCGAGCAACAAAACTGCGCTACGAAACTCTACCCCACACCTGGATTTACAGAAGCTCGGCCAGCGCAGCTGGGGCTCCCCTCCACCTGGCAGGGTCTCCTCCCGACAGGCAGGAGAATGGGTCGCCAACCTGGGAGCACGGGCCCCGCCCCAGCCCGAACCCCGCCCAGGCTCTGCTGGGAACCAGTCTCGTGCACTTGCCCCAGCCAATGGTAGCGTCTCGCCATCTGCCGTTCAGACTCGCCTGTCATGGCTTCAGTCGTTTTGCGATGGGTGGTCTGATCGTCCCGGGGGAAGAGGGCGAGGGGTATAAGAAGACTCATTTTGAAAATTCATGTATTTTTATTGACTTGCCTGTGGCTGCGTGGGGTCTTCACGGCTGCGCGCGGGCTTTCTCTAGCTGCGGCGAGCGGGGCTGCTCTTCGTCGCAGAGCGCGCGCTTTGTTGCCGTGGCTTCTCTTGCTGCGGAGCACGGGCTCTAGGCGCGCGGGCTTCAGTAGTTGTGTCTCACGGGCTTAATTGCTCCGGGGCATGTGGGATCTTCCCGGACCAGGGCTCGAACCCGTGCCCCCTGCATTGGCAGGCGGATTCTTAACCACTGAGCCACCAGGGAAGCCTCAAGAAGACCCATTTTTAAAGAAGAATGCCAGTTAATAATGTAGGAGGGATGACAGGACTAGAAAATGACCATTTTGCAAGTAATAATTGATCCTGGCAAGGATCATTAATGCCTGCCTGACCCACTAGGCGAAACATTGGTGGGAACAGGAAACACACGTTTTGCCACATTTTTTTCCTTTGTAAGATGTCCTTAACTTTTGGTGACTAATTTCCCTTAATAATTACAAAGGTAAAAACGTACCTTTGCCATGGGGAGGTCTGCTGGCCTCGAGCGTGGCCAGTTGTGAGCTTCGTACTGTCTGTCCCGAGACGCCAGTGTCACCGGGCTGTGATTTTCCCAACCATGTTTACGTGGAGCCCACCAGGATTTGTTGTGACAACGGCCAAGACTCTTGAAAGCCCAGTTTCGTGAGAAATTTTAGACGGGGGTGGGTGTTGTATACTAAAAGAGAAATAAAAGGAAACGTAATGTTTGAACCTTGATTGTATTTTGTCTAGGGAAAAAACAGCTATAGAAAATTCAGTTTCGAACAACTGGCAGTATGAAAACTGAATCGTCTGCTGGACTCTGTCACTAAATGCATGTTCATGTTCTCAGGTGCGGTAATGGCATCACCAGTAATGGAGAATGAGGGGTCGGGAGTCAAGTGTCGATGTCTGTACTTCCAGTCGATGCCATCAAAACGTGTGTGTGCATAAATGGATGTGGATTAGATACAAAAAGGAGAAAAAGCAAATGTGGCAAGCGTTAACAATGGGCAAACCAAAAAAATAAAAGCAGAAGAATTTGCCCTCTTTCTTTGGAAACACTTCTGACAAAGTAAAATGAAACAAAGAGTCCATTTTAAACGATTTTCTATAGAAAATAATTTTTAAATGCTCTTCATCATTTTTACCTCGGCCTGAAGTGAGTCCCGCCCAGGTTTCATATTTCACTGGGCCCTCAAGGGGCATCCCCCACCACCACTCTGGTCTGCAGGAGCAGACCCAGGTAGATGTGAAGCGCAGGAGAGGGAGGAAAGGGACCGCTGGCTGGGTCCCCAGGGCGGGAATAAAGGACACAGACCACGCTGGGGGTGGGAGTGGGGGTCAATCTCCTGCAGACTGGATATTTGAGAGCGGGAAAGTGCCCACGCGATAACCCCCAGAGGCCGTGGCCATGTGTCTTGCTTTGGACGTGCTCAAGGTCAAAATCGCTCTGCTCCCGAGGCCGGTGGACACACACAAGGCATTGTTTTCCAAACACACACAACCCTGGGTGTTCTGAAGTCACCTTTGCAGGCTTAGAACATTTAAAACTGGTCCCCATTTTCCCTTTCATCGTCTTATCATGCAAACATCATTTTTCATCGTTTATTCGGCACCACTCAAGATAAACGTCATCTTGTGGACTTGACCCCTTTCCCACCAGCTCTGTCAACGTAGAATATGATGTGATACGAAATGTAAGGGTGAGAAAGAGAAAACTCCGGATTCCCAGGCCAATATTACTTTCCCAAGAAAATCTAAGTTTTACTGACCTTTCGTTACACTCTCTGAACATGTGTGCATGGAGGTGTTCCCTACACACCTGCTCGTGCATCCGAAGTGCTTCGCACTCGGGGAAGACGTGAGGCCCCCAGAGGCTCACAGCGTCTTTGTTGACGTCTGGTTGCTGCCTGAAGTTGCCTCCGCGGTTACAGAGCTACTACCCCCAGGATGGGCCTGAATTGCTGGCTGACAATCCCCAAAGCCCAACTCCCGGGCCTGTTTCCAGGCCCTCCCTCGGTTTCTGCTCTCTGAACGAGGAGCGCCCAGCATCCTGGTCTTGGCTTTCTCCTCATAACTCAAGTCTCCTCGAGGGGTTCCAACTCCCCGCCCTCAGGCCCCAGCTCCAGTGGTGTGTCTGCACCCTCAACCCCGACCCCGATGTTGACAAGCCACCGGGGGCATCCCGAACTGCCCCTCCCCCGCGCCCCTCCCCCTCTTCACTGAAAGGCACCAACTTCCCGTGCGTGTCCATCGGAAACATCTCCAGTCTTCCTTCGCACAGCTGCTCTCCTAGGCCGGACTCATCACTTCCGCCTGGAAGGTCACGAGGACCACCTACCTGGTCTCTGCCACCAGCCTGCCCACATGCTGACCCACCACCTTCCTTTGTCCAGCAATATTCTTGAAAACACAACTTCGATGATCTAACTTCCTTGGCAATAATCCTTCGATGGTTTCCTATGGTTGAGCAGATAAATCCCCAACTCCTCAGCATGGAGAAAGTGGTCCTTCACAACCAGGTTGCGAGTTCCTGTCCTGCTGTCTGTCCTGGGTCCCAGGGCCCCACATGGCCAGGCTCCACACTCTCGACCCCCTGCTGGTGCCCTCGTGTCCTCCGAGTGCCCCCTCAGCCCCTCTTGGAAGAGCACGCCACGTCCCAATGGCACGTCCTTTGAAAAGCTCTCCGTCCCTGAGCGCTGGGAATAGCTGGCTGTCCCCATCACTCTGACTACAGGACCTGTCCTGTTAAACTTAAATGATGGTTTTGAACCCTTCAAGCTGCCCCAGGTCTCAACTCCACGTGTGGCACCCAGGAGGCCCCCAGCAAACGTTGACTGCGACCAAGTCCCAACTCTTACTCGGGTCCTCCTAAAGAGAGGCTTTGAGCTGACATAATTCAGAGACACCACAGCCTGAGCACAAAAAACAGCCACACACACAACTGGAAAAGTTGAAACTGAATTACAGACGGGCTGAGAGTCAAGAGCAAATGTCGGGTGCTGAATCCCGCCACACCAAGTAACACCTGAAGGGGACGCACAGCATCCTGCCGTGACATCTCGGCCGGGATGCTGTCTGTGCCCACAGGTCAGCAGCCTTGCGCCCAGAGCTCTCGGTGACTGATGCCACTGCCACCCAGGCCCAGGACGCAGGCTCTGGTCACGGTCAACAAGCAGGCCCTTCCCTCCATCCCTTCCGGCTCTTCCTGCTAACCCAGGGGCACCTCACCAGTGAAGTAAACCAACAGAAGCAGTGTCACTGCTTTACAGTAAGGCCTAATTATTATTATTTTTTACAAAAGGGGCAGAAGTGATTTGAATTAGGTTATTTTCATGAAAAGACACTGGAACGTTTTAGACCTCTGAAGAATGTGTTCTGCGTTATGAATGCTTTATGAAAATTGTTTATTCTGCAATAACTTAAAACTTAAGGAAAAACTATAAAAATATACTTCATGTGTATAAACTTCACCCAACAATGAACATTTTGCTTCATCTGCTTTCGCTCTGTCCATGAGCACAGGAAGGGAGGGAGAGAGCCGCTATATCTCAGGTGCATCCTGAACACGCATCCCTGGCAGGCGGTTCTGTCCGTGCGTGTTTATATCCCGAGGACACCGCTCAGCAGGCGGCACCTGCTGTGTCCAGTGTCTGTCTGGTGACTTCAAAGTTGTTCGGGAAGGTGCGTCACACCTGGACTCGATGGGTCTAAGTGACAGACACTCGCGGGGAAGGAAGATGTCCTTTCCCACGTCAGAAATTCAGGTGAGGAACCAGGATCGTCCCCCCGCTGTGCTGCACCCACACCTGCAAGGCTTGAGTCAACTGCTGACTCTTCCAGAACACGTGCCTTCCAAGTACTTGAAATAATCAATCAAACCTCAGGAATGTTTAACTGACGGTTTCTGAACTTTTAACCAATACATAAAAGATAAATAAAAACGCCATCCATTTCTTTGTAACTGCACCCTCTAGAGGCTTGCCTGTTAGAAAATTAGGCACTGGCACACCCCCTGGGCAGCATCATTGCTGCCTGGGGCCCGCCCCTCCCTCCCTCCCTCTCCCCTGCCTCCTAGAGATAGAAACATAGGTATTTGAAGACAGTTCAAAACACAAATACCGTAAAACCTTGGACCAAAATAGAGTTGTTTTTGGTTTGTTTTTGGTTTTGTTTTGCGGTAGGCGGGCCTCTCACCGTTGTGGCCTCTCCCGTTGTGGAGCACAGGCTCCGGACGCGCAGGCCCAGCGGCCATGGCTCATGGACCCAGCCACTCCACGGCATGTGGGATCCTCCCGGACAGGGGCACGAACCCGTGTCCCCTGCATCGGCAGGCGGACTCTCAACCACTGCGCCCCCAGGGAAGCCCCAAAATAAGAGTATTTTAAATACGACAGACTGTGCTGCGGCCCCACATTGCAGGCGAATGAGCACCCCTTGGCCCCAGGCCCTGGCTACGGCCTCAGGGACGCCTTCCCCTGCAGGGCCCCGGCGCAGAGCTCGGCTCTCTCCCGCAGTGCGCTGGCCTCCTTGTCGCCCCCGTGGGCCTGCCCGCCCTTCAGCAGGAAGTGGCTGATGAAGAGCTTCAGGCCCTCCCGCAGCAGGCCCAGCGCGGGGCTGTCGGACACCCTGAGGAGGAAGGGACATGCGTCAGTGACCAGCCGGCCCCCGTCTCAGCCCTAGGGACCCTGAAGCAGGGGACATACCTAGTTTCCATCTGGTCAGAATTCTCAGGTAAGAACTTAATATCCTATCTGTCAGAAATCATTTTCTGTTTGCTATTAGGCAAGTCTCATGTTCCCCAAATTAATGTTCAGGATATTATTAAAATTAAAACTGAAAGCTACATGTAAGTACAACGAACTTGCTTTTATAAAACAACACAGGTGAAAACAATTTCTCTCCTCCTTCCCACATGTTTTATCGCAAGAGCTGGGAACAAACCTTGCAAAAATTAAACCAAGGTCTTCAACTTCCGTTTCCATGAGCAGCATATGTAACACTTTTCGTAAAAAGTGGACTCTGGGTTTGTCCAATTCACTGAATTCAACGACCTAACAGTCCGGATAAAAAATAATAAAGTTACACTGTGGAGCCGACTCTGCAGTGATTTCTGACTCTAGTTTGAGTAAAAAACTATTGCTCCCCTTGCCCCTCAACTAAGGCTATTTCCAGTTTTATAAAATGAACAGCTGTCATTTGACGCGGGGCCCTGGGACCGCTGGTGCACTGCTGCAGGGCGTGCACACCACTGGTGAGAGCAACTCGGCAGTGCTGAGTCAGGTCCAGGGGGCTGATGGGTACCTAGCGAATCAGGAATCTCATTCCTGGAGTTGAAACGTAGATTATCTCCAAGCCTTAAAGAAACTATGCCCTAATTATCACCCTGAGGAGGAAGGGACATGCGTCAGTGACCAGCCGGCCCCCGTCTCAGCCCTAGGGACCCTGAAGCAGGGGACATACCTAGTTTCCATCTGGTCAGAATTCTCAGGTAAGAACTTAATATCCTATCTGTCAGAAATCATTTTCTGTTTGCTATTAGGCAAGTCTCATGTTCCCCAAATTAATGTTCAGGATATTATTAAAATTAAAACTGAAAGCTACATGTAAGTACAACGAACTTGCTTTTATAAAACAACACAGGTGAAAACAATTTCTCTCCTCCTTCCCACATGTTTTATCGCAAGAGCTGGGAACAAACCTTGCAAAAATTAAACCAAGGTCTTCAACTTCCGTTTCCATGAGCAGCATATGTAACACTTTTCGTAAAAAGTGGACTCTGGGTTTGTCCAATTCACTGAATTCAACGACCTAACAGTCCGGATAAAAAATAATAAAGTTACACTGTGGAGCCGACTCTGCAGTGATTTCTGACTCTAGTTTGAGTAAAAAACTATTGCTCCCCTTGCCCCTCAACTAAGGCTATTTCCAGTTTTATAAAATGAACAGCTGTCATTTGACGCGGGGCCCTGGGACCGCTGGTGCACTGCTGCAGGGCGTGCACACCACTGGTGAGAGCAACTCGGCAGTGCTGAGTCAGGTCCAGGGGGCTGATGGGTACCTAGCGAATCAGGAATCTCATTCCTGGAGTTGAAACGTAGATTATCTCCATGCCTTAAAGAAACTATGCCCTAATTAAAACCATACACATACACACACACACACACACACACACACAAACACACAATTTAGACCCAGAACAGACTAATTCCTACATATAACAATCATAGTATACCTATACAGTGGAATCCTATACAGCAGTAGTAAAATCTAAGGACAGAACTGCAGATATCAACATGGATAAATTTCAACCTTATGCCAAATTAAGTAACTGTAAAAGGACATCAAAAGCCTGGTTAACCACATGCAGACACCTACAGCCACAGCGCTGCCTACAGCCAGAGCCCCGTGAGGTACGGAGGGGCCGGGCTGCCTCAAGGAGTCTCCAGGACCTGCTGCACCTGAGGAACACGCCACATCCTGTTCCATTCTGAGCTCAAACTCAAGTGAACCGAAGGCAAGACTCCCCCCAGCAAGGAGAAGGCACTAGCTCTCCGTGCTGTAAGTTCTCCCCAGTTCTCGAAGGTGGGACGAGGCTCTGGCCCTCATTTTCAGTACAGTAGCCAAAACCCAAGGGCACATCTCTAACGAACATGCAGTTAACTCGACCAGCGCTCTGGTGAGCAAATACATAAACACAGACGGGAAACCACAGCCAAGCCTGTCCCCAGGATCAGGAAGTGGAAGGCCAGAGGCCGGGCCCCCAGCCATCCCCACCCCTCAGCTTCTCCCACAGTCCACACCCTCAGGACCCCCAGACCCTCGAGGTCCTACTGCCCAGGCCACCGTGACTCGCCTCTCATGTCTAGGCTTCGCTGCCCACCCCGGACCACCTCCAGAGCATCTGCGCTTCATCGTCTCTGACGAGTCAACGTGGGAATCCAACAGGGGCAAGGATGCCCCTGCTCTAAAAGACGTGCCACAGCCAAGGGAGGAGTGGCAGAAGCACAGCTTCTGTACAGCTCCCACATCCCCACTTCTTCCTGACGGAGCAGCGGCCGCCGCGGGACTCATGACGGCCTGTACACGCACCGCAAGTCCCAAGACTGATTCACGTAAAGCAGCAGACAACTGTGACGGCGCCTCGAGCTACTAGGCAAACCTACACCGCGTGCGCATCTGGTGATTTCCTATGACGGTCGGATAATGAGAGTGTTTTCCAGGTGAGTCAGGATCTAAGGAAACGCATATTCTTAAGGTACCAAACATACAGAATTACACCTGGCCCTTGAACTCGGCTTTGGACTGTGCAGTCCACCACATGAAGACACTTTCCACTAAATATGCACTGCAGGACCACACGCTCCAAAGTTGGGTGAATCCTCACGTGTGGAACCAGGATTCGGAGGCTGACTGTAAAGTTACACTCGGGCTACAACTGTGCAGGGGGTCGGTGCCCCTGCGCACCCCCGGGGCTCAAGGCTCAAGCGTACGCTGTCACTTTCAGCGCTTCAAATCAGCTCGCACATTACACATACCTTTAGAATGGAAAGCGGCAGTGACTTGGTCTTCAACAAGTGCGCCACCAGGTGAACCAAATTAGAGAAGTTAGTGGCTGGCAGAGTTTCTAAGTCCCGAAATTTGTCCCATATGCTGAACTGGAATGTCATCTAATAAAAAACAAAGAAAAACAACAATAAGAAAAGGTAAAATTCAACAAGTTATTAGAATAAATCACTAAAAATATAATCCAAAGGTACTGTATTTGTTTACTTAAAAGACCCTAAAAATCGAGACTTTTTAGAGGCAACTACACTCTCCTTCCCATACACAGTAGTCTGAAATAGCTTCACAGTAATTTCTATTACAGTATTTTCCCTTAAATCAGCAGAAACATTAGAAAAAGATGGTGCAACATAAACCAGAGGCACTCGCCGATTAACTGGGTCGTGACCCCTCATTTGTGACAGGGAAAGGTGACATGGGGACACGGCTCAGGTTGTGTGACCCTCTGCACATGGCTCTTGGCCGGGGTGGCCCCTGACTCAGGGCCTGCATCCCAGGTGGGCCGAGTCAGCCAGAGTGGTTAGACAGGAGAGTGGGACACAGGCAGCCTGCCTCCCAGCTGTCACCTGAAAGCTCCTTGTGTAGTCACAGAGCTTGCCCGCCAGGAATGCGTAGAAAGGGTTGTACGTTTTCTCTTGCAGACAGCAGTCAATGAGGACATGAACGATTTCTCTCTCCTGCTGATCCTTAAGCCCCAGCCTGTAAGACAGGAAGAGCAAGGGCTAAACCTTCAATTTGCCAAATTTTAACAGCTTGAAGGCAGAAATCTTTCAGAGGAACACATCCTGTCTGGCAGTTTGGTTAAGTGGGCCGAGTAGACAGGGCCAGGTAGCAGGACTGGAGCTCCAGGCCGTGCCCCAGCCTCTGGCCTCAGGGTTTCCAACAGCGTGGCAGAATGAGGTGACCCCAGGCTCTACAAAGGCCTGTCACTGGTGACCGACCGACAAGAAACAGGGCCTCAGCTGTGGGCCCTTCTTGTTTTTTCTGTTTTCGAAAACCTATGGTCTGGTTTGCACGCAGTAAAATCCATCCTTTTCGTGCACAGTGTTGACTGTGGACAAGGATTCGTAGTCCTACAGCATTTCCCCTGCATTTCCTTCTGAACTTGAAGCAAATAAAGGAAAATTAATTAGACTTTTTAGACGTACTTTGTACACAGATACTTTTCAATCTCATTACAACTAATTATAGAAGTTGTAATACAATTACAACTAAACTAAACAGGAAGTTTAATTTAGACGTAATCGGAAAGACAACTTTAACAGGAAGGTTTCAAGCAACTCATGACAAACAACAGCCACCGGAACTGTCAGGTGGTCACCTGATTTTTTCCAATCAAAATAGATCATAAACTGTCCTAATCTGGAGCTACCAGCGGTCAGTTAGCAGGAGCTGGACTGCAGCCCGTGGCGTGGGGCGGCGGGTGGGAAGGGGCAGGGCCCCGGCCTCCACGACGTGGCACCCAACTCAACAACAGAGCAGAGGCTCGCACACAGGCTTACTTCAGGAGCTTCTCGAATGCATCCAGAAAGTCTTCACTAGTCATAACTGTACAAAATATGTTTCTCCTGATGTCGGTGTTCATTCTCTGCTTTCGGGCGAGCTCCAGTATCTTCGAGCTAACCTGGAAAGAGGGACGACCGGGCGTAGATCATACAGACGTTTCAGTGAAAGTTGTTCTTTGGTTTAGCGTAGCTACTAAGTTTCTAAGAAGTAATATGTGTAATTCTGTGGCTTGACCCGAGGCTAACTGTAAGGTATGCGTAAATACACGTATGTAAACGCGGACCCTTTATTCTTGGGCAACGCCCCCGGCACCCCCACAAAGGAAAACCAGCAAGAGGCAAAGCAAGCCCGCAAGGAGAAAACCGCTTGATCCGGGAGGCTTCGCAGGAGCAGCGGGTCTGCCAGTCCAAGTACCAGTGGGATGAAGGAGAGGTAAGCGCTGCGGCCGGCGGGGGGGGGGCAGGACGGCCAGGAGGGCGGGGAGGCCAGGATGCCTGAGTGATCGTCCTGCGTTCCCCTCACTCCACTCAACGTTTAATTCCCTTTCCTAACATTTTGAGACTTTAAAAGGAAGTAACAGAAATGGAATTAAATGATATCACAAAGCAGTAGCTACTTCTATAAGGTCTTCAAATAAACCCAGGGAAAGCCGCGTGGGGACACAGGTCACACGCTTGGAGGTGGCGAGCACGGGTCACGTACCGTCCCCGTGAGCTGCTTCCGCGGGGTCTTCTGCTGACCGCTGTCGATCATCGGGGCGCCACTCCACGCGGACCCCACGATCCACCAGCGCCCGGTCCGCTCGGCATTCAGGACGCTGTCCCAGGAGACGCGGAGCTGAGTCTCTGTCCCTGAGCCAGCGCCTCGCAGCTGATTGAGAAAACAGCAGCCAGGGGAGGCCGCGGCAGCTCAGAGCCTGGGCAACAGCGACCCTGGCTCTTTCCAGCTCAGATAACAGCGTTTCTGGTGCGTGAAAGCTGTGATGGGTCACTGACAGCTGGGACAGTTAACCAGTTAGGAATAATGCCAAAGTTCGAGGTAAACTCTCAGGGTGTGTGCTTGGGCTTTGTGGGTCTATCACCCAAAACACTTGTCTTAGAACAGCTGTCACGGGGCAGGGGTGGGGAGAGAGGCTCAGACTCAGGCAGGAGGCGTGCCCCAAGGGCCGGCAGTGAGGACTCCACCAGCAGGTGCCTGGGACCTGCCGGAGGAGGCCACTCTGGGTCTGACTGGTGCCCGGGCCGAAGGGCTTGCCCGGGGGCCCCACGCTGAGAAGCTCTGGGGAGCTTAAACAGACGAGCCCCCCACTCCCCAGGCTGGCCTCCTTGGTCCTGGTGGGACCCCGGCCCGGGCCCTGTTCCAAAGTGATCAGAGGTCCTCCCGCGATTCTCCGGCACGGCCAAGGGCGGAGGGCTCAGCGTGGGGCGCACGCAGCTCACAGGGAGGGTCGCCCCACAGAAACGTGCAGTTGCCTTTCACGTCTGGGAACCCCCGCTAACCGGGCGGGCACCTGACCTGTGGCTCCACCGCCCTCCGGAACGTCACGGGGGTTGGCGCAAACCCAGCAGCGCAGGCGGCCGGGTAGGAGGGTGCCTACCAGGGCTCTCTGCAGCTTCCGCAGCCTCTCCAGGGGCTCGGGGTCGTAGCCCGGGATCTTCCGCACGTCGTTGTTCTTCAGGGCCAGCAGCGTCTCCAGCATGAAGCGAACCTGGAGACAGACGCGAAAAGCCATTATCTCAAATGCCGGAAACCAAGGACGCTTCACCGTGGGGAGAAAGACACCGCCTCTGCGCACGTGGTCACCGCCGCCGAGGACGGGGCACGGGTGCCTCGGGGAGAGGCTGCACCAACCTCAGCAGCCGCCCAGGCCTCCCCGGCCGAGAACAGAAATCCCTCCCCCGCCCCGCGGGCCGAGAACACGCCCGGGCCGCGCGCCCTTCCACCCCCACCGGCCCCTGGTCTCAGTCGCCCTCCTTCCCCACCGCGTCTGCAACCCCTTCCCACTCCTGGCCTTTTGCTTTCCTAACTTTTAAACTGGAAATGACACTGCACTTAGAGAAGACTTTCAAGGACAGCACAAAGACTTCCCACAGACCCTGTCTGAGATTCCCCCCAACGTTCACTTCAGCTGAGACATAACTCACATGCCAAGCGTCCACTGAGCACACTCGGGGCTGTGCAGCCGTCACCACGATCAGTTTTAGGACGTTTCCATCAGCGCTCAAGGACTCCAAACCCACCCAGTCACCCCCCAGCCCAGCTCCTCCAGCTTCAGGGCAGCCCGAGCCAAATGCCTGTGTCTGCCGTGTCTGTTTTAAATGTGACCTCCGAGCATTCAACACGGGGACAGGGTCTTCGCTGGGACCCGCCCCCATGATCTTCCTCTCCCACCTGGAGCCGCACCCCGCCCCCTTACACAGCAACTCCACCACCACCTCCGCGGCCCCCAGGACCCTCAGAGGGCTCGGCCTACACCTCCCTCCTCACAGCTAACCCGAGCCCTCACCTCAGCATTTCAAAAATGGGCCAGTCTTCCTGTCCAGTCTGTGTCTCCTGAACAAACTACTGCCCACCTGCAGGGCCAAGCTGGTACGTGGGGTGACCTCTGACCCCTCCCTCTCTCCCCTTCCCCCCACCAAGTCTGGCCACCGCTATGTCCTAAACCCACGTCCACTGCAACTCTGCTGATCACCGCCCCAACCCCCGAGGTGGCTTCTCTCTTTCCTAGTTGTAGCCAAAGTGACCTCAGCATGAAAACCTGCTCAGAGCCCTTCACGTGCCTCTGGGATAAAATCCCAGTTCCCTGCGAGGTTTACGAGGCCCCGAGGCTGGCCCCTGCCCTGCGCCCCTGATGCCTCCCCACAGGGACGCTTTCCTTTTTCCTCAAATGAGCCCTCGCCCCGCCCAGGGGTTCCCATGACTCTCCCGTGCCCCTCAGTCTGCAGACCAGCAAACAAGGTAGCCACCATGAGCCCCACTTTCCAGACGGGGAAACTGAGGCCTGGAAGCCTTGGTCCCTTTGCTGCCAAGTGGAAGAGCCAGAAGGCAAAGCGGGCTAACCCCCCCAGCCCCTCGCCCCAGGCCTTCCCAGTAAACCTCTTCTGAATGGCTGAATGTTAAATAGATCGATTCTTAAATTCACAAGAGTAAAGATGCAAGGTTCGCTCACACCTTGAAGATGAAGCCACAAAACCAGATGAGGCAGAAGATAACAGGGCTCATTACGAGACGAAATGCAATATTCACCCTAGATACTCATGTTTAAGTTCTGGTCAGTGTGAGCGTTTAGGCAGTTAGGAAGCCGGGCAGGTGACGCACTCATACCCTGGTCTGGTCCCGGAACTTGCCGCCTGCCCCGCTGGCTTTGGCCTGTGCCTCAGTGATCAGTTCCTTAAGCGACAAAGCATCATCTTTTCTCAAGGAAAAGCCCACATTTCTCAGCATTAACAGGATCAGTTCGATATCTTTTTCTGTGAAAGTTCCAATAAGTTTTCTCAAAATGTCAAAGATGAGGAGAGACTGTACCACATGGAAGTTATATAAATGGGCGATGATGGTGAACAGGTTGTCACACTCTTTCCCGTCACATCCGCTTTTATAGACGTCAGCAAACTTCCTCACCACAGCCTCCAAAAAGTGCGCACCGACCTGGATGAAGAACAGAAAAAACATTACTGCAAACATGTAAGAATCAAGTTAGCAAGTCATTCTCAGGGATCCTTCTTTTAACTTCAACGCATGTTGAAAGAATTAGTACTTTTAAAATGAACACATAAAACGTACATGTGGCAGGATACGAACTCCAGCAGGGCAAAACCTCTAAAAACACAAGTGTGAGTGCCCAGAGCTTTACAGAGGAAAACACCACACCACACATGACGCAGAGCAGGGCGCCCAGCGCACACCTTCCCTCGAAGTGCACCTTCTTGTCCTTAAAATCAACGAGGTGCTGTTTCCGGCCAGCAGCCATTCTGGTCCCTTGGAAAAATGAAATCGTCAAGAATGTTAAGGACACAACCGTGTCTCTAAAAATGCACTACTATCCAACACGGCTCACTTCTCCAGCCTGGTTGGGCCGGCAGGGAGACGGCAGGAGAGGGCGCCCGGCGGTGGCAGAGCGATGGTGACTCTCCAGCTGAGACACGGGGACGCGGATCACCGCAGCCGTGCTGGACCCTTGAAGGCGGACCGGGCCCAAGAGTCACCCAGCGACAGAACTAGAGGGTGTGGCCACTCACTGGACGGGAAAGATCAACCTTCTGCGTAACAGCAGCTGACCGAGCTTCTGACGGGGACGGTTCATCCGTCAGCAGCAGCAGAAGTGCAGGCCGGGCGGAATCACTGTAACCTACGGGCTTCCCCGCCGTCCAGCGGTTAGCGCTCCGCGCTTCCACCGCAGGGGCACAGGTTCAAGCCCTGGACGGGGAACTGAGATCCCACAAGACACGAGGTTGGGAAAAAAAAAAAAAGCCTTATACAGTCTGAACTGTAGGACACCTGGGCAGGGCTGGTTATAGAAGCAGGAGTGGTAGTTAAAATCCTGGGTGAGGATGAGATCAACCGGACAGGCTGTCGCCGGAAAACATACACATGTCACTGCCAAAACTCAACAACATAAATGCTAGAGGAGTCCAGAGAAAGGCACCAGATCGGCAGGAGGGAAGAGTGACTTCGCAGAGGCAGCTCTGACAGACTGGACGTGTTCTTTAGTTTCTGAAGACCTGAGAATAAACAACTTTAACCTATTAACTGCCACTTCAAGCCTCTTCTCTAAAGATGAATCTGAAGAATATACTCTCCTACCATGACCACTGTATTACACTCAAATACAACTTCAAAACAGAAATTAGAATTCTGCGGACATCAAGAAAAATGCAGGTATAAAATGTACTCAGGTATGTTTTCAATCACACAAATGGAATTATTTAATCCTATCAAAATCTGTCAAAATCACAGATTCCAGTTAATGTCTTCAAAATAAAATATAAGAGCACAGCATTAAGAAATAAGAATAACATTCACATTGCTAAAGTTATTTAAACAAATAAATTTTAACACAAATCTGCACAGACCTGAGTTTTGGTTTTTCAACGACTCAGAAGCAGCTCAGTAACTGACACCGTGGCTTCGTAACTCACGTTCCTCTTTGCATGGATTCCTGTGAGGATGCTCTTCTCATCACAGGCCTGAGAGAAGTTCAGTGGAGCCAGAGCTGGGACAGCTCAGCCTCCTCTGGCACCAGTTTTAGTGGCTGTCGCTAGCTGAAGTCCCCTCACGACTTGCCCTGAATGACCACTTCAGCTGTCCCTCACGCTGTTGGTGAAGGTTTAAAGAGCAGTGGGACCAATAATCTCGCATTTTCAAATGCAGGGGATTCCTGATATTGTGTAGGTGGTCAGGGTCTACGGCCTTTTCTGTAACTCAATGAAATGCTGTATGTATTGAAACCGTTTTTTTTTTTTTTTGTGGTACGCGGGCCTCTCACTGCTGTGGCCTCTCCTGTTGCGGAGTACAGGCTCCGGACGCGCAGGCTCAGCGGCCATGGCTCACGGGCCCAGCCGCTCCGCGGCATGTGGGATCTTCCCGGACCGGGGCACGAACCCGCGTCCCCTGCATCGGCAGGCGCTGAAACCGTTTTGATTGTCAAGTACTCCGGGATGGTCCAAGAGGACCGGGGGTGCACTAGGACAGCCTATAATGGCACTGAATGAATCGTGGCCATCACAGGGCACTAGGAAGGGATCCAGTGACTCCATTACGCTTTGTAATGAAGAGAAGGGACTCACAGCCCTTAGAAATCAAACAATTACGCGATTCCCTAAACAGCTGGTGCAGATTAGCTGAGGAGAGTTTGCTGTTCAGAGGTCTCGGGGCCCATGCCCCCTCCTCTGTCCTCGCCTCCCTGTGCCCAGGAGGTCCCAGAGTTGCCATCTTTCAAAGTTCTCACTGGGACTTCCCTGGTGGTCCAGTGGTTAAGATACCTGCCTTCCAATGGAGGAGATGTGCGTTCAATCCCTGGTCGGGGAACCAAGATCCCATGTGCCGTGGGGCGAGTAAGCCCGTGCTCCAGAGCTCCTGCACCACAACTAGAGAGAAGCCCGTGCGCTGCAATGAAGATCCCACGTGCTGTGACTAAGACCCGGCCCAGCCAAATAAATAGATAAATAAACAATAAATTTCAATAAAGTTTTGACAGAAAGTTCTTACAATATGACCTCGGCGGCTAGAGGAGAAAAGCGTGGCCCAGAGGTTTCTCTCGGGAGGGTGACGGAGCCTGCAGTGGGAGGAAGGGTGGAACTCCAACCACGCAGCGGCTCACAAGCACTACTTTAACGAGCACTTCCTCGGGCCAGGCTCCTGCGTATGCTCCCAGCCTCCCAGCCTGAAGCCGCCAGACCAAGCCCCCAGGGGAGGGTGGGCAGGCAGGTCACCAGGTGGCTGGTCTCCCAGCCCACCACTGCCCTCACTGCTGAGCCTATAGCAGATGGAAGGAGAAGGCCTTCTGGAAAGTCTGTGCTCTTTAAAGTAAGCCCTGGACAGCCCCACCCTGTAAGACCCCAAATGGTTTTCAAGACCATAATTGTGAGCAAGTCCTAGAAAAGTGGGAGGGGTGTGAAGAGTGCGCGGCAGGGGGAGGCAAGGCCCCGGGAACCGTCCACAGCCCGGCCTTCAGGGGCTTTGCTGCGTTTGCAAAGCGGGGCCAAATAAACACCCGCCCCACTCATCCTGCTGGGAGTCCGGAGGACTTACACCAGGGGATCAGACCTGCACTGACACTTTGCTGCCAAGGCCTGTTCCTGGGAGGAGGGCAATCGGAAGGCAGAGGGGCTCAGCACCACCCACTAAAAGACACTGTCCCACATAAAGATCCTAAGGGATCGAGTTCTCTGGTAAATATAAAGCTCATCTGGAAAACTACACCTCGTTGGCCTACTCATTCACTCATGCGTCTGTCTACCTCAGTGTAAAGTCCTGTAACCAGACCGATTTCCCTCAACAACCTGCAAGCAGCCACACGGAGGGAGTGGATGCTGACCAGGAAGGTTATGATCTCACTGTGGGAGGTGACAAAAGAGGACCTGGGACGAGGTGGGCCTCCCTGATGCCAACACAAGGGTCACTGACCAAGGGCCAAGAACACGGGGCGGGCCGGATGGCACAGGGATGCTATTTCCTCAGCAGCACCTACTGGGTACCAGGCACCGCACAGGAGATGCTTTAGACACGGTGTCCACTGAATCCCGACAAAGGCCCCACTTCAGACACGGGCAGGTCTGTGGCCCACCTAGAGGCACCGAGGCTCCAAGCCCAGGCACTGTCACGTGTCCCCTCGCTTCGTGCCCAGTTTTACCTCACATTCCGGTGGCCTCTCGCTCAACACAAAGCCCTGTGCTCTGAACAGCTGAAACAGTCACTGTTTCCATGGGGAATACAGAGAAGACGAAGGCAAGTCCACGACGTCAGCCCAGAGCGACAGAACTAACAGACAATAAGGCCACGTCAGAAGGGACCAAGCGCAAAAGCAGAAGTTGGCCAGCGTCACGTAGCTGCCGAGTGTGGTTTAGGATGATACAATACAGACAAGGTGGCCTTGAGCCGTGTCAGCTGATCACTGACACAAGCAGCACTTGGACAGCTAATGGCTGGAGAGAGGCAGCCCTACCTCGATGCCAACCGTGCAGTGAAGAATGCTGACCAGGAGGACATGCTCCATCACCAGCCTGGCGGGCATGGCCGCGTCCGGGGCGCAGGCGCTCAGGAGGACGCCCGTCAGAGTGTCACTCATGTCCTTCCTGCTGTGGCCCATGTACAGCTCCTCCAGCTGGCCACTGATGGAGGCCAGGTTCGGCTCACTCAGCCTGCAGACAGTTGGAAAGACAGAGCGACAGTGCTGTTTCAAATCAAGAATTGTTTTTTTAGGTCAATTAAAAGAAATTGAAAAAGTTATTAATACTTCCAATAGATCCTCTTTTGTGTATGTATTTGACCCACGAACAATTCTTATCCTGTCCCAACAATCCAGTATATATGTACATTACACAGAATCTTCTGGAATCTTCAAATAACATTAACTGCTGTCCTTCCAGCTGAAATGCAGCCACAGTAAGGCACATGCAGGATTCCCTTCAAGACCACAGAGACTGTGATGAGGATACTCCACTGATATCCTTACCCAGTCTCCCCGGGCAGAGGGAGGGAACCATCGTTAGCACATCCGTATGTACTGTTGGAAAAAAATCCCAACTTCTCCATTTTCTGCTGGCACAAAAATCTTTTATTTCCTAACATGGAGATAAGGGCTCTACTGGGTAGGGATGGGAGGATGTATATGCACTGCAGCTGTGCAAACTCTGAACATCAAATGGCACGTTCAGTAAAATTCCAGGATGCACCAAGAAGAGTGTTTTAACGAAAAAGAAATTAAAAAAAAAGGCAACGCAGGCTTTGGTTTAATTCTCAGAACCATTCCTGTGTTTTTAGAAAAGAGACAATCTCTTGAAGTTACACAATACACTGTCTCGAGGTTACCTGTTAATCAGACCTTTGACCTGTTTCTTGAGCCTCTCTAGTTCTTCCTTTTTCTGGGCATCCACTGTCTCCTCTTCTCGCCTCACGTGGGGTGGGATGTACTTTCCACCATTTTCACAAAGACTCTGCTTGAAAGGACAGAAATAAATTACAAAAGAATGTACATTGACTACACCCCACCTTTCCCCTTGCTACACTCACACTTAGATATTAAATTCCCAAGAACTGGGAGAGGCTGTCACTACTGACTACTGCTGCTTCATGAACATCAGCTATTTCCCGAGTGCCCACTCTAGTCCTGGACAAGCACGCCATGGCCCGGACGATGGACATCATTATTTACTTTAACACCAACACTACATTTCATCACCTTACTTTTCCCTCTGTAACTCTTCAGACTTGGCTGCGCCCCCCGCCCGCCTTGTCTACCCGACAGAGCCCCGTATTCTACACTTCTGCCAGCCTCAGTTCACTGTAGGCACGGCAGCACACAAACACCTAAATTAAGTGTATCACCAGTTTTGGAGAAAAAGCGGTCCAAAGTAATTTCAAACCTGTCAAAGCCAGTATCTAAATTTACATGATAAAATCAAAATCAACCCACTGCTCACTATTTCCCAGATTTTCAACTGAGGGGATTACAAGTCATTACCACCGACCAACACTCCCTGACAAGCCTTTAGGAGACAGACATTTGTAAGGCGTGATCCTTGCTCTCAGGCTTTAAGCTTAGCTGGAGAAAGCACATTTTCATACACAGAAACTTAATCTTAAGACACCCGTTAGTATGTCAGTTACACCGCCACAGGCTGTGAAAGAGACTTGGGAATAGTCAAAACTTAAAGTGCTAAAGAGAGGAACTGATAGCACTTGGGCACTGCTCACAGAGTGCCAGGTGCTAAGGCACCAAGGACAGAAATGAAAGACACTTCATATCCTTCAGGAGGGGAAAAGATTCCCCAAGATGTTTGACCTTAACAGATAAACACAAACAGTGAGAAATCGAGGAAAGGCCTCGCAGACAGAAGAAATAACATACTCAGAGGCAGAAGGGTGAAATGGTGAGAAGTGGAGAAGGAAACACAAGCAATGCCATGAGGCCGCCTTCAAGGTGCGTGTGCAGGAGAAGCTGTTTTAACAGGCAAGGGGCCGGCGCGTGAGGCCTTGTCTGCTCTGCCGTGGGTTCTAAACCTGGTCGTCAGTGTGCGACTTTATCCAAGGGAGTCTCGGAGATCAGCTCTGTGTTTTAGAAGGATCCACCCCAGGAGCAGCTGGACAGAAAAAGGACTAGGTGTGGGCAGAGGTGACTCAGGGGTGTTGCAGGAGTCCCCAGGGTACACGGGAGGTGGGAACAAAGCTTGGGGGAGGGGAGTCAAAGTCAGGTTTGGAGACTGAGGCAGTAAACCGAGTGAGGACGTGGCCTTAGGACGACGGTGGGAACGGCCGGTAAGTCCCTGGGATAGAAAGGTCTCCAGGGATGTTTTCTCCCTGTCTCTTTATTGTGGAAATTTAAATAACCCGACAGACCCATACTCAGCTCAAACAATTATCAATACATCAACTGTGTCACTTCTGTCCCGTGTTCTGCCCCCACCCGTTATTTTGAAGGAAATTCCAAAGGGCTCACATTGTTCACAATCTAATACCTTATCGTTTGCGTCAACATCCTCCGCGGAACTTTCACTCCTGTCTTCGTCTTCGGCAAAACGGACTCTCTTCTTCCTCCCTCCCTCCTTCGCCCTCCGGTCCGCTCCTCCGGCTTCCAGCTGTCCCGCCCCCGCCACCTGCGGGTCCTCCCCCTCGCTCTGCGCTCCCGCGTCTGCTGCCCGCTCGCCTTCGTCTTCCGCATCCTGCTGCTCCCGTTCGTCCTCGCTGTCACCTTCGGGGAGTGCCTGTCCCGCATCCTCCTCCTCCTCCTCACTGCTGCTTTCATACCAGCCACTACTCTTCCCAGAGTCCAGGGCTCCCAGGATGTAGTCGAGCCCATCGCGGGCAAAGCTAAGAGGCACGGAGCTTCCGTCGCCCTTCTTTCTGCGCTTGTTCAAGCCGAGGCACCGCTCCAGCTTTCGGATCTCTCGGTCCTCCTCCTCGTTGGCCGCCAGAAGTGCCCGTTTCCGGGCTGCGGCTGCGGGGGCCTTGGTCCTGCCGAGGGGACCCCTGGCCTGGGCCTGGCCGGCCTTGGCCGGAACCGGGGGAGGTCGCAGCTCCTCGG
>NW_020172629.1:3706884-3764447 GCF_003031525.2 Neophocaena asiaeorientalis asiaeorientalis | reverse complement strand
CCGGGCCCTGCGCGGGGCCGGCCGTCCTTTGGAGCCGGCGCGCCTTCCTCAGGTGCCGCTTCTCCTTCCTCAGCTCCCTGCGGCTTTTCCTCCCGCCCGGGCGCACGCGTCCCTGAGCCCGGGGACCCTCGCGGCTGCCGGGGGTCTCGCCCTCCGAGGTCGCCTGCACGAACTCCTCCACTGCTAGCTTTAGCCGCTTCAGGGCCCCCTCCCCGCTGCCCCCAGGCCCGCAGCGCGGCCCGCGCCCGGCGCGGCGCTTCCCACGGGCCATGTGCCCCCGGTAGCCGCTCGGGAATTGGGCCGCAACTCTCGTAAACGCCGCTACTTTCCAGGGCGCTCCGACGCGCGACTTCCGGTCGGGGCCAGACTTCCGGGAGGAGAGCGGCGCGCTGCGCGGGGCGGCGCCCCCTGCTGCCGGGAGGGCGGCAGCGCAGGGAGCCGCACGGCTGCAAACGGTGCCTGCTCTTCAGGCTGTAAACTGTAACTTCCGAATGAGCACAAATACATTCTCGTTTAAAAACGAAAACTTTAGAGATTATGGTAAAGAAGGCTCCTAACGACGTTCCACAGCAGTAACCGCGCTTACGGGGTAGGGGTAGGGGTGGGGGTGGATCCTTGCGGACGCGTGTGCGGGTGGAGCGCGGGTGGAGCCATGGGAGCCACGCGGTGTGTTGCTGCGTGTTGCTCACGGGAAGCTTGGTCCTGAGCTCACTGCTCCTTTCACTCAACCTCAGGCCTCAGGTCCCTCCGCGCTCCGCGTAATGACGCACCTATCCCGTATTAGGATTGCTGGGCTTCCCTGGGGTGATGTTCCCTGATTACCGCTCCATGGACAGCCGCCCCCTGGGGTGTCTGGTACCCCACCAGAGTTCAAGTCCGCTGGAATTTGTGGACGTGACCTCGTGTGGAAATAGGGCCTTTGCAGATGCAAAGTTAGGAGGAGGCCTTGCTGGATTGGGCAAGCCCTACATCCAAAGACAGGTGTTCTTAAAAGGGAAATTGGGCCTCACAGCTCACACACAGGTAGAAGGCCATGCGATGTCCGGATGATGGCGGAGATGCTCCTCGAGCCCAGGGACTCCAAGGATTGCGGCCACATCAGAAGCTGGAGGAGGCCTGGAGCAGGTCCTGTCCTGCAGCCCTGGGAGGGACGCACCCCGCCTACACCTTGATTTCCGACTTTCAGCCTCAGGACCGAGTCTCTATATGTCTGTTTTAAGCTGCCTGGTTTGTGGTGCTTTGTCACTGGGTGATTTGTACTGGGAAACGAGTACAACACATAGGAAGGTGGGGGCTGGGGACCAACAGTACTCAGGGCTTAATGGTGACCAGCAAAGAAATCTTCCTGGAGGGACCAGAGTGACACCGGGATGGAAGTTCAAGCCAGGGCTCCGGGCTCGGTTCAGATCGTCACCTCACTGTTGTGTGACCTGCTCAACCCACTGAGACTCAGCATCCCCGTCTGCAGAGCAGGGTGCTCAGAGTGCCCATCCCACAGGGCTGTCATAAAATTAATCAGATTTTTTTTTTTTTAGGTAAGAAGTAGATTTATTTATAGAGAAACACACTCCTCAGAAGGTGAGAAAGGCCCCAGGGTATAGTGTTGTCAGTTTTTATGGGGGTGCGTAATTTCATAGGCTAATGAGTGGGAGGAATATTCCAGCTATTTTAGGAAGAGGCGGGGATTTCCAGGAATTGGGCCACCGCCCACTTTTTGATGCTTATGGTTGGCTTTGGAACTGTCGTGGTGCCTGTGGGTGTGTCATTTAGCTTGCTCCTGTGTTACAGTAAGCGTGTACTGAGGCTCAAGGTCTAGTGGAAGGCGACTTGTCCGCCATCTTGGACCCATTTGGTTCTAATCAGGCTATGTCATTCTTGTGCCCTGCCCCCTCCCCTCCTGCTTCATCCCCGCCCCACCCCCCCAACCCCCCGCAGAGATTTTACTCCCATATTCTTACGGGAAGCAGAAGGGCAACGGTCCGTCTTCTGTTACTGCTTCAAGCCTGGGTAGGGGCGTTGACCCCGCCTGTCTGGGAGTAAAAATCTCTGGGTGCCTGATCTAGGGGCCCCAGGGGCAGGACAGCTCCTTGTTTTAAGTCAGGATGGGTTGTATTCCTTGCATAGCCATCATCTTGGTGTGAAACTGTTGTAACTGCTTCCATAGCCTTTCTATGAATCTCCTTGGTGATGAAGCACTTTTTGTAACAGCATCAGAGTACAAAAATATCTATAAATAACAAAAGACTTAAAGGGCATGGTTAAACGTCTGATTACAGGGCTTCCCTGGTGGCACAGTGGTCAAGAATCCGCTTGCCAATGCAGGGGACACGGGTTTGAACCCTGGTCAGGGAAGATCCCACATGCCCCGGAGCAACTAAGCCCGTGTGCCACAACTACTGAGGCTGCGCTCTAGAGCCCACAAGCCACAACTACTGAAGCCCGCGGGCCACAACTACTGAAGCACTCGCACCTAGAGCCGGTGCTCCACAGCAAGAGAAGCCACTGCAGTGAGAGGCCTGCGCACCACAAGGAGTAGCCCCCGCTGGCTGCAACTAGGGAAAGCCTGTGCACAGCAACCAAGACGGAACACAGCCAAAAATTAATTAATTAAAAAACCCCAAACATCTGACTACAGTGTAATCGATGAAGAAGCATGGTTACAATAGGCAGAGTTACGAATGATTACATTTAACTTAACATACCAAATAATCTTAGTTAAATATTTCTCTTTAAGATACCTCAGGGGCCCTCTAAAGTACCTCAAAGTTAGCTGGAATTCAAAAATGACTTAACTAAAATTTGGTATGTGGGAAGTTTGTCAGAAAGTTTTAAAACACTTGGTCAAATAAGATCATAGGTCACTGTGAGACAACAGTTATTCCTTAACCAAAGTTACAAAAGATCTCAAAAGCAAATACAGATCACTTAAAGGCAAAGAAACTCATACTATCTGTTATTAAAAGCAGCATTTCAAGAAAACTTTGGAGGGAGAAACCAAATCGAGTCTTGTCCCAGCCCACTCCCAACAAAATCCACTTACCCAACTGAATTTAATCCAATCTTAAAAAATCCTGATCATGCACCACTCTTTCCAGTATTTTTTTCTCATTCCTCCGACCTTCTTTTACTGAAAACATACATCTTACTTTCCTTAAACGTTTTTTTTTTCACACTGAGTTACTTTTCTTGTTGACAAATTTGTAACAGATAAAGGTTTTATTTGACCTCCAGTAAACCGAGGTACAACAGAAGTGTTATACTCTACATTGATGACTCTAAAGACATGTCTATGTTAATGAAACCAACAAGCTTAAGCCTCCTCCAATATCAGATATCAGTTTAGTACTGAATATTTTCCAGATGACATGGACCTGGAATTCATTCTGGCCAGATTATTTTCTGAGTATATGTAAGTGCTTAATTTTTTTAAAAAGCCAATTAAGCAGCGCTCCTTTATGAATTCATTTTTGGCAAATACCACACACCTACAACACACATATAGATACGTATGAACACACAAACACACACAGAGGCCTCATACTTCCCATTCCACAATTTCAGTCCTGAGCCAGGTACAACATAAAACCCATCAGTTACAAGGGGTTGGATTCAAATCGGGCTTCTGGCAGATGGAACAAATCAAGGTCACCTATCTAGATGGCTAAACCTTTTTTACTAGTGCTTACAGAAAAGACAATTTAGGATTTCTATTTATCCTTGACAAGTCAAGTTCTAAATTACTCTCTTTATTAAAATTTGCGTTTAAAAAGATGGCAGACCCCCACCCACCCCCATTTGCACTGAGAAAAGAAATTCCGGAGTTTTGTCTCCTAGAATGAAGATAGAGTCGAATAGAGAGAAAGGAGAGAGAGAGAGACCTACATTATATATGTATATATCTCGAGGGGGGAGAGAGTGGGCAGGCGGGGAGCCAGAAGGAAGCAGGGCTGGGCGTCGGCAGCTTGGACCTTCACCCTGTCCCATGGGGGCTGCTGTGGTGAGGGTCCTGAGGCTGCCACCCACCCGCTCCTCCCACCATGCCCACCCACCCTCCGGTGCAGATGCCCACACCCACACTCGGCCTTTCAGCTCAAAGGTCCACCTTGGGCACCTGGCCCAGCCAGCTCTGTGGGAGGGAGCTGGGGGTCCTGGTCCCAAGGGCCCTCCCCAGTAACATTCCCTCGGGGCCCCGACGCACTCACCGAGACCCCTCCCCCCCATCTCCCTCGGACTCTGGGGCGGGGGTCTGGCTGGAGTCCTTCCAGCCCAGCTGCCAAGCGACCTTGTCCCAGCTCCCTCTCCCCAAGCTGTGAGCGTGCGTGTGTTCTTGTTGAGGTTCTGTGTCATATTGCAAATGTAAACAAATAAAGGAAGACAGTTTAAAAAGATAAAAAAAATAATAAGAGGGCAGAGGTAAGGGTTCCTGAGAAGACCAGATAGGACATTTGCATCTCAAAGGTACAGGCAAGTTCCTCCTAGGATGACTTTGTTTTCCCTTCGTTTAATACCTACAAGCCTCTTAAGAGAAACTGGGAAGGGACTTCCGTGGTGGCGGCGTGGTGAAGAATCCTCCTGTCAATGCTAGGGGACACGGGTTCAAGCCCTGGTCCGGGAAGATCCCTCTGCTCGCTGCCTGTGTGCACCAACGAAGACCCAACGCGGCCAAAAAAAAAAAAAAAAAGATAAACAGGGGAGGTTTTGGGAGAGGTAAAATAAAATCAGTGAGATTTAAAAATTAACTTCTTTCTTTTGTTCCACATGGAACTGACACCACCTCCCTGTTCTCCCTAAGCAGCTCTGCGGGGCTCTCGGTTTCTGGTCTGTCCCTCTTTGTCACCTGCACTGTGGGGCTGTGGTCTCCTCACGTGACCACCTGTGAGGGCTCGTTTGGAGTATTAACCGCTCTTTTGCAGGCTGAGTCGTGAGCCGTGTCTGATTCGCTCTGCATGGAGAGCTCCCCAGACCACTGTGTCCTCAGTTCCTGGAGTGAAGTGACAGGGAGGAAGGGTCTCCCAGCTGGAGCCCCCAGGCCTGGGGCGAGAAGCAGGAGGGGGGGGTCCCGGGGCACGGCTCCCCGCCTTCCTGAGCACCTCCTCCCGGGCCCTGGCCGAGGATGTGGCTGATCCCTTCCGGGAGGGAGAGGGAAGGAGTGAGCAGTGTGGGCTACATGCCCCCCCAGGTCTCCCCAGGCTCTCGTTCCTGGTAAAGCCCTGCAGCCCGTGCCTCTCTCTCACTCAGCATCTTCTCTGGTACTAATAGCAGCTACCCCGTTTTAACAGGAACCAAATGAATTACATTCACTCATTCCTGCCGGGTGCTCTGAAAGAAGGGGTCTGGCCCCCAGCAGCGGCGCGGAGGCAGCCAGCTTCCAGAATCCTCTGCACCTGCTCCAACCCGGGACCAAGCTTGCTCAGAAGTTTCTTTGCTCTGAAGCCACGACTTCGAAGACTTCGTGGCGGATTGATGTGGGCAAATCTCGGGGTTCTTTTTCAACCCCAAGATCCTAACGTGAAGGAGGCCTTTGCAGCGGTTCTGGCTGGCTGGCGCTTGGAGAAGCTGTGTCTGTCCGAGCCTGGAGGGGTCGGCAGGCGTGAGGGCGCTGGACGGCTGGTACCTTTCCCTGGTCCTGGTGAAAGGGGCTGGCTGGTGGGGAACGGAGGCTTTAGCATCTGGTTGCAAACATGGAGCAGTCCATGAATGACACAGGGGTGGCGCATGTGCAACAGAGGGCCCACGGCAGGTAGTAGGGCGTAAGGCTGGCATGTGCGCGCGCGCGTGTGGGTAAGAGGCGTTGGAGAAGTGGGCGAGGCCAGGCCTGGTGTTGACGCTGGGACCAGTGGGGAGCCGGTGTGGTGTTCTGGGTGGACACGTGGGTGGGGGGTGGGGGGTAACTGGAACGGGGCTGCGTTTTGAAGCAACGGCCCCGCAGCTGGCAGGGCTGACTGAGGTGGATCAGAATTGATGGGCAGACAGAGGCCGTTGCATCAGACACTTGTTCCCCAGCCTGGAAAAACTGCTGGTTGCTGACAGCTCTTTAAAATAATAGCACGGATCATCTATTAAGAGTAATATGATATACAGTTGAAGTGTAACCTTTCACTCTGTGTCTTAGTCCGTTTGGGCTCCTATAACAGAACACCGTGAACGGTGCGGCTGAAACTTCAGACATTCGTTCCCCATGGTTCTGGAGGCTGGAAGTCCAAGAACAGGGTGCCAGCAGATCCAGTGTCTGTGGCGACCCGCTGCCTGGTTCATCGACGGCCGTCTTCTCGCTGCGTTCACCCGAGGGAGGGGGTGAGGGAGCTCCCTGGGGTCCCATTTATAAAGGCCCTAATCCCATCATCAGCGCTTCACCCCCATGACCTAATCACCTTGCAAAGACCCCCACGTCCTAACACCTTCACTTTGGGGGTTAGGATTAAAAATATGAATTTGGGGGGAAATAAACATTCAGTCCATAACGCTCAGGTTCACAAACTTTGTTTCAATGTGTCAATTTACTGATTGCTTATTTTAAGATATTGTCTTTTCTGGTACAAAAATAATTCATGCTCACCCTAAAACCCAGAAATATCGTAGTTAAATGTGTGATGTAGAAAGGGGAAGCCCACCTCAAGCTCTTCCTCCCAGAAATCCATTTCCTTCCAGATAGTCAAGGCATACATCAACTTGCATTACGATTACTCTTTACCAAAATAGGACGCATCACTTTGCAGTTTCCCTTTTGCTCTTGATGATACAGCTCAGGTTTTTCCCCCCACGTCAGAAATCTATGTCCCGACAGCAGCGTTGCCTGGAGGCCTGCTGGAAACGCAGCATCACGGGCCCTCCCCAGACCCACTGGGCCAGAATCTGCATTTATCAGCCTTCCAGGATCCCGGCAGCCTCTCCAGCACGTCAACATCTGAGAACCGCCGATTCTGGGTCCCTCACTCTTTTCAACGGCTTTATGGGCATAATTTATGTAACCAATGTGCTAATGGTGAATATTTGTTTCCTTTTAAAAACATATATGTGTATTTTGCACTATTAAAAAATGCCACAGCAAACATCCCTGTGTGTGTGTGTGTGTGTGTGTGTGTGTGCAGGACCGTGCAAGGGTTTCACAAGGTTATCATCCTAGAAATTGCTTAGGGAAAGTGTATAAACACATTTTTTTGAATTAACAGATAATGCCAAATTTCCAACCCCAAAGCTGTGCCAACCCGTGCTAAAATTGAGAGTGTGAGCGCCTGTCCCCCACACCTCCCCTTCGGTGACCCCTCCCAGCTGCTCCTCTCTGCCCATCTGATAGGTGAGAGGTCAGCGACCCCCTTCTTCAGCATCCTCACCACCCAGACTTCCTCCCCAGCAGCCCTCCCGCTGACCCTGATGGAGAACATTCAGTCAGACCCAGGCCTGCTGGCTCCTTCCTCTCCATCCTTACGGCCACTGCCCCAGTGCCGGGGCCCTACCTTGGTCCTCTGCAACCCACTGGCAGCCTGGGCGCTGGCTTCAGCCCTTGTGGCCCAGCCCCCGCCCCCTTGTCCCCTCCCTGCCCCCTCCTCCAGGGCTGCTGGGTCTGGCCTCCCTGGCGTCCCACACGCCCTTGGCTGGAACGCCCGTCCTCTTCCGCTGCTCGGGGCACCTTTGCTGGAGCAGTTTCCCTGCTTACTGCTCTTACGTAACCCTCGTCTTAGAGGAATTCTGTGTCTTCTCTGTGGCTGCGTCTTGCAGCTCAGATTCTTCTTCAACTTCCTGCAGCGTGTTTCTATCCCCCAGGGGCTAGTTCACGCAGTAGGCAGTGAACAAATGAGTGAATGAATGAATGAATGAGTAAACGCCTTCAGATCCTACTGGGGCCAAAATGAACTTTCACAGCCGGCACATCCTCCATCTTTTCCTTTTGCTACGTTAATTGTCAGTGGTGCAGCGCAGCCAAGAGGGGCAGGGGCCAGGTAAGCAAGAGCAAGGGGGTCAGACTGGACTGGGAAGAAGGATGCCCCGTGGGAGGGGCTCCAGTGAAACTGGGCCTCTGAGCTGAGCTTGTCCTCTGGACAGGAGTGTGTGGTTTATTCCGTTAGCTGCGGGGTAGGCTCACCATGTGACACCACTCGCAGATGACTAAGGAGCTGTCCCTGGGTCACAGACCTGCACTGACATCTCTGCCCAGTAAAGGAAAGGGAAAAAAGTCATAGTTGTATGTTGAGATTTTCAGTATTTTTAGTTTACAAGCCAACTATTCATCACATTAAGACACTGATCTATAAATAAATTTGAAGGCAGTGATACATCTGGGTCTTTGCAGGCCTCAAGTTAGGCAATGATCTGGAAATATATTTGTCTGTGTCATTGATCCCTTCTTTATTAATGTCGTGGCTTTCACTGTGGTTATCAATTTCATTCCCGATTACCAAAGTCCTTACAAAACCTTTGTTCCCTGGCGTGGCCTGCACCGGTCAGTGCTTATGCATTTGAGTAACAGAAAGTTACATCCACCTCTGGCTGTGGTTCAGATGCATCGTTAATTTTCATTAGCTCTTCCTGTTCTTTCTACACACTTCTCCCCATTTTCATTGGGTTTTTCTATTATCTGGAGATGCTTCTCCTATATGGAGTGCACATTACCTAAATGCTCTTGAATTGAAGGTAGGTACATTTCCGACATAGGGACACTTTACCTTCTCTGCAAAAGTTAAGCCTATTTCGTTAGTTATGTAAGATTTCTCGTTACTTTTTATTACTGTCTCTGTTGCTGTTGCTTCTACAGCAGGCTTTATGGTCAGGCAGTCCTGTATCCATGCAGGGCAACCTTAGATGAGGTTTGTTTCCCACGAATATTCTCGCGTGAGGCCATCCAGCTAATGCATTGTGTGAACTGTGACTGACGAGATGGGACCAAGGATGTCTGCTGTTTTTACGTGTGCTTATAAATCTCTTTGTCTTTCTAGATGGCTATCATACTTATCTTGATTATACTATATTTTGCTTATATTAGAGCAAACTAGTAAAACTTGAATGCAAAAAAACCTCCCACACTTACAAAAAAAAAAAACACAAAAAAGAAAAAACGAAAAACCTCGAATGCGGCTCTTGCAAATTGTATAAATGCTACTTAGTATCACCACTGGCTACAGGCACCAGCCCTTTCATACTGCTCAGATCACAGACTAAATGCAGACACTGTCTTCTTTAGGAAACCCTGGGAATATAACAACCAGGAATATATTTTTTCTTAAGATTTTTTTTTGATGTGGACAAGTTTTAAAGTTTTTATTGAATTTGTTACAATATTGCTTATGTTTTGGTTTTTTGGCCGCCAGGCACGTGGGATCTTAGCTATCCGACCAGGGATCAAACCCGCACCCCCTGCATTGGAAGGCAAAGTCTGCACCACCGGGCCGCCAGGGAAGTCCCAACCAGGCATGTTTTATTTTTTCTAAATGAAAAGTTTCCTTTTGACTATGAGAAGTTCAAAGTCACATTTCCAGATAATATCAAAAAGTTTGATAAAGAAGGTTGTAGAAAACACTTTTGTCGGTTCCTCCCCGTGTCCTCCACACAGCAGGTACCTGGGGTGTCCTGGAGCAAGGGGCTTTCACTCCGGTCCTGCCAGGGGCGTGGAGGTGGGCTGAGGGCTGGAGGGTGGGTAGCCCCCGGGCATAGCCCTCCGGCCACCACGGCTTCTTCCGCGGCCCTGCGGACTCGGAGAGCGCAGCTGCGCACAGCCTCCTCCGGGCGCTCACGTCCTGGGCCAGCTCCCCAAATCCCCAGCGCACTTCGGGCGTTGGTCCTCAACCAGAGCTCACGCATTAAAATCCCCGTCTCAGGGTCTGCTTCTGGAAGATTCCAACTTAACAGAGTAGTCAAAAGAAACAAAACCTGCTGCTAATAATCAAACAACGATCCAGAAGTAACCAAGGGAGGGTATTCTTCCTCATTTTTCTAAACCCGAACTTGGTTTCCTCCTCCCTCGGCCCCAAATTCTTTCTTACACACACACACACACACACACACACACACACACACTTTGGGAAAAGGAGGGTGGGATCCTATTCCATTCCTTCTGTTTCCCGAAGCCCTCGTGTGCCCAGGAGAATGGACCACCGTGAGGATGACGACTGCATGAGGACCCCAGGAGACGCGCTCCAGAGCGGAGGATGGATTACTCCCCGGAGGCAGGGGCAGGGGTGGTGGGCAGACAGCACCGCCGTACATTTCAGGTGGCTCCTTCTGCCTCTGTCCCCGGAGCCACCAGAGCTACACCCCAGCTTCCTGTTCGTCCTTCCCTCTGCCTAGTGGGGCCGCCTTCCCCCGTGCTCGTGGCGACACTGCCTCACCCATTTAGCCCCAACCAAATATGCCCTCTGTTTTGAACTTGACCTTGAGTCTCTCCTTCCCTTTCCCCAGATGTCCCCCTCACTCAGAATTCCCCAGCCCTTGCTTGCCTTCCCTAAGGCCGGGGACCTGGGTCACACTTTTCTGTTTTCTCAGGGTCTGGCATAAAGGCCTTCAGAAAACGCCTGTTTCTTGGTTGATGGAAGTGGAGAGGTTTTTACTGTTCACAGCATCAGAGCTGGGAATCCCTGGCTGAGTCGCTTGGATCTCGAGGTTCACGTGGGAAACTGTGGGCTCATTTTGATTATTTCAGTCATCCACACTGCAACACTTTTAGTTCTTCAGGAGAATTTTAAGAGGTCCTTTAAAAAATCCTCCAGTGGTCTTGCAGTAAACTCTTGTGCTAGTGATATTTAGCACGTAATGAACTTGAATTCTTCCCGCGTCAATCACAATGAGCATGGCTCACGTTCAGGGCGTGTTTGCTATGAGCCAGGCACTAGTCTCAGCTTTCAGAAACATATCAATTCACTTCGTGTCCCCGAGATCCCAGGAGACAGCAGGAACGGTGTGCAACAGACACAGAACTGCAGTCGCCCGTCACCTTGCTGGTGCGGGGGTGGCAGAGCTTGAGCGAGTCAGTGCAGAGAGCGCTGGCTGCATGGCCCTGGCAGGCTACCCATGACTCCAGCGAGGCGTTTCCAAGTGCTCCCTGAAGGATAAAGAGCTGCACGAATGGTGTCGTACTATTGAGAAGTGGGCCCCTCTAAAAATACTTATCATTTGTGTTCACCCAGCAAGACTGCTGCTACAAAGCATCTTTCTTATGTTGCTTCCGTAACATTTAAACTGCATTTGAAAAAAAAAAAAAAAAAGACAAAGAAATAGTAACTACCCAGAAGAAAACCAGTATCTATCACCTGGCAAGCAATTTTATTGGAGGTTGGACCCGTGGCTTGGGAGATCTGGGACTATGTGTAGACAGACTAATTTTCCTATTAGCACAGAGTGAATCTTTAGCCCCAAACACTGCCTAAACATGAGCTTTTAAATGAGGCGTGTTTTAAATAGCACGGTTGAAAAAGACGCAGCAGTAAATCAAAAGACCATTGTAAATCAAGGTCTCACATTACCGAACCTCTTGTCTCCTTTGTGAAACGTGTGATGAATCTTTCAGTTGCCTGGAAAGTGATCCTTCCTGTTGGAGAGATGGAGCGAAGGTCCCCTCACCTTGGCGACGCTTATTAGGCCTGAGTTTGATCCAGCCACCTGCCACCTTCCTGAAGACCACAGAAACCTGCCCATGTTCTGTCATTCAGAGTAGTTTATACAGGTTTTCAAAGAGTGGACATCTATACCAAGATGCATTCGCTTCTTTTGTCTTATTTCTGGTCAGTTGGGAATAGCTGGCTTTTGCCACGAGAAAGGCATTTCTCTGATTGCAAACTTTGCGCCACCACTAGAGTTTTTGTTTCTTTAATAAATTTATTTATTTATTTTTGGCTGCGTTGGGTCTTCGTTGCTTCGTGCAGGCTTCCTCTAGTTGCGGCGAGCGGGGGCTACTCTTTGTTGAGGTGTGTGGGCTTCTCATTGCAGTGGCTTCTCTTGTTGTGTGGCACGGGCTCTAAGTACGTGACCTTCAGTAGTTGTGGCTCATGGGCTCTAGAGCTCAGGCTCAGTAGTTGTGGCACTTGGGCTTAGTTGCTCTGCGGCATGTGGGATCTTCCCGGACCAGGGCTCGAACCCATGTCCCCTGCATTGGCAGGCAGATTCTTAACCACTGCGCCACCAGGGAAGTCTCACCATTAGAGTTTTACAATATCAGGTTCTCACCCTGAGAGCCCAAGAGTAAGAGTCTCCATCCAGCATCTACTGTGGGGTGGGACAGGGCACCTATCTGGGGTTGGTGTCGGTCAGGGCTTATTTTCAGGATTTTACCCGGAAAATGAGGCAAGTCTAACATTTCATTTCTCAGTTAATTTCCCCAAGAAAATAAATAGAAAACAAATTATTTGAGTGTATTGTAATTTAATACTCCCAGCTACTGTAATTTAACACTCCCAGCTAGCGAGCATTCACTTATACTTTATAGAGCAGTTGGTTGAAAATAGTGTAGAACTTTTCACATCATTTATTGATCTATTCTGGCATATGAATCCCCAGACAGGAACTGTCTATGGACGAGATTTTACGACCTCAATATAGATCCAAAGCTTTTAATGCACCTTTTGCCTTTATCATAATGTCACTGAGGAAATCAGAGTGGGGAGGAATGGCCTCCTGACATCAAATTCCATGTTTCATTATGTTAAGATGGCTCTGTTTTACACAGTCCTTACATCTAAAGATTTCAGAATAGTTCTTAGCTGATCTGGTCACGTGGCCTCTAAAATTAAATCAACAGGAAGCCCTCCTTCGTGTCGATGATGCAGAACTACTGCTGTGTTCCCAGGGCCCTCAGGACACAGCTAAACCTACCCATCAGGTACTGTCAAGAGAAACAGTAAAGTGTCATCACGCCAACACCTAAACAGGTGTTCTTGTCAGCCTAACTCTGGCATCTGATTCGATAATACTAAGCAACCTTATTTAACTGATGAACTTATTTTATTATTTGGTGAATCTGCTGGTATACATTTCCAGAAGCCTCGCTTAGTTCTTTTATTTTTATTTTACTTTTTATTGAAGTATAGTTGATTGACAATGTTGTGTTAGTTTCCGGTGCACAGCAAAGTGACTCCGTCATACATACATAGATATTCTTTTTCAGATTCTTTTCCATTATAGTCTATTACAAGGTTTTGAATATAGTTCCCTGTGCTATACAGTAGGACCTTGTTGTTTCTCTATTTTACACATAGCAGTGTGTACCTGTTAATCCCAAGCTCCTAATTTATCCCTCCTCCCCCAGCTCAAACACATTCTAAAAAAAATCTACATTTTCTTACTCCCCTCGCCCACCTTTTATGATTTTGATGTCCTATTTTACATCTTCATGTTTATCCTTTTGCTGTTCATTGTGGTTATAATCACTTTCACAAACTTTTTTGACTGTTTTTTTTTAAATCTATGTACTGGCTTATTTAAGTGATCTACAATTCTTTTATATATTTGCTTTTCCTATTGTGATTTTCCCTTTCTCATAGATTCTTGCTTCTTTTCTATTTAGAGAAGACATTTCAATATTTCTTTTAGGTTAGGTTTAGTATTAGTGTATTCTTTTAGTTTTTGCTTGTCTGAGAAATTCTTTCTCTCTGCTTCTATTCTAAATGATAATCTTGCTGGGTAGAGTACCCTCTGTTGCAGGTTTTTCTCCTTGAGGACTTTGAATATAGCTTGCCACTCCCTCCTGGCCTGCAATATTTCTGTAGAGAAATCAGCTGATAGATACCCTTATGTGGTTCCCTTGAAATTAACTCTTTGTTTTTCTCTTGCGGCCTTTAGACTCCTCTTTAACTTTTGCCATTTTAATTGTCATATGTCTTGATGTAGGTCTGTTTGGGTTCATCTTGTTTGGGGCCCTCTGTGCTTCCGGTACCTGATGCTTAGTTCTTTTATGATAGTAGAGGATGTCCTTAAAATATCCTTTAACAGAGCCCTAAATGGGACAAGAAATAGGGTTTAACCCTGGCCTTGTCCCTATTGCTCTTATTCTACGCAGAGGAACAGAATGATGGTGCTGTAACTGAGTACTCGTCGGAACTATTGAAAAGTAGTTTGCCTTTGGTGCCTCCATAATCCTATTCTGTGGAAGATACAGCTGTCCTTCACGAGGATAGTGAAATAAGTCAGGGTTTTAGACGTTTAGAATACAACCTCAGCCTTGCTGTGCAAATACCAACACTTGGTATGCTGATATCTAAAGCATAGGAATCTCTTTTCAAAAAATAACCTAGCATAAGTGTATTACAGTAACCCGATCAATTTTATTTATGGCTTTATTGAGATACAACTGTTATACATAAAAAATGCACATATTTGATGTACGCACTTTGTTTAGTATGGACATGTGCTTTCACCTGTGATACCATCACCACAGTCAATAAACTTATCCATCACCTGCTAACTTCCTCATGCCCCTACCTTCTTTGTCATAAGAACACTTAACATGAGATCTACACTCTTTTTTTTTTTTTTTTTTTTGCGCTATGCGGGCCTCTCACTGTTGTGGCCTCTCCCGTTGCGGAGCACAGGCTCCGGACGCGCAGGCTCAGCAGCCATGGGTCACGGGCCAGCCACTCCGCGGCATGTGGGATCTTCCCGGACCGGGGCACGAACCCGTGTCCCCTGCATCGGCAGGCGGACTCTCAACCACTGCGCCACCAGGGAAGCCCAGATCTACACTCTTAAAACTAATTTTCAAGAAAAAAAAACCCAGAATTGTTAACTGGAGGCACTAAGTTGTGCAACAGATGTCCGGAAACTGTTTATCCTGCACAACGGAACTTTATGCCTATTACCAACTCCACGTCTCCCCTCCCCCAGCCCCTGGCAACAACCATGCTACCCTCTGCTTCTGTGAGTTTGATTACTTTAGATTCCTCAGGTAAGTGGAATCATGCAGGATTTGTCCTTCTGGGACGGGCTTACTTCACTGAGCGTGATGCCCTCCTGGTTCATCCATGTTGTAGCATAGAACAGAATATAACGTATATTCTTTTTTAAGGCTGAATAATATTTGATTGTATGTATACATCACATTTTCTTTATCCATTCATCTTTCGATGGACACATAGGTTGTTTCCATATCTTGACTATTGTAAGTGATGCTGCAACAAACTTAGGAGTGCAGACAGTTTTGAGCAATCTATCACATAAATACTGTCAAAAGCCTAAACTAATTCACTCAACATGGATCATAGACCTAAGTGTAAAATGCAAACCCCCTAGCAGATAACATAGGAGAAAACCTAGATGATCTTGGGCACGGTGATGCCTTTTTAGATACAACACCAAAGACACGATCCATGAAAGAAATAATTGTTAAGCTGGATTTCATTAAAATTAAAAACTTCTGCTCTGCAAAAGGCAATATCAAGGGAATTAAAAGATAAGCCACACAGTGGAAGAAAATATTTGCAAAAGACACATTTGATAAAGGGTTATTACCCAAAATAGACAAAGAACTCTCAAAATTCAACTCAACTCAAAGAACTCTCAAAACTCAAGAAAACAAGCCAACTAAAAAAATTGGCCAAAGACCTTAATAGATACCTCAGCAAAGAAGATATACGGATGGCAAGTAAGCATGTATGAAAGGATGCTCCACATCCTACGTCATCAGGGAAATGCACATTAAAACAGCAATGAGACACCACTACACACCTCTGAGAATGGCCAGAATCCAGAGCACCGACAACACCAAATGCTGGCGAGGATGTGGGGCAGCCGGAATGCTCACCGCTGGTGGGGGCGCACGTGGTGCAGCCACTTTGCAAGGCAGTTGGGCGGTGCCTTTCAAAATGAAACGTACTCTTGCCATATAATCCAGCAAGCATGCTCCTTGGTACTTACCCAGAAGAGTTGAAAACATATCTCCACGCAAAACCTGCACACAAATACTCAGAGCAGCTTTATTCATAATTGCCAAAAATTGGAGGCAACTCATACGTCCGTCAGTAGGTGAGAGGATCAATAACCTGTGGTGTATCCAGAGAGTGAAATATCATTCAGTGCTAAAAAGAGATGAGCTGTGAAGCCAAGACAAGGCACGGAGGAACCATAAGGCACATCCCTAAGTGAAAGCCGGTCTGGAAAGGCGACACACTGCATGATTCTGACTCTATGACAATCTGGAAAGGGCACAACTATGGAGATGGTAAAGAGATCGGTGGTTTTGGAGGGGAGGGGTTGGGAAAAGCTGAATAGGTAGAGCACAGAGGATTTTTAGGGCAGTGAAAACACTCTTTATGATATGATAATGATGGATATATGTCATTGCACATTTGTCCAAGTCCACTGAGTGTACAACACCCAGAGTGAGCCCTAGGACAGACGTGGACTTAGGTGATTCTGATGTGTCGATGGAGCTTCACCTTTGGCAAAACAAGTGAACCACTCTGTTGATTGCTGTCAACAAAGGGGAGGCTATGCCTGCGTGTGGGCGGCGGGTGGCCGGGTGGCCGTATGGGAAATCTCCTCGTCTCAGTTTTATTGTCGGCCTAAACTGCTCTTAGAAAAGCAAAGTTATTAAAAAAAAAACTTAGCCTAGGCAATGGATATTGGAGATGAAGATCTTAAAAGTTAACTTAATTTTTATATCCTTTAAGTTTCATTAACCCGCTTTCAGGAAATTGCATACTTAGACTAACTTACTCTGTGCTCCCCCCATAGAAAACTCTTCAGAACCATAACTTAGCGTCCTGCCTGTAGATTTTGCAGGGGGCTGATAGAACCCCTGCAGCTCATCTCTGTGCTTTCCAGGGGTTTGCCATGGACTGTGTTGTGGGCCCACCAAGAGACGTGTGCACCAGATGCCCCTTCAGGGCCGGCCTCTGCTGCAGAGAGCCTCCCTGACCACAGGCACGCCCCTCCCTGGGTGGTCCACATCTAGTGATGGGCTGGGGGAGGCGATTCTGGGGGCTCCTCTGATGGGCCATGGTGGCCCGCTCCGCCCTGCAGGCTCCTGGCCTGAGCCACAGCTCCCCAACCCTGCTTCCTCCCCTTTCCTCTGTGCAGATCTCCAACACAAACTCCACCCCAGCTCCTGTTTCTGGAAAACCCAACCATTGACATGGCCCCTCCTATTCACCCTCTGTAAAGACACCTAAGGCACAGCATTCTCCTTCTGTGTCCTTTCACTAGGTAGCATCCAGACTGCTGTCACCCAGGGTTTCCCCTCATTAAGCTCCAGGGCTGCTTCCTGGAAGGGGAGGGGGCAAGGGGACGAGTGCCCCTCAGTTTGTCACTTTCTCTCCATTCTCTGATTCACATTCTTGAGTAACTTCCCAGAAGGGGAAGGAGAGAGCACGAAGTAAACTCTGTAAATGTCATACCTGAAAATGATTGTATTCTACCTCATGCTTGATTGGTGGTTTGGTAGGCTGCAGAATTTTAGGTGAAACAGAATTTTTTCCCTAGGAACTTTGAAGATGTTGCTTCATTATTTTCTAGCATCTAGTGTTGTTTATGGAAAATCAGATGCCAATCTGATTCTTGTCTCTTTGTGTGTTCTGAAGTGATATATTGAGATGTGGGTCTCTTTTTCATTTATTGTGCTGAGAACTCTCCATTTGAAGCCTTTTTTTTTGAGGTATGGGAAAGCCCCATTTGAAGCCCCATTTGAAGACTTTTGATTCTGGTAATTTCTGATAATCTCTCTTTAACAACATTCACCCCTCAGATTCTTTACACTCTCGTTCTGGGACTCTTATTGGTTAGATGTTGAAATTTTTTGGATTGATGTTCTAAGTCTTTTATTGCTTCCCGTATTTTCTATCTGCCTTTTTTCCCAGCTCCATCTTACAACTTTTCTATTAATGCTTTCAATTTCAGCGTTCTTTTAAAAGTTACTTGTCCTCTATTCTTTCCTTTTTCATGTCATCCTATTCTTGTTTTACGAATGCATTTGTTCCCCAGGATCTCTAAGATACCATTTGGAGTCTTTTTTGAAGTTCTGTTCTGTTTCTTGCAACATCTCAGATCACTCTAGGTTTTTTTTTTTTGCGGTACGCGGGCCTCTCACTGCTGTGGCCTCTCCCGTTGCGGAGCACAGGCTCCGGACATGCAGGCTCAGCGGCCATGGCTCACGGGCCCAGCCACTCTGCGGCACGTGGGATCCTCCCGGACCGGGGCACGAACCCGCGTCCCCTGCATCGGCAGGCGGACTCTCAACCACTGCGCCACCAGGGAAGCCCTACTCTAGGTTTTTAATATACTGTTTTAGTTTATTTCTATTTTGAAAAACATTTTTTGTGTAATTTCAGAAGCATTGTACACTTATGGGATTGGAAGATGAAAACTGAAAAACGCAACAGTTAAAAAAAAAGTATGTCCCACCACCTAGAGATTAGCACTGGTCGAATCTGAGTACATATCTTTCCAGATACACATATATATGCACATGTATAAACACACATATGTTGGTGTACTTACAAACACACTGTGTATATATTTTTTTAATTGAAGTATAGTCGATTTACAATGTTGTGTTACTTTCTGGTGTACAGCAAAGTGATTCGGATATATATATATATATATTCTTTTTTTTTTTGACTGTGCCGAATGGCCTGCAGGATCCCAGTTCCCCAACCAGGTTTTGAACCCAGGGCCACAGCAGTGAAAGTGCTGAGTCCTAACCACTGGATCGTCAGGGAACTCCCTACATACAATGTATCTATTTTTTTCAGATTCTTTTCCATTATAAGTTATTATAAGATAGTGAATACACTTCCCTGTGCTAGGTCGTCGTTGGTTATCTGTTTTATATACAGTAGGGTGTATCTGTTAATCCCAAACTCCTAATTTAGCCCTCCCTGCCACCCTTTCCCCTTTGGTAACCGTAAGTTTGTTTTTTATGTCTGTGAGTCTGTTTCTGTTTTATAAATAAATTCATTTGTATGATTTTTTTTAGATTCTGCACACAAGTGATATCATGTGATATTTGTCTTTCTCTGACACACTGTGTATATTTTAAATCGATATGGGATCATAGGTGCATATGATTTCTTGGTTCCCTTTTTCTTGTTTCCCTTATTCTTTCTCCTACGAACCCGTGTCCCCTGCATCGGCAGGCGGACTCTCAACCACCGTGCCACCAGGGAAGCCCTCTCCTTCGTATTTCTGGTTTCCCGGTTATGTCCGGTCGTTCTTTGTTGACCTTCAAGCTACAGAATAGGCGATGGCTCGTGTGTCCTGTGGAGGCTCGTCAGAGCCAGGTTTCACTGCAGGGTGAGCAGGATGGGAGACCCCTGAGCTTACGATGTGAAAACTTGCACTGTGAGTCATTTGGAAACCGGGAAGCAGAGTCCACAGACACATGCTTTACTGTCTCATTACACATCTACAAGAGTCTAAGATTTCCTTTTCGGTTCTTTCGGTTCGAAAGAACCGAGATCTGGTGTTATTAGGAAAGCGTGCTGCGTGTTTCCAGGGAGCCTCGGTAGGTTTAGCTTTAGGGTGAGCAGGCCAGGAGTCAGCCGTTCCTCTGGGGACCCCTCAGTGCTAGAATGCTGAGCAACTAAGAGTTTAATCCACGTGGAATCTTCATTTTTTTTCACGTAACCATATATTTAGCACTCGTTCCATTTTGCAACAGGTTCCATTTAGCACTCGTTCCATTTTGCTCATTCTTTTAGAAGCTGCAGAACGTTCCACCGTAAGGTTTTACACGTGGTTGTGCCCCGTCCCTCTTGAACAGCTCGCACGTGGGTTCCCTGAGGCCGGCTTCTTGGCTCCCTCTTTCTGCTTGTCGGCCAGCCGACTTCGACTGGTTATTAACTTTGGACTTATCCCTGAGGTCAGTGTTTCCAGTGGTTAATGTCTGCAAGCCCTGTGACGTGAACCTGCCAGGAGGAGTCTTTAGCTGGTTTACTGCGAGGCCTTTTTGAGCCATAGGTTAATATATTAATGAAGACTGTGGCTGTTACCCCACATTAAATAACGGCTGTGAGTGATGGGGAGAAAAACATCCTTAGGCTCTCCTGCCGAGCACGAGATTGATGAGAATGGATCCTCTGCCAGGAGAACTCAAAAATATTATAACCTTTTATTCCTCTGCAGATTGGATGAGTGTGTGTTCATTTCTGTGTTACTACAAAAAACCTCTTACGATGATTCTGAGCTAAAAACATATTAAATCATCGCGTTAATTATATCGAAACAGCACACTGAGATTCTGTCGCTAATCCAGTCTAAACGTGGCATCTCCGGCTCATCCAGTGTTTTATTTCCATTCAGGGTCATATTAGTCAGTTGGGGATGAGCAGATGTATTTATTTATCTTATTAGTTTATTTTGGTCAAGTAGTAAATTATGATAGAATGATAATAATGCCTCCGTTTATATACATCTCTCAGTCACATACAAAGTTGACATTTAAAGACATTGTCTAAATACAGGAGAAGTATTGACACTTCCACACTGTTTTTTCCACTTTTCCAGAAGAGTTTAAGTGGCTCAGAACATTCTGGATTCTATTTTTTTTTTCCCGAAAAGCTCCCATTTTAGTGTTTTATTTGTGGCGTTACCTCTGGGTGCAAGTAGAGACAAAAAGAGTCACGTATAGTATGACAATGTGCTTTAAAGCAAAAAACAAAAAAAACAAACCGCTACTGGTAGAGGGGTGGGTGCACGGTGGGCCCTAGAACTTTATCTGTCGCTTGCAGATTTCACCCAGGACGGTCCAGGGAGGCAGCCGGGGGCCCAGGCTCCCTGAGACCCCGGCTGGTTTTCAACATCTCCAGGACCATTCAGGGAGGCACATGAAACCCAACAGTGTCTTCCTCCAATTCCTTAAGCTCATTCCCTGGTTAGCCTCCCCACATGAAGGGCCCACTCCTGCAGGACCACCTCTTCCTGGGCAAGGCCTCCCAGGGCCACCTTCGTTAACACGGTAAATTGCTCACAGTTTAGGCTCTTGCCCTGAGAGCTTCACCGGCACAGAAACTCAACTGCAGCAGAAGTCCTAGAGCACGTGGGTGAGAGGGACCCAGGCGGCTGTCAGAGGGCATCTGTAGTGCTGCACTCTTCCTGCGGCTGCCTGATCCCAAGAAGGGGGCAAGGCCAGGCCTATCTCCCGCTCGGGAGGTGAGAGGGGCAGGCGCTCCCTCTTCCTGCCTGTGGCAGCCAGAGTGTGGACGTGAGCCGACGAGAGCCATTGGATGCGACCACCCAGGACGGTGAAACTTTCGAGAATGACTCGAGGCATCCGTCCTTCTCTGGGTCAAGTTTCTCTCCTCCACACTGGGACACCAGGACCGCGGGTGGCAGTGACTCTCCGTGACTCAGCAGAGGCCAGGATCGCTGAGGGAGAGGCAGGATGTAGAAACAGGTGGCCCAGAGAGACCCCGGTAAAGGCCTGGGGGTGGGGGTCGGGGGCATGTGGGTCCTACAGGGGGGAAATAGCTCACGCTGCAGGGACCCCCTAAACTGTCACGTCAGGGGATACACGCAAGCCCGGACCTTGGCAGAAGTGGGGTGACCAGAAATGGAGGGGTTGAGACCACACCAGCCTCGCCAGGATCCCCTCCTACGTTGCCTCTTCAAGGAAGAACACCCCTCAATGGCCAATCCGTAATCTGAGGAGGTGAGTAGGGAGGTCACATGCAGAGAGAGCACCCCAGTCCCCAGCTCCCAGGGGAGGGCAGGGGCTTGTCACCTCCCTGCCCCTGCTCCTCCCCAGGGTCTCAGGAGCCACAGGACCCTCATCTTCAGGGCTCCCCTTCTGGTCCCTGTTTTCTGTTAGCATCCCTTGTCTCCTTTTCCGTTCTCTTGTTTGTTGCTATGTCTCTGCTTCTTGGTTGCCAGTTTAGCAGGGTGCATTCTCTTTTCAGATGGCAGCAATGCTACCGTGCATTCTCTTTTCAGATGGCAGCAATGCTACCGTTATTGGAATAAAATGAATAATGGAGGCGATGCTCCACGTAAAGCAGAAAATCACAGACCACTTTCGATGCCAAGTAAGACCTTCTGGCTGTGTGTGCTAGAGAACCATGGCTTTTTATGTAATAGTCTTAAAATCACGACAGCAAACACAGGCAGCCGTTGTGATCCAAGGCACTGTCTCTGTAATCAGATGAGGACATTTGTGCATTAGCAGGTTTGACTAATGTTGAACCAGAGGAAGGATAAGCAAGAGGGATTTTTCTGCACTCACCTTTGAATACTCACATTTTAAGTATGGTTCAACTGAGCATCGGGTCTTACTGATATAGTGGGAATAATGCAAATTTCAACATGTTTTCCCCAAATTTGGTACCAGCTTTTGCCATGTGATTGCTCCAGCTCAGCTTCTTCTGATGAGCACTCAGGGAGTGGCTGTGATGTCGTGGCCCATCTTCCCACCGGAGGTGAAGTGTGGAAACTGTACTTCCACTTAGGTTCTACTTTTAAACACCCTGGTCCTGGGTATTGAACAGTGTCACAATTTTTGTTGCAATCATCAAACATGACTTTGAAAACTCATGCGGAAAAGGAAGCCTGTTGCGTTGACCCCTATTTCTGCTCTTTCTGTCCTTCCTGATGCTCCAAGATTCCTTCTTTTGTCATTACCTTAATGTTTGGCGAACTTCCTTTAGCCATGCTTGAAGGGTAGGTCTGTTAGTGACAAATTCTTTTAGTTTTTTTATTTCTGAGAATGTCTTTACTTTCCCTTTATTCCTGAAGGATACTTTCACTGAGGCTATAGAATTTGTGGCTCACAAGTCATTTTTTCAGCACTGGACAAATGTCATGCCTTTTCCTCTGGCCTCTGGGGTTTCCAATGACAAATCTGTTGTCGTTCGAATTGGTGTTCGTCTATCAGTAATTTGTCTTTCACGATTTTTTTTTCTTTGTCTTTGGTTTCCCGAGGTTTAATTATGATGTGTCTTGGATGGATTTCTTTGGGTTTATCCTGCTTAGGATAAGCTTGGTTTCTTGAATCCGTAGGTTTATGCCTTTTACCAAATTTCACAATTTTTCAGCTATTATTTTGTGGAATCCTCTTTCAGCTCTACTCTTTTTCTCTTCTTCTGGGACTCTGATGTTGTGAGTGTGGGATCTTTTGTTATTGTCCCACAGGTCCCTGAAGCTCTGTGCATTTTTTTTTTCAGTCTATTCTCTCTGTTATTGAGATTGTGTAGATTCTGCTGATCTGTCCTCAAGGTCACTGATCCTAGCCCTTGCCATCCCCGCTCCACTCCTGAGTGTGTCCAGTGAGTTTTCTATTTTGGTTGTTGTAATTTTCAGTTCTATAATTTTTTTAAAAAAATAATGTCTATTTCTCTGCTGAGGTTTCTACTTTTTTGTTTTCAGAGAATTTGCGATTACTCACTGATGCATTTTTGTTCACAGCTACTTTAAAACCCTGTTTGATGACTCCAACATCTGATCTGGTCTTGGTGTTGGTATTGGTTGATCGTCTTTTCCCACTCTGGTGGTGATACTCCTAGTTCTTGGAATGACATGCAATTTCCGATTGTACCCTGGACGGTGCAGCTATTATATCAGGAGGCTCAGTGCAATTTGGAGCCTTTATTTCAGCAGGTCGTCGCCCCATTTCAGTTTAGCACACAGTTCTTGGCCTGCTTCCTTGGGCTGTGGTTCTAACGGCAGTTTTAGTGCTTGGACTGTTCAGTCTGCTTGTTATCTGGTGCTGGTGGGGCTCCCCCTGGTCCCTGCTGGTGCCACCTAAGTGGGTGGGGGCATCTTCCCCAGGCCAGACCACCTGATGCCTTCCAGCAGGGAGAGTTCCCAGCCCCAGAGCCTGGAGTGTTTCCTGGGCCAGATGGTGGGTTCCTCCCCTGGAGCCCCTGGTCGTCCAGTTTTTCTAGGTGAGGGAGGGCCACTTTTGGTCAGTCCTCTGCTGATGCTGCTGGGTCACCTGGTCTTGTCAGTGGGCAGAACTCCTACTGGACCTGGAGGAGGGATGAGCCTACCTGCCCCGCCTTCTGTTCAGGGCTGTGGGTCAGGAGATGCCTGGCCTGATGCTGGTCGGGGGTTGTGTGATGCCCCCTGCCCTGGTACACCTCCAGCCTGGGCCCCTAACCGATCCACTTTTCTTTTCCCACCTTTCAGAGTTCTCCTTTGGGTCTTTCTAGACCGAATCTGCTCTTTATCTGAAAGATCATATTTTAATTCTCAATACAGGATTTATCAATCATTACCTGTTACTTAATTGATTAAGTTATTAATTGTAATTATCAATTACATTTGTCTCTCTCCTAAATTATAAGCAGAGGACAGCTGAGGGCTGTAAGTACTGTTCTGTATTTGTGCATATGTACTCATCAACTTTATTTATGCAAATATTCTCAGTGCCTAGGATAGTGGTGAGCACAGAGAAAGTCGATACTTGTGACCTGAACGGATGAAACTAAAAAGAAAGAGAAGAGAGTGACTGAAGCCTTCTTCACCCCCAAACAAGATATCAGGTCACCCTGCTTAGAACACAAAGGATGGACAACAATTTCCTAGTATAGATCAGGCAAGTGCAAACGTGGCCCACAGTGCAAGCTTGATTCTCCTCCTTGGCAAGCATTCATGGATGGAAGAATGTCAGTGTGACTCTGTAAACACCCTGAGGGAAGAGTGAGGGCACGGGTATGTCTGGGGAAGCACTGAAGGGGGGTCTGGCTGGGCTGTCGCCATGTTCACACTGCCCACTACGTTCACACTGACCACTGGCATCGTCTCACTGGACCCTCATCACCCATCTCTGCGAAGCAGAAAGAAGCTCTTTGCCATGCCCTTGGGGCCCCCTAGAGAGAACCGGTTCCTGTCTCCGCCCCTCGGCTGTTACCGACCAGCAGTGTAGCCGTGAGAGCTGCTAATCTAATCACGTCCCACTCTCTTTGTAGGAAGAGGAAAACCATGTTGATACCCACTGCCAGCAAGAGTCCTCCCCTCCTTTGGCAGGTCCTGGAACAATACTGGGTTCCTGCGTTAGTCTGTCGGCCTAACACAAACCTATTTATTTTTGCTAATGAGACAGATGTAGAAGGTTGGGATTTTTAGTGTTAGGCATTATGCTCTATTAGCCAACCAATCTAATTATTTACAGGGATCAAGGATATTCATCACCGCCGCCCCAGTCTACTATTTATTATTGTAATATGTCTGAAAGGAGTTAACCATATTTGAATTTAATTAGAAGAGAACATCCATGATTTCAGAATAAAGTTTATCCCTGCAAGTTTTGAAAATTAATCGATTTATTCCTACTTGGATTTCTAATGCTTCTGGAGCAATCTTTCACAAAAAGAATAATGGTTTCTTTTCAATGACCTAACTATAAGAAGGTGACTAAAAGTGTCTTTCAAAAATAATCCCTCAGTTAAGGTTACACGTCTATTTGCATGCTTTTTCTTGTAATTGTTATTCAAATAACAGACTAAATTCCACTCCCAGACACTGGCCAGGAGCTAAACAAGACAGACATCATTGTGAGAAGCGCTGAGCGGACAGCCTTGGAGGGGAAGTCAGAGCATCCGCCAGCTTCTACATTTGTGTGAATGAAGGCTGATGACTCAGGGGCGTAGATAAGAGAACTGGTCCCTGAGATACATTATAGAATCCCAGCCCCTGAGATCTTCAGGAACACACACACACAAACACACACACACAGCCCTTTTTTTAAAGCCTGAGTTCTCAGCCTTTCATTTTCAAAACCACCAAACAAACAAATCAAAGCCCAGACTTTAATGATCAAGTCATAGGACAGAAAGTGAAGAGAAGAGCAACTATCCAGGGAATGCGGACAGTGTGACAGTGTATCATTCAGCCCAAACACTAACTCCATCCTCAGCTCAGACACAATTATTTTTCTGCATTGCAACCATAGCCCTATAGTCTAAAACAATATAATGTAATAATATGATATGATATATAGTATGAGCAACATAACGCAACAGAGCACAGTACAAGTGTAATATAACACAGTGTAATATAAGGTAACGTAAAGTAACACAACATAGCATGACATACTATAGCATCTTTAACTGTATCTCTGCTACTCACCTGGGTCCTTTCCAAATCCCTCCTGGACAGACTGAGCCCAGGCAGCTGAGGCACACGGACGCTGAGGCCCCCAGCACACCTGCAGAGAAAGCCAAACTCTGAGGTTCCAACTGATGCCTTTCACAAAGACTTTACTTTGGAAAAATCAAAACAACAAAAACAACATTAGACTGGGTAACAGAGCCATACAATTTTGATCATGTGAGTAATAAACATTAGAGGTAGGCCGAAAAAGGTTTACAAAACTATCTTTTCAAATCAGCAGTTTTTGCTGTGTCCACGATAAACATTTATCAAGATAGCCAATGAATATAAAAACACATACATCTCTTTAGAATACCAAAACATGCTTTGGGAGCATCTGCATTCATAAACTGTGGGATGAACGGTTTCTGCATGGCGGCCTGACATAATTCACGCACGTTATTCCCTGCCCTAAGAGTGCTCTTTTGCACTGTGCATTATAGGAGTGTCAGGCTCGATTTACATGAAGGGGGATTTCTGCAGGGAGCATTATTGATGGCAAATGGAAAATTCACCAGAAACTGGAAATCAGAAGTGCTCCTGAAAAACCCCCTTTTCACTTGAAAGGGCTATAAATCTAAAAATAATCTTGAATTCGCAAGTAATCCTTTTATGCAATAAGTTGATAGCAAATATATTACCGAAGAGACACATAATTACCTTAAAATCTACCACAGTTAGAAATGTATTGGAACTCTTAAAATATAATTTAATTTTATAATAGTAAAAATGACAACAAATATTTTTACTATTCATTTTTTCCTTTGAGTTTCACCTTTTATTTTTCAAATATATAAAGACAAAGTAGGACTATATATAAATTAACATTCCAGAATGTCCCAGGGAGCTCCAAAATTTCTAAATATATTAAAGGCTGATTTTTATTTATTTATTTATTTAGGCTGCGTTGGGTCTTCATTGCTGCGCATGGGCTTTCTCTAGTTGTGGTGAGTGGGAGCTACTCTTTGTTGTAGTACGCGGGCTTCTCACTGCGGTGGCTTCTCTTGTTGCAGAGCACGGGCTCTAGGCACACAGGCTTCAGTAGTTGCAGCCCGTGGGCTCAGTAGTTGTGGCGCCCGGGCTTAGTTGCTCCGCAGCATGTGGGATCTTCCCAGACCAGGGATCGAACCTGTGTACCCTGCATTGGCAGGTGGATTCTTAACCACTGCACCACCAGGGAAGTCCTAAAGGCTAATTTTGATGAACAAGAGAAAGGGAAATTTTATCATCCCTTTCAGTACACGGAACCAGCAGTCCCAGAACTCTTCAGCCTGGCAGACATCATTTCTACGGCATCATCTCCCTTAAACAAGATCTTCTGTGAACAGAAGGGAATGGCCGGGAGCTAGAGTATCTAGACCCAGGGTTTTCTAGCTGCATATTAGAATTTTAATTCGGCTAGCTCAAGGGGCATTTCATATCTCTATCTCCATCTCCATCCCCACCTGCATCTCCTTCTCCTTCTCCATCTCTATCTCCATCTCCAACCCCATCTGCATCTCCTTCTCCATCTCTGTCCCCACCTGCATCTCCATCCCCATCTCCTTCTCCATCCCCATCTCCATCCCCTTCTGCATCCCCATCCCCATCTGCATCTCCTTCTCCATTTCCATTTCCATCTGCATCTCCATCCCCACCTGCATGTCCTTCTCCATCTCCATCTCTATGTCTCTCTATAACTATATATCTACCTCTACATCCATAACCACCACCACATCTATATTCACATCCATAGCAAAACCGTAACTACATCTCTACCCATATCTGTAGCTATGATTGTTCTACATCTGCCTCTGTCCATACTGTAACTGTATCTCTATCCCTATCTATAACTCATCGCTTCTCCTGGGATGGCTCTGTAGAGCGGGAGAGTGAGCTTTGGACTTGGAACAGAGATCTGAAGGTTGGAATTGCCTCTGTGGTTTACTAACTGCAAGCCTGGGTATGTTATTTTACCTCATATTTCAGTTTCCTCATCTGTTAAAAAGGGATGACAACCCTAGTTTATCTTGTTGGGTTATTGTGAATTTAAATAATGGATAACATGTGCTTTGTGAGCTACAAAATACCCATAAAAGTAAAACATTATTAGTGATAAAATTTTTGGTTCCAGTTTGGGAAGTACTAATAAATTAGGATAGATTCTCATTTTAAGGTCCATTCTGCAGTGAACAACCGTAGTTCATTTTGCTTTTCTCACATTGGGGGAATCTATGAGGTGTAAAGGAGGAACCAGGAGCCAGACCGTGGAGCATTCTCCTCTCTCAGCCTGTTTCTTCTTCTGTAACATTGTCAGTTGATTCCACTAAAAGATATTGCCCTAAGGTCCGGGCTAAGTCCATGATAAAGAAAAATTCAGTGTAAAGATAAGTAGGATAAATAGCATCACCTTTGGTGCAAGATATGCCAGTCCTGTGATTTGTGATGGGCTCCTATGCTCAACACCTGGGACCCTGGCATGGAGAGAGACTGGTGGCTCTGAGGGCCCAGCGGCAGGAAGAACCAATCAGAGGAGCCCCGTGGGGACCTGGGAGAGTGTGCAGCCACTGGCGCGCTTTCGGGTGCGTTTCATGTGCCACTGCTGCCCCCTAGCCCTGCCCGGCCTCCTCCTCAGAACTCCCCTTCCCGAGCAGGACAAACAGTGAGGCGGGGGGGGTGGGGTGGGGTGAGGCTCAAGCCTCCAGCCAAGGCGCCAGCCTTGGTTGGGGAGAGGGACCCCAACTGCTGCTAACGTTCTGTGACACTCAAGCCCAGGCACACATGGCTCCCATCAGACAAACATCAGGTTAATGAAGTGTTTTCCAAAGCAACGCTTTTCTTGACGCAGAGACAAACAGGCGCCTCTACGAGCCTGTTCCCGGCTGTGACCTCCGGGTCATTGTCGACAGCAAGCCTTTCCAAAGAAGCTCTGTGAGAACAGTGTCAGGTGCCGGAGAGGGAAATTGCAGGCGTGGGCCCTGCCCTTAGAGAACTGACACTAAGGGAGACAAATACACAAAAAGACAACAATAACAGTGAGAAATTCTACTGCAACGCATGACACAATAAAACACGATGCAACACGAGGGTCTCAGGCTCTTTTTTAATTTTTTTTAATCTTTAAAAAAATTTTTTATTTTTTTAGTGTTTTGGCCGCGGCATGCGGGATCTTAGTTCCCTGGCCAGGGATGGAACCCTTGTCCCCTGCATTGGAAGTGCAGAGTCTTAACCACTGGACCGCCGGGGAGGTCCCTCTCAGGCTGTTTTGTGTGTGTGTGTGTGTGTGTGTGTGTGTGTGTCAATGTTTTACACTCATAGAAACCCCCCCAGAAGGTAAACACTTTGGAAATTAGCAAGCGCTGCTGACATTGGAGTAATTTTCCTGTCCTCCCAGATCAGTTTCTCACCACCTGACAGGCCCCACCTACAACCGGTGAGCTTTCAGTCTGCTCTCTCAAGTGGACCTTTATGGCCTAATGCTTTGCTAATAAACTCACACCTGAGCACAGAGTGGAGGCATGTCAGGGCGTCCCATTGGCATTTTACACCTTGCTTTTAAAGTTTATGTCCTGGAGATTATGGGGCTGACTTCCTGGATAGAGTGATTTTATGACACTCACTTGAAAATTGGTTTAAAAGTGCTGTAAAAGAGGAACATTAGTAGCAGGATGTTTAGCAATGCCGCTGCCTGGGAGCCCATAAAGGTGACCAAGATATTTCTGCCAAGCTTTACAAGCTACACAGATCAGCCCTTCCAGCTCCTTAAGTAACAGTTGGTAGAGGGACCGCCTGGTGCTGGTGAGGTTACAGCCGACCGCTTGGAGCTGGCTTTTCAAGGAGGCATCTGCCGTGACAGTGAAGCTGGGTTAACTGTGTAGAAAGGCTGCCTCCTTGGGTGTGATCTGCCCTGGGGCAGACAAGCCTGGAGAGAGGGAGGGGTCTTAGAGAAACTTCACATATTGCTGGCCCCCGTGTGTGGCTTGCCACCCCAGAGCCAAGAGCTGATAGAAAGATGTCAGTTCACTTAGATACAGACGAAGATATTCCTTGTTTTGGACAGGAAGACTCAAATGTTGTAAAAAATGTCCGTTCTCCCATAACTCAATTCCAACTGAAGACCAAGAGTATTTGGGGGGTTCGGAGGTAATAACAAATGATATCAAAGTTGATCTGGAAAAACAAACATTTGAGAGTAACCAGGAAAGCATAAAGTGGGGACAAGAGGACACTCTCAATGGACTCACCCCTGAACCCAGCCCTTTGCACCTGCACCTGCTCACTTCTGGGTCTGGGCTCTCAGGGGTTAAATCTCAGCGGCAAGGGGAGAGTCTAGCTCCCAGGCTGCTGATGTCACTTGTCCTCAGGGGGCCTGTTCCAGGGCTTGGAGCCAGCGGCCCCTGGGGTGGCCTGGGTGAGGTCTGCGTTCTCCTGGTGAACTCCCTGACGTGCTACAGGCACTGTCTCCCCACCCAGGCTTGGTGGCAAGTGGGGACTCTGGATGCAACCCACCCCCCTTCCAGGCAGCTCTGGCTCTGTCCCCGCCCGGTCCCCCTTAGAACCCTTTGCTGGGAGGGGGCCTGGGCATGAAGTAACCTTCTCCAAAAGCATCTGGGCTGCTTTGACCTTCTGGAAACTCCCAAGTGGGAGGTGGGTGATCGCCTCCAAGATTTGTACACGTGTGCTAATAAATATGTACAAGGATCTATGCACAACATCATTTACATAGGAATACAAAACAAAAAAACCTGTAAACAATCTGAATGTCTATCCACATGCAACTGGTTAAATACGTGCAATAAGGACTAGTTAATCAATGGACGACTAAGTGGTGAGAAGAATGGAATAGATCTGTACATGTAAGATAGCCAAGATACACTGTTAAATAAAAACATCAAGTAGCAAAATAGATCTCAACTGTGTAATTAAAAAACACATTTATGAGTAGAAAAATCTGGAGGAATGGCTAGAAACCTTTACCCCACCGGGTGCACCCACAGAACGGGCCTGAGGGCCAGCGGAGAAGGACTACCTCCCTAAGTATGGCTTCCTCATGTTTCCATCTTTTTCCTCTTTAGAAAGTGCAATTTAAAAGCTAGCGTAGAAGGTGCTGGAAGTTCAGCATCCATTTCCCAAAGCTCTCAGTGCCCCCTCCTCGGGCAGTTTATGAACTGGTTGTCCAGTCGGAACATCCCCCAACCAGGCAGCTTCCTCGCCATGACCTGTGCCAAGGCCGGAGCACGACCTGCACAGCCAGAACCGCACGCGGGGGCCTGCTCCTGTCCTTGGCCGGCAGACGTTTAACGGGGCGGGAGTTGCTCACGCCATTAGGCTTTCATAACAAGGCGGAGTCTGCGGTGCGCCTGAGGACGCATCCTGTCCTCTCCTCGGGCCTCTGTGCGCCCGTCTCCCTCCTGGATCGCCTGCCACGTGCGCCCACGTGTTCTTCCTGCTTCACTTCCTGCCATTCAGCCGGGGTCCTGGGTGGGAAACGAGGCTTCCTCTCAGAGATAAGGTGTTTTTGTGTCTACACTGCCTGGGCGGGGGAAGTAACTTTAGAGATGTCTGTGCAAGTCTCTTATCTTGGAATTCCTGGGGTCCTGCTTTCCCGTGGCTGTCAGATGGTTATTGTGTACAGGGTAGGCGGCCCGAGGGTACACACTAAACTAAGCCAACAGCACACTGGGTGAAGAAGGCCAAATCCTGAATACACAGGAATTATTCATGCCTCTTCTCTCCTTTCTTCTACTAGCAGACGCTTGATCATCTCTTTATTTATACTTCAAGGAGAGTTAGCCGGGGATGGTGAAATTCACACAATTAACCTAAGATGAGATCTTGTTAAAACGAGAAACTGACACCAAAGGCTGAAGAGGAAGTGGAGGAGGATGCTGCTATTTTTAGCTGTGGATTTAAATTCCCATGTTTCCCTGTAATTTCCCCCCAGCTAATTACAGGTCCACATCCCTTCGTTTCCTCTGATTCGTCCTTGTAAGTCTCAACTCCTATGGATACTACAGCCACACAATTTCTCGGCAAATTAAAGCTCTTTCATGCATTTAAAGCATTCTTTCAGTCTTTAATCTCCTGTGTAAAAATTACAAGTTTGCTATGAATTTCTTAGAAACTTGTATTTCATAAACATCGATATATAACCCAATGTGTAAATGTCACACAAGCCATGCTTAGATTCTGGCTTTTCAAATAATGGTGTGATGATGATAGCTCATTTTTACTGTGTCCTTGCACTTTATGGATGTGTCATTTAATTAGAATAACCGTATCAGGCAAGCATCTTTATTTCCATTTACAGATGAGAGAAAAGGCACAGCAGGTAAGTGACCTGTCCATGGTCCTGAAACCTAGACGTGGTGGAGCTGACATTCTAACCCAGGACTCTGAGATTGGAGACCACATTCCTAACCACTCTCCCATCTAATTACCAAACTCTCAGTTCATCTGACGATGTTCACAAGAGGTCAGGCCAAGCATCCAAGGCACTGCGCTGCTGAGCTGGGCCAGGGATCACGGGGCAGCGTGGGTGGTCAGAAGCAGAGGCCTGGTGCCTGGGCTTTGACTGGAGCCTAGTGCTGCTTAGAGGTCACATGTGTCTCCCCCATCCACTCCTGTACGACCCCACCTTTTCTCTCCCAGGACCTCAAACATTACTCCGCACTCTTCCCTCTGGTGGCTGACCTTGCTGTTTATTTCCCTGAGAGAAGAGTGGCAATTGGAATAGACTTTCACATGCTCCCTGTGCAGAGCTGTGTCCCCCTAACTTCACATGTTGAACTCCTAATCCCCAGTATTTCAGAATGTGGCTGCATTTGGAGATGGGTTTTCAAAGAGGTGATTAAGTTAAATGAGGTCATATGGATGGGCCTTGATCCAATGTGACCAGTGTCCTTATAAGAAGAGGAGATCGGGACACAGACACACATAGAGGGACGGCCGTATGAGGACATGGGGAGAAGACAGCCATCTACGTGTCAAGGAGACAGGCCTCAGGAGCAATGACCCTGTCCACACTTTGATCTCAGACTTCCAGCCTCCAGAATTGTGAGAAGATAAATTTCTGTTGCTTAAGCTGTCCAGTCTGGGGTACTCTGTTATGGTGGCCCCAGGAAATGAACAGACACAGACCAGCTCCTCTATCCCCTCCCTGAACCTGGACCCATGCATGCTACCCCTCCTGCACTAGGGAATAATGGCTTTATTCTGCCCCTTTAAAACACCAGCAAATATATGAACTGCCAGTGTTTCATCAGCGCGGAGTAATGGACGTTTCGAAACTTTGATTTACTTTCACAGATTTAGAATTGCTTTCTTGAGAAAAATCCCGTTTCCCCTTCAGGAGCCCCCTGGGTCCAGCTCTGCAGACACTTGGGATGATCTCCAACAGGCAAGAGTCTCGCTCAGTTTCCATGAAACGATGCCAACTCTGATCATCTGTTGTTTGACTTCAGCCCATAATAAGGAAAATCTTCATTTTAGGCTCTTTCTAAAATCTTTGCTGGCTCCACTGGTATGCTGTATCTAATAACCAGCTCTACAAGGGGGAGGGAAAGGGCCCTGATTTGCAGCATTTGCTGATTTCCATGGTGGAAATGCTCCCAGCACGGCCAACCTCGGCTACCAATGTGAGGTCACTGAGCAAGGAGCAGCACGTCGTTGTAAAGGACACGGAAGCAGACTCAAGGAAAGTATAATAAAATAATTAGGACACGACGGATTTTCAGTACTTTTTACCTTTAAAAAATATAGTTTAATTAAGTGTAAGTTTATGTAATTTAGTTTTAAACAGTGTTGTGTTTAACAACTGGCTTTGCAAAATTCCTAAAAATTAACAACTTGCGTTCACAAGCCAGTGCCAGGGGTCTCCGGCACATCACTGGATGGTCATCACTTACCAAAATTCTAAAGCCCATTTGTTTCTTTAAGAGTGTAGATTTTATACTTGGATTATGCTGGGTCATTAGAGAACTTTGTATTTGGACCATATAATTCCTTTTGATTGAACAATACTCGAAGCCCCTTCCTACGTCAAGGGAATCCCCCATTCTATGAAGCAGGGAGTCTACGCCATGAAAGAAGTGGAAAATAGCACTCACTTCCTTTGCAGCTCAGGTGTGTGCTCATGACCCGGGCTCTGCCAATGGGCCACATCCAGGGTCCAGACAGGAGAAGTCTTAGAAGTGACCAGCGTCAGATAAGCCGTGGGTGGGCCGTGTGTCTACACCCAGAAATGGCACACTGGTGTCTTCAAGGGACCAGCTCTTGACTGGGGCATCTTTCCTCCAAGTTTGGTTCTCTGGTCCTCCTGGAGATTTTGCAAAGTACCTGGTATTCTTTCTCTTCCTTTTTAAAGAATAAACTTTAGGGACTTCCCTGGTGGCGCAGTGGTTAAGAATCCGCCTGCCAATGCAGGGGACGTGGGTTCGTGCCCCGGTCTGGGAAGATCCCACATGCACGGAGCAACTAAGCCCGTGTCCCACAACTTCTGAGCTCGTGTGCCGCAACTACTGAAGCCCGTGCGCCTAGAGCCTGTGCGCTGCAACAAGAGAAGCCTCTGCGATAAGAAGCCAGTGCACTGCAACGAAGAGTAGCCCCTGCTCACCGCAACTAGAGAAAGCCCACGCACAGCAACAAAGACCCAACTCAGCCAAAAATAAATAAATAAATTTATTAAAAAAAAGACTAAACTTTAAATTTTTGATTTACAGAAAAGTTGCAAAGAGAATAAGAGTTCCTGTGTTCCCCGTACCCAGGCCCCCTCGCTGTCTTCCTCTTACTTACGGCACATTTATCACAACCAATGAACCAATGTTGATACATTATTATCCTTAGCCTCCTCTACGGCCCGAGATGATTTTCCTAACGTCCCTTGTTTTTGGTGACCTTGACAAGTACTGGTCTGGTATTTTGTAGAACGCTGTTCAATGTGAGTTCGTCTGACATTTTCCTCATGGTTGGACTGAGGGTGTGCGTTTTGGGAGAAAGGCCTCATGGGTGAAGGGCTGTTCTCATCAGCCCACATCAAAGGTGCACGCTGCCAACGTGACTCGCCTCTGACGGCGCTCACACTGACCCCCAGGTTTCTCCACCGCAGTTACTTTACTTTTCCTTCTCTTGTCTGTTCTTTGGGTGCAGGTCACTAAGTCTAGTGACACTCAGGGGCGCGGAGGTAAGCTCCACTTTTTTTGTGGGGGAGAATTTACCTAAATTAATATTTGTTTATATCAGTATTGACTCATGAATATTTACTTTATACTTTAATTCTAACCCAATACTTTGCTATTTATTTTGATGTTCGAATTATTTTTGCTTTGGCCATTGGGAACTCTTTCAGGTTGGCGCCTGTGTCCCTCTGTCATACCCCATACCTTCATCGTTTTGGTTTTTGATCACTTTTTTTTTTTTTTTTTTCAGCACCGTGAGACTTGTGGGATGTTAGTTCCCTGACCAGGGATCAAACCCTGGGCCCTGGCAGTGAGAGCACTGAGTCCTAACCACTGGACCGCCAGGGAATTCCCTTGATCACTTTCCTATTTTCTGGCACTACCAGATGCTCCAGGTTCATCTTGTATATTTCTTGCCCCAGCCCTAGAATCAGCCACCTCCCAAGGAACCTTGGCTCTTTATTAGGGAATGGAATTAGAAACCATATTGTGTCTGCCTGTCTGTCTATCTATCTATCTATCTTTCGTGTCTATCTCTCTGTATCCCCTATTGCTCTCTTCCTCTGGAGAGCCCTGACTACTACACCACTCCTGCAGATCCAGGGGCAGAGGGAGCCTGTACTTACTGGTATGCTTGAGCACATACTCAGGCACACAAATGAGGGCAGAATAATTTCGGGGTAAGGGGAGGTGAGTGGTTAGGGCAGAATGTCCAACAGAGGGACTGGGAGTTTTCCTCTGTGTCACCCACGATGCAGCCAGGTTGTGGTTTTATTGCATGGCGAGGGGCAATAGTACTGTGGAAAGGACAGGAGTTAGTAAGTCAGGTGGATCTGGGTTCGAATGTGGACTATGTGAACCAGGTGAGGTCGCTTACCCTCTCCTCAGTGTCATCAGTGGCAAAATGGAGCCGACAATACCTACTTCACAGTTATTGTGACGGTTAAATTACATAATGCATGAGACCCCTGGAATGTACTGGTTATTCTACAAAAGCTAGTTCCCCCCCTCCCCCATTCACACATTTAGTTCTTTATCTAAGAAAGGTTTACTGAGCTCCTAATACTTGCCAGGCACTGTGCTTGGTGTTGAAAATAGTGAACCAGACAAATTAGACTGGACAGAAAACAAACCCATATAGAAATAATTTCAGTGGTCCTGTTTTGAGGAAAATAAAACAAGGTGAACTGAGCAAGCACCTGGGTGGGTCTCCAATGCCTCTCTGCGTTGATAACATTCATGCTGCGGTGTAAGTGACAAGGGGGCAGTTGTGACCCAGGGGAAGCGCATTCTGGGCTGAGCGGACAAAAGGGCACAGGCAGTGGGGCCGCGGTAGGAGGCTGAGGAGGTGGGCAGGGCAGGGTCTGGCGTCCCTGCAGGTCTCCATGACAGGTTAGGGTTTGAGCCTAAGAGAGATGGGAAGCTGGGGGGGGCGGGGGGGAGGGAGGGAGAAGTCTGACTTCCGTGCTTATCCCTTGGGCTGGACTGGTGGGGGGCAGACGAGGGGCTGGGAAGAGGGGATGTGGGGAGATGGCTCAGGCCACTTGAGGGTGGCTCTGGCCAGGAGGTAGCAGTGGGGCTGTGAGAAGTGGCTGACCTGAGATGTGCTTTGGTGGGAGAGGCGACAATTCTTGGTGATGGGTGTGCTTTGGGGCGTGAGGGGTGGCATTCAATTCAGGATGACACTCGGGTTTGGAGCTAAGCATCCGATGCCCGTTCTCTTCTTCCTCTGACCCGTGAGAACTCCAGCCGAATCACAGGGTTGTGTGGAAAGTTTCCAAATTAACTTTTAAAACCATAAACAGAGTTTTGAAAGGACCTTAGGCATCAGTAACTGAAGCGAGGCCCTAAAGGCCCCACCTGGCAGAGCTGGAACCTGGTTTCCAGAATCCCTGCTTGGTGTTGGCTCCCCTCTAAGATGCTCCCTTTAGCAAGGGGTCAAGCTGAGGCAGAGAACCCACAGTTTAGGCTACCAGACAGTGGTGCCTCTTAAAACAATTCCTTTATTTAAATAGTGAATGGACATAGTTTATGCAACATATACGATGCATAAACAACAATGCAACAAGGCGCTGTGACCCCTGTCCCCACCCCGCACGTGTAAGAAACGAGGGTTATCATTGCTTTTGCAGCCCTCTGAATGCCTCTGCCCAATCTCTCCTCTGACCTTCCTTCTTAGAGGTTTATCACTGCTCTTGTTTATAATTCTACCACACGTCTGAATCCCTAAGTAATATGCTGTTTCGTTCTGCATGGCCTTGAACTTTATGTAAGTGGAGTCACACTTGTATGTATTCTTCTGTGACCTTTTTTTTTTTTGCTCAGTGCCGTTGCACAGACTCACCCGTATTGTTGCTTGCAGCTGTGGCTCGTGGATTTTTCACGCCAGGGTAAAATTTCAGTACGTGAACACATCACAATTTGTTTATGCTTTCCACTGTAGATGGACAGCTGGCTTGTTTCTAGACTTTGGCTTATCTCTCTTGCTGTGAGTATTTGGATAAAGGAAAAAAAGAAGCCCTTTAATAGAGGCTGGAAGGAATTCAGCTTACATCTGAACATTGCTTGGCTTGGTTTTGTATGGGGCATAAAGACAAGAAAAAAATTGGTCTCTATGTCCTTATGTCTCAAAACTTTGATCTCATTGTAATCAAGAGAATCAAAGCAAGGCCCAGTGGAATGAAGGAAACCATCCTGAATTTTGGCAGGTTCAAAGACACGTCGTGATAATGAAACTGGAGTACTTAGTAACAAGCAGCATTCTCATTTGTGGGCACATAAGTCGTAATGTTGCCCACACGGGCAATGTCCATACAATTATCTACCTTGGTATAGAAATCTGAAGACTTACTGAAGTTTGAAGAAGTTTTTGGGGAATTTCTCAGGGCAACCAATCTATTGACCAAAATACTCGTAAACTGTCTCCTTTGGGCAAAGCATTCTAATAGGTATTGCAGGAAATACATGGAGGCTTACATGATGCAGGAAGAGATACTCCAGACCTTAAAGAGCTTGTAATCTGACTGTGGATAGACACACACACATGAAACGCTGAGGTAAAACATAAGGTCGTGTGTGCCAGGTGTCAGGTGGATGGCTGTACGTTCTCTGTTTTCCTCCTGTAAGCGCCCCCAGAGCGGGGACTGAAGCAGTATTCTTTCCATGGTGTGTTCATGGTTTTGAATGAATGAGTGAATGAAGAGACTGGAATTGCCAGGAAAGACTTTTTGGAGATGTGGACAGTAAAGAGTGGTAGCACGGAATCTGAACAGGAGGAAAGAGAGTATGGGATGGGTAAAAGTTCTGGGCCTTGGCAATGGGAAGGCCCAGGGGATTGGAGAGAGGAGGAAGCCAGCCTGCAGGAAAGGGTTCTTTAGAGAGAGGAGTGGGAACAGTTGGAAGGGCAGGGTGGGGCCCCAAAGTCAAGGTCTTGAATGCCAGTTCGGGAGTCTAATTTTTTCTACAGGTAATGAGAATACTGCATTGCAGTGCTTTCGGCAGAGGGGAAGAACTGTGTTTTGGGGGAATTCACGTTTTAGGGGGATGCAGAAAAGAGGGTGTCAGCTGGGGTGACAGAGATAACTGGGACACCCCTTACCAGCTTGGGTGGGACGATTTTACACAATGGCAGTTGGAGGGTGCCCAGGGGTCGTGAGAAGGGTCAAGCCCTAACGCACAAGCACTTCTCAACAGCTTCGTATTTTCTAATGTCCCTTTGGCCAAAGCAAGTCACATGTCCAGGCCCAGATTCAAGGGTGGAAAATAGGCTCCACTCCTTGCTGGGAGGAGAGGCAAAGCCACAAGGCAAAGGGGTGAGTGTACAGGGAAGAGCTTGTGGGCATTTTTGAGGTCTACTACCCTGGGCTAAGTGTTGTAAGTACCAAACACAGGGAAACAACTAAGATCAAAGGTGAGTGAACCTTTACAGACAGCTGCATAAAAGAAAATAAAACGGTCTAGATGGCTGGAGCGTTGGGTTAGAAAGATCAGAAATGCCATATTTATTGACTTTCTGGAATATGTGTCTAAATGTCACATCTTAAAATCAGATCTCATTACCCTCTGATTTGGAGAGCTTACCCCAGAAATTATCCAGGTCACTTCACGCAGGTATTTAACCCAGCTCTCAGACGCTGGGTGTTCAGAAAAACAGATACTTCTTTATCTTTCCCAGGTTCTTTAGGGTTCAGAGACTTCAAAAAAATAGAGATGAACACTGAATGTAACCAGTTGAAAATCATTCCTGTGTTCTTATCAGCCTATGGCAGCAGCAGTACTGGCTCAGAACAAGCCTCATATTCTCCAAGTCCCCACCGCCATTTTCTGGCATAAGGCACTATAGGCACAGTATGTGGAGGCCTACAAGCTTTTCAGGGGCCATAAAAAAAAAAAAGTTGGAGTCGTGAAAAAAGTTTTAATTCAAAGTCACAAAAAGACACTTCAGGACTTCCCTGGTGGCGCAGTGGTTGAGAGTCCGCCTGCCGATGCAGGGCACACGGGTTCGTGCCCCGGTCTGGGAAGATCCCACGTGCCGCGGAGCGGCTGGGCCCGTGAGCCATGGCCGCTGAGCCTGCGCGTCCAGAGCCTGTGCTCTGCAGCGGGAGAGGCCACAAAAGTGAGAGGCCCGCGTACTGCAAAAAAAAAAAAAAAAGACACTTCAAAATCTAAAGTAACATATATCATAAAAATAATTTGAAAGCAATTTGTAGATTTTCTCCCTTCCTAAGAATTCTCAGAGCTGCCAAACATCACAGCCAATAGCAATTTAAGTGACTTATACGCCCAAAATCCAAAAGTAAAATGATAAATATTCCTTCAGATTCATTTTTATTGCAAACAACAACAAAAAAGTACTTAATGCAGAATAGGGGTGAATTACAATAAGTCCTGTACATATGAACCTTCAAGTTGCGAACTTTCAAAGATATGAACGTGTGTTGGAACGTCCAATCAGGTAAGGTAGTTCACGTGTCTGGCGTACATTGTCACGTGCGTGCATCCTCTACAAGTGGCTGTGCTTTTGTGTACTCTACTGTACAGTACTGTATAGAGTACAGTATCTTTATTTCAAGCCCAGGATGTCCGGAAGCAAGCGTAACAGCAGCGGTAAAGAGCCAATTGTGTTAGTTGCTACCTAGGCTAACTTCTTGGACTTAACGAACAAATTAGATTTGCTAACTCTCTCCAACGTAACTCATGTGTAGGTAGGGGACTTATGTACCGTATGTGGCATGTTTGGCCGTCCCCAAACGGACCATGGAGGCTCTCAGGAGGGTCATGTAAACTCCCCAGTACTGGGCCGCCCGCGGATCTGGCAAGGGCCTCACGTTCAGGGCTATCTACATTTTCCAGGTGGGGAAGCACAAGACCAGCGGCGGCCCAACCGCTTATCAGACCCAGAGAAGCCAGGTTTCCGGGGTTTCCGCCCAAAGCGCGTCCAGAAACAACCAGTTTCCGACCTTTTACTTACTTTGGCGGAGTGACAGTTCCCGCGGGAGGCCTCCTGCTGGATGGCGCCGAGGGCTCTGCCCGCGGGGCTCGTGCTGGCGAAGGGCGCTGACCGCTGCGGCCATACAGGATAAACGCCTGCTAACCCGGCGCGCCGGCCCGCCCACCTCCGTTAGTTCACCCTCACCGGCGGGGGGAGTACGCGCCCGGAGACCCGACCCCAACCGCTAGCTCCTTACCGTGCTCCCTGCGGAATTTCGCCCGCGCCCGCTGGCCTCCGCTCCCCGGGGGCGTGGCCCCCCAAGCCCCGCCCGGCAGGCCCCGCCCCTCAGCCTCAGGCCCCTCAGGAGTCGCGGCGCGCTCCTCTGACGCGCGGCGCCTTCCTCTGACGTCAAGACCCGCCCCCTCCCCGCCCCGGCTCGCGCGGCGCCCGCCCTCAGCAGCCCGAGCGGCTTTTTCTGAGGCGGCGGTTGAGGAAGCGCCCGGTGTCTCGGTCGCGGTCTGTGCAGCGGCAGGCTGCTCCCGTCCCGGCCGGCGGGGCGGCCGTCCAGCCCCTCGGGCCGGCAGGCGATGGTGCGGTGGAGTGCGCGGACGCGGGCGGCGTGGTGGCGGGCATGAAGGAGGATGGAAGGGCAGGACGAGGTGTCGGCGCGGGAGCAGCACTTCCACAGCCAAGTGCGAGAGTCCACGGTGAGCGCCCTCCGCCCGCCCCCTCCCAGCCTGCCGCCCGCCTGTCCCTCCCATCCCCTTCCCTTCCCCCTCGCGGCCCTCGGGGGCTCCCCTGAACCGCTTCCCCGCCCCCGCCCTCGCCCCTCCGCCTCGCGCCGCGCCCCTCCCCCAGGCTCCGACCCCCGCTCTGCGCCCACCTGCTCTCAGTCCTGGGCGCGGTCCCGTCGAGTCACCTGTCCGGCCCCCGGGAGTGCTTCGGGGCCGCCTGCGCCCTCCTCCCCCAGGGCTCTTCCCGGGCCGGGTTAGCGGCGTCGGCCCTCCAGGCGGTGGACGACAGTCCCGCGGCCCGCGCACCGTTGCCTGGCACGTCCCTGGCCTGGCACGGTAGACAGGTGTGCGGGCGGGTGTCTGGCGGGACCTGGGTGGCCCCGCGCAGGCGCCGGGGTGTGGCCGGGCTCGCTCTCCCAGCCCGACTAGTCACCTCGGCCGGGTTAGCGCCCACCTTTCCGCCCCTCACCCGTCGCCCTCCTCCCTTCTTGGGCTGAGCCCGAAACCTTGCGTTTGGGTGTGAAGGCCGGCGATGGGTGGGATTGAGGGCCTGGGCAGAAGTCCTCTGTGCCCTGGAAGCAGCTTCTGAGGGAAGTCATCCTTTCTTGGTCCCCTGTTTCTTCTGTGCTGCTGGCAGGGGTCGGGAAGCAGGCTCGGCCGTAGGAGTCTACGTTGATGTTTTTACCTTTTCCTGGCGCACTAGAACACGTTGTGGTTGTGTTTGTTTATGTTTTCATAGCAATGTAAAATATATACATGTTGTGCATTTGTGTTTATCCCTCCCCTCTTCTAACTAACTTCTCTCAAATTCAGTCAGTCTCTTGGTTTTTGAGAATTGCCTGGTTTGGGTAGTTCTTGATCTAGAAAATTGAGAATCACTTTGCCAAGTCATATCTTGGAATAAAGAGGTATAAATTCTGAACTGGTGGATTCTGCTACGGCGTATTAGTTTAAAGTTTTAAATTGAAGCTAAAATAAACAGAGAAGTACATCATCATGCATGTCCAGCTCGAAGCACTTTAAACACACCTGTGTAATTTTGAACATAGACTGTGAAACACAATTAGTATTAGCATCTCAGAGGCCCATCCCTTCTCCCCGTCCAGTTGCTCTCCTCTCCACCAAGAGTAAGCACTGTCCTGGCTTTAGTCGATTAGCTTAGTTTTGAACTTTTATGTAAGTGGAGCCTTCCAGTATGCCCTCTTTTGTGTCCGATTTCCTTCACTCAACAGCGTTTGTGAAATTCCTCTCTGTTGTACGTAGTTGCAGTTCACCCCGAATGCTGTAGTCGTGTGACTATAGCACAATTTATGTTTATTTCACTGTTGGTGGGCACTTCAGTAATTTTCGGGTTGTGGTTACGAGTATTCTTGTACATGTCTTCTGGTGAACATGTGGACACATTGGTTAGGTCCATACCTAAGGATGGAACCTCTAGGTTATAGGTTGTGGGTTTGCTCATCTTTAGTAGATACTTTTAAACAGTTTGCCAAAGTGGGTTGTACCAATTTACACTCCCACCAGCGCTGTAGGAGAGGCGTGATTTGCTTTCCATCTGTAGGACACTTAGTATTTTCTGGTTTTTTTTTTTCTTTTTTAAAAAAATTTTAGCCATTCTGTTAAGTGTCATGTATTTGTTGCACAAAAGACTTTATTTGCATTTTCCTGATAATAATGAATTTCAGCACCTTTTCATATGTGTATTGGCCATTTGGAAATCTTCTTTTGTGAAGAGTCTTCAAGTCTTTTTCCCACTTTTAAACTTATTTATTTATTTTTAAAAACTAAATAACAGCCTTTCTTTTTTTTTAATTGCTTATTTTAAAAACAAATTTATTTATTTAATTTATTTATTTTCCTTATTTTTTTTGGCTGCGTCGGGGTCGTAGTTGCCGCACGCGGGGTCTTTTGTTGCGGCGCGCGGGCTTCTCTCTAGTTGTGGCGCACGGGCTCCAGAGCGCGTGGGCTCTGTAGTTTGCGCCACGCGAGCTCAGTAGTTGTGGCGCGCGGGCTTAGTTGCCCCGCGGCATGTGGGATCCTAGTTCCCCCACCAGGGATCGAATCCGCGTCTTCTACATTGGAAGGCAGATTCTTTACCACTGGACCGCTGGGGAAGTCCCTTGTTTATCTTTTTAATATTGATTTGCGAGAGTTGTTTATGTTTTCTGGATATGATACTTTGGTCATGTATATGTATATATATGTGTATACATGTGCATACGTGTGTGTGTGTATATATATAGTAAATCTTTTTTTCATTCTGGGGATGCTTTTTCACTTGCTTAATGATATCTTCTAATGAGCAGAAATTCTTAATTTTAATATAGTTCACTTTATTAGAATTTTTTTTATGATCGGTATGTTTTATGTCCTGTTTAAGAAATTTTTGCTTACTCCAAGGTAAGGAAGATGTCCTCTTGTGCTTTTCTCTAAATGGTTTATTGATTTACTCCTCTCATTTAAACCTACAGTTCATCTGGAATTTATTTTTTGTGTACATTGTAAAGTAGGATTTGTATATATTTTTTTCACATGGATGTCCAATTGCTTCAGCACCATTTATGACCTTAGTCACAAATTAGGTATAACTGTATATTTGTGGGGTTTAATTTTGATTCTGTGCTGTTTCATTGGTCTATTTGTTTTTGGCTTTATTTTAAATTAACAGATGTTGTCTTATTTGGATTGAGAAAGGGACCCACGTTATAGTAGCCAGGAGCTTTATTTTTGCCTCCTACCCTAGAAACACCCTAGAAACACTGAAACACTGATTCTAGAATTCCTTAGTTCTGCTCCTCCTCACCCCTACTTCTCCTGCACCAGCACCCTTGGGTGGTGGGTATACGCTGCCCTCTGCAGAACCAGTGCAGACAGTGACCAAGCTTAGTGAATTTCCAGTCTGGCTTTCCTTCCTCAAAGTATTTATATTTAGAGTGAGTATAAATGCTTGATTTTTCTCTAGGACTTGTTGCCAATTCTTTTATTTATTAACTTTTTTAATTAAATAAATTCAAAAAAATTTTAAATTTTATATTATCATCGATTTACAATGTTTTGCTAGTTTCAGGTATACAGCAAAGTGACTCATTTATACATATACATATATCCATTCTTTTTCAGATGCTTTTCCCATATAGGTTATTACAGAGTATTGAGTAGAGTTCCCTGTGCTCTACAGTAGGTCTTTGTTGATTATCTATTTTATACATACTTGTGTGTGTTTGTTAATCCCAAACTTCTAATTTATCCCTCCTGCAGCCCCCCTCACTTTGGTAACGGTAAGTTTGTTTTTGAAGTCTGTGAGTCTGTTTCTGTTTTGTAAATAAGTTCATTTGTATCATTTTTTTTCAAGATTCCACATATAAGTGATGTCATAAGATATTTGTCTTTTTCTCTGTCTGACTTCACTTAGTGTGATAATCTCTAGGTCCATCCATGTTGCTGCAAATGGCATTATTTCATTCCTTTTTTTATGGCTGAGAAAATATCCCATTGTATATATGTACCACATCTTATTTATCCATTTTTCTGTTGATGGACATCTAAGTTGCTTCCATGTCTTTGCTATTGTAAATAGTGCTGCAATGAATATTAGGGTTCATGTATCATTTTGAACTATGGTTTTCTCTGGATACACGCCCAGAAGTGGGATTGCTGGGTCCTATGGTAGTTATATTTTTAGTTTTTTAAGGAACCTCCATACTGTTCTCCATAGTGGTTGTACCAATTTACATTCCCACCAACAGGGCAAGAGAGTTCCCTTTTCTCCACATCCTCTCCAGCATTTGTCGTTCGTAGACTTTTTGATGATGGCCATTCTGACCAATGTGAGGTGACACCTCACTGTAGTTTTGATATACATTTCTCTAATAATTAGTGATGTTGAGCATCTTTTCATGTGCTTTTTGGCCACCTGTATGTCTTCTTGGGAGAAATGTCTGTTGAGATCTTCTGTCCTTTTTTTTTTTTTTTTTTGACGCTACGCGGGCCTCTCACTGTTGTGGCCTCTCCCGTTGCGGAGCACAGGCTCCAGACATGCAGGCTCAGCGGCCATGGCTCACGGGCCCAGCCGCTCCGCGGCATGTGGGATCTTCCCGGACCGGGGCACGAACCTGCGTCCCCTGCATCGGCAGGCGGACTCTCAACCACTGTACCACCAGGGAAGCCCCTTCTGTCCATTTTTTGGATTGGGTTGTTTGTTTTTGTGGTATAGAGCTGCATAAGATGTTTGTATATTTTGGAGATTAATCTGTTGTCGGTTGCTTCATTTGCAAATATTTTCTCCCATTCTGTGGGTTCTCTTTTTGTTTTGTTTATGGTTTCCTTTGCTGTGCATAAGCTTTTAAGTTTAATTAGGTCTCATTTGTTTATTTTTGTTTTTATTTTCATTACTCTAGGAGGTGGATCCAAAAAGATATGGCTGCAATTTATTATTATTATTTTTAAAAATGTTTATTTATTTGGTTGCACTGGGTCTCAGTTGCGGCAGGTGGATTCCTTAGTTGCGGCTTGCTGGCTCCTTAGTTGCAGCACGTGGGCTCCTTAGTTGCGACTCTCCGGCTCCCCAGTTGTGGCATGCGAACTCTTAGTTGTGGCATGCATGTGGGATCTAGTTCCCGGACCAGAGATCGAACCCAGGCCCCCTGCATTGGGAGTGTGGAGTCTTATCCACTGCACCACCAGGGAAATCTCAGATATTGCTGCAATTTATGTCAAAGAGTATTCTGCCTATGTTTTCTTCTCACAGTTTTATAGTATCTGGCCTTACATTTAGGTTTGTGTATGGTGTTAGAGAATATTCTAATTTCATTCTTTTACATGTAGCTGTCCAGTTTTCCCAGCACCACTTATTGAAGAGATTGTTTTCTCTCCACCGTATATTCTTGCCTCCTTTGTCGTAGATTAATTGACGATAGGTGCGTGGGTTTACTCCTGGGCTTTCAGTCCTGTTCCATTGATCTGTATTTCTGTTTTTCTGTGCCAGTACCATACTGTTGTGATTACTATAGCTTTGTAGTATAATCTGAAGTTAGGGGGCCTGATTCCTCCAACTCCATTTTTCTTTCTCAGGATTGCTTTGGCTATTTGGGGTCTTTTATGTTTCCATACAAATTAAAATTTTTTTTTGTTCCAGTTCTGTGAAAAATGTCATTGGTAATTTGATAGGGATTGCATTGAATCTATAGATTGCCTTGGGTAGAATAGTCATTTTGACAGTATTGATTCTTCCAATCCAAGGACACGGTATGTCTATCCATCTGTGTCATCTTCGATTTCTTTCATCAGAATCTTATAGTTTTCAGAGTACAGGTCTTTTGCCTTCTTAGGTAGGTTTATTCCTAGGTATTTCATTCTTTTTGATGTGATGGTAAATGGGATTGTTTCCCTAATTTCTCTTTCTGATCTTTTGTTTTTAGGAATGCAGGAGATTTCTGTGTGTTAATTTTGTATCCTGCAACTTTACTAAATTCAGTGGTGAGCTCTAGTAGTTTTCTGGCAGCATCTTTATGATTTTCTATGTGTAGTATCATGTCATCTGCAAACAGTGACAGTTTTACTTGTTTTCCAATTTGGATTCCTGTTATTTCTTTTTCTTTTCTGATTGCCATGGTCTCAGTTCTTTTAATTATTCAACTCTTTTTGCTTTTGCCTAAAAGATAAAATATATGTTACCCTCAATTTACCATTTTAAAGTGTTTATTCCAGTGACATGAAGTACATTTGCATTGTTGTGCGACCATCACCACTATCCATCTCCAGAACTTTTTCGTCATTCCAAACTGAAACTGTCTCCTTTGGTCAGTAACTCCCCGTTCCTCTCTCCTTCTGGTAACCACCACTCTACTTTCTATCTCTCTAAATTTTATTGGCTTGGCCAAAAAGTTTGTTCGTTTTTTTTTTTTTTTTTCTGTAAGAAGGCTCTACTAGTGCTTAGTTGTCTTTAACTTCATTTGAAACAATTTTGTTAGATTGTATTGTGACAGCTGTCATATCAGCATGCATTTAAAAAAAACTTATCAAAATTGGTGAATTTTTGTGTAGCCATTTTAATACTGAAGATGGAAGGAAAAAAGCAACATTTTCGTCATATTATGCTTTATTGTTTCAAGAAAGGTAAAAATGCACCTGAAACCCAAAAAAAGATTTGTGTAGTGTATGGAGAAGGTGCTGTGACTGATCGAATATGTCAAAATTTGTTTGTGAAGTCTCGTGCTGGAGATTTCTCGCTGGACGATGCTCCACAGTCTGGTAGCCCAGTTGAAGTTGATAGCGATCAAATCGAGACATTAATTGAGAACAATTAACCTTTTACCCCGTGAGAGATAGCCGACGTACTCAAAATATCCAAATCAAGCACTGAAAATCATTTGTACCAGCTGGGTTATGTTGATCGCTTTGATGTTTGGGTTCCACATAAGTTAAGTGAAAAAAACCTTCTTGACTGTACTTCCGCATGCGATTCTCTACTTAAACATAACGAAAATGTTCCATTTTTAAAACAAATTGTGACTCAATGAAAAGTGGATACTGTGCAATAATCTGGAACAGAAGAGATGGTGGGGCGAGCAAAATGAACCACCACCAACCGCACCAAAGGCTGGTCTTCATCCAAAGAAGGTGATGTTGTGTATATGGTGGGATTGGATGGGAGTCCTCTATTATGAGCTCCTCCTGGAAAACCAAATGATTAATTCCAACAAGTACTGCTCCCAGTTATACCAAGTGAAAGTAGCACTCGACGAAAAGCATCCAGAATTAGTCAACAGAAAACACATAATTCCATCAGGATAGCGCAAGACTGCATGTTTCTTTGATGACCAGGCAAAAACTGTTAGCTTGGCTGGGAAGTTCTGATTCATCCTCCATATTCACCAGACGTTGCACTTTTGGATTTCCATTTATTTTGGTCTTTACAAAATTCTCTTAATGGAAAAAATTTCAGTTCCCTGGAAGACTGTAAAAGGCATCTGGAACAGTTCTTTGCTCAAAAAGATAAAAAAGTTTTGGGAAGATGGAGTTATGAAGTTGCCTGAAAAATGGCAGAAGGTAGTGGAACAAAATGGTGAATATGTTGTTCAATAACGTTCTTGGTGAAAATGAAAAATATGTCTTTTATTTTTACTTAAAAACCAAGGGAACTTTTTGGTCCAGGTATTTCATGTAAGTGGAGTCATACAATACTTGTCCTTTTGTGTCTGGCTTATTTCACTTAGCATAATGCTGTCAAGTTTCATCCACGTTGAAGCATGTGTCAGAATTTCCTTCCTTTTTAAGGCTGGATAATATTCTGTTGTGTGTATATACCATGTTTTGCTTATCCATTCATCCGTCCGTGGACATTTGGGTTGTTTTCTGGCTACTGTGAATAATGCTGCTATGAACACGTTTGAATAGTCGAATGAATGAGTGAATATTTGTTCCAGACCTTGCTTTCAATTCTTTTAGGTATAGACCCAGAATTGGAATTGTTGGATCACATGGTAATCCTATGTTTAATTTTTTGAGAAGCTGCCATGTTTTCCACAGTGGCTGGACCATTTTACATTCCCAGCAGTCATGTGCCAGGGTTTCAGTTTCTCCATATCTTCACCAACACATGTTGTTTTCTGTTTTTTTAACAATAATAGTTACCCTAGTGGGTGTGCAGTGGTAGCTCATTATGGTTTTGATTTGTGTTTCCCTGATGATTAGTGACATTGAGCATTGTTTCATGTGCTTTTGGACATTTGTATATTTTCTTTGAGGAAATGTCTATCTAAGTGCTTTGCCAATTTTTGAATTGGGTTGTTTTGTTGTTGAGTTTTAGGAGTTCTTTATATATTCTGGATGTTAATTCCTTTGTGATTTGAAAATATTTTCTCCCATTCTGTGGGTTGCCTTTTTAAAATCTATTTATAGTGTTCTTTGGTGGACTAAAACTTAAAATTTTGATTTAGTCCAATTTATGTATTTTTTGTCATTGTTGCTTGTGTTTTTGGTGTTATATCCAAGAAATCATTGCTAAATTCAATGTCATGAAGATTTTTCCTTATGTTTTCTTCTAAGAGTTGTGTAGTTTTAACTTACATTTATGAGGTCTTTGATCTGTTTTGAGTTAATTTTTGTATGTGGTACAGTGTTTAACTTTTAAATGCTCATGTAATAATTTTACTTTCTCTTTAATATTATGAATATCTCAGAGTTCTCTTGTCAGTTACTATAATGATTACATTTAGCTCCTACTATCAACTAAATGTAACGATCCATTTCCTTTTGCTGTCTTTTTTCCTTTTCCTTTTGTACTTCAGGTGCACAAAATTGGATTATCTTTAATCCTTGGTTCACACACAAACTTTTCATTTGTTTGTCTGTGACCTGCTTTTGATTAACCTGTTTTTAAACCATATACACACATGAACCATCACTCAGGATTCTAAAGCATTGACTAGCTTATTAATACCCATCAGGAGAGCTGAAACATTGACAGTAATTTATATGTACCTATTTCTTATGCTGCCATAGTTGCACAGCAACATTTGTCTTTCAGTACATCTGTTCTTTGGATACATTTATTTAGATGTCTTCAAAGTGGTTATCTTACATTGATGCCACTTTCACCAGTATAGTTAAAATGATCACAGATTGGGCTTCCCTGGTGGCGCAGTGGTTGAGAGCCCGCCTGCCAATGCAGGGGATACAGGTTCGTGCCCCGGTCCGGGAAGATCCCACATGCCGCGGAGCGGCTGGGCCCGTGAGCCGTGGCCGCTGAGCCTGCGCATCCGGAGCCTGTGCTCCACAACGGAAGAGGCCACAGCAGTGAGAGGCCCACGCACCAACAACAACAACAAAAAAATGATCACAGATTAATACACGACTGTACTAAAAAGTCTCCATAATCCCTTCACTAAATTAATAAGAAATAACACTTATCGCGTACTGACCAGGTTATCTTATTTGAAGATAACAACCTAGTGAAGTAGGTACTTCACAGCATCTGTCACAGTGTGCGATAGAGCCACAGTTTGAATCCAGGCAGCCTCATCCCACAGCCTGTACTCTGTTTACAGCCTATAGGGTTTAAACCTCCACCATGACAGGGTTCAGTGGCATCCAACTAGGTCAGTTACATAAAATGGAGAGTTGGCTTACTGTAAGGCTGATGAAAGGATCAAGGAGAGCCTATGAAGCTCGCTGGCTGGGAGCTTTGGGGTCTGGCTGCATAATCTAAATTCTTCCTTATCCTAATTGTGGACAAAACTCCCTCACTTGGCTGTAATGTATTTGGGGACAATTCTAGGGTTGACTGGGACTATTACAACAGTAGAGGTTTTAGGACCATGCCATTTTTTTGGCTCCCTTTTGGCTAAATAGGAGTGGGGAAAAATGGGGGTGCCAGGAATCATCCTCCACCTGCTGCTTCCTTAGGTGAGGTTACCTGCCTTTTCCTACCACGGTCTTGCCCTCACCTCCATGGCTTACTCCTTGTGCTAGAGCTTAAAACTTCAGTCCTTTTCTCTTGAGAACAGGGGTTGGGCAGAAGATTGAGCCAATCACCAATGTTGTACATAAATTTGGAATTCAGTTGTCTGGGGATCCATAGTCTTTCCTGACCTTTGTCATTGTTCTTCAGCCAAAGACCGCCAGGAACACACTTGTAGTTGGATAAGTCAGGTTTATTACGTGTTACAGTGAGGGAAAATGCATACCATGGGGAACTGTGAGGCATCTCAGTAAGAGAGTATTAGAAAACAACTTTTTAAAACAGGATTTGGGCTTGTGTTAGGTGATTTGGGAAGAGTTAATGGAAGTGAAGTGGGGCTTTGATCTGTATTGGATGCTGTTAGGAAGCAGAGATAATTCTATGACTGGATATCTTAATAGATCTTATCTTGAAGGAGAAAGATTTGAGTGAGGCTAAAACTGTAATTGTTAAAGATGTAAGTCATTCTTACTAGCCAGTGTGGGGAAATGTTTGGTCATTTCTATGATTTGGACAGTGTCCATGTTTCTCATCTTTGTTGAGGCATGACTACAGAGTGGTCTTATTCTTTATCCATTATGGTCATAGAGTGGCCTTCTCTGATGTTAATGTTCTCTGAAGTTGTTTATTTTCGATGGGAGAATCATCAAGACCTAGCTGTGAGTACCTGGCTGTGAGTTGTTAGCCAGTTTGAAGGTTGCTTCAAGGCCTTTTGATAGTAGCAGGCCAGCTCCCAGATGCAGGGGATGCTTTTCCCTTTCTCATTGTGGTCATAAAGTCTTAGAGTGGATGGTGTAGTAGATATATATCCAATAGCCAGCATATATGGAGATGATTTTACAGTATTGGTGAACAAAGAAGAATGGGATAGAGGTATAGAGGATTCTTTGTATTTGAGTTTGCTGAAACTGGGTTAAATCAATTTCCCTTGGTAGGCGGTACAGTGGCCCGTAATGATGTCCACGTGGTATTCTCTGGAGCCTGTGAATATGTTATCTTAGGTGGCAGAAGTGCTTTGCAGATGTAATTATGTTAAGGGGAAGATTATCCTGGATTATTTGGGTGAGTGCAATTACAAGGGTCCTTATAAGAGGGAGGCAGGAGGGTCAGAGTTTGAGAAGATGTGACGACAACCAGAGGTTGGAGTGATGCACTTTGCGGGTGGAGGAAGGAGCCACAAGTCAAGGAATGTGGGTGGCCTCCAGAGTCTGGGAAAGACAAGGACATGGATTTTCCCTTAGAGTCTCCAGAAGAAACTAGCCCTGCTGATACCTTGCTTTTAGCACAGTGAAACCCGTGTTGGATTTTTGACCTCCAGAACTATGAGGTAATAAATTTGTGTTAAGTCACTAAGTTTGTGGTAATTGGTTGTAGCAGCTTTGGCCTGTGATGTGCTCCTTGTGGGTATACATCACCTGTTTCTAGTTCTGTACTTGAGGTTAAAGGGGACTGAGGCATTCCTCATTATACTTGAGATGATTTTTCCTTTTTCCCTATTCTTTTCCTTCTTAAGTGGCAATTGGAAGTATATTTCCTGAGATATGTAGGCATCCAAAGAATGCCGTATCCTTTCAGCATGATTTTTAGTGTTAGTCTTCCTTTTGTATCCAAGCCACAATTATGCAGTAGGATAGAGTATAAATCCTTTGAGAGCCATATGTTTTTGTTTTATTCTCTACAGTGTCTGTAGTAGATATTTGTAGGTGTTCACTCATGATAATATTAGGGCTTTGAAGATTATATGTAAATATAATATTACAGGTCAATTTCCTGAAAACCTTGGTAGTAAGATAATTCAGGGAACTTATGGCGTTATAGCAAAAAAGAGACATGAGGGAATAAAGTTCAGAATTTCTTTTTGAAATCCCTTATAAATGTTTTAACACTTAAAACAACTGAGAAAGGACACCAAATAAAGATAAAAAAATTCTAATTTTATGCTGCTAATATCTATCATCCTTTGTGTGTTAGAATCTTTCAGGATCCACTTCCCTAGAATATCAATGGAATTCTTGTAAATGCATTTTGGATTATTTTGAATAGTATGTATTCCGAGAAGTATTTCTTTATGGCTCTTACTCTGTCCAGATGTTTAGCGTCTTTCTGCTTTTTAACTTGGAGTTTTTAGCTCCTGAGACCCTGCTCCTCGCTGTCATTCCACTGGCACTGAAGAACTGTGTGCTGGAGGTGGGAGAAGCTTTGGGTGACCTTTTCCAGTCACTGGGCATAGAACCCTAGCTCTGCCCTTGAGGACTCCGTGTCAGAGCACTTGTTACCTTTTATGTGCTTGTCTTCCTACTGCCCTCGCAGACTGTGGTGGTGTGCCGTCCGAGGTGTCTTTGTAAAAACCATTCCTCTCTGTCTTCCTACTTGACCTGTTTTTCCATTGCTGACCCATCTCCACCAGGACTTTGGGGATGCCAGAATTTCTTGGCTTTTGAAAAGGTTTGTAGAAACAAATCTGTGTAAACTTGAAATTGCATGAGGGGAACTTAAAGTTGGAGAGGGAATACAATATTTTTTTTCCTTTGTGGCTCTTTGCGGCAGGACTCATGATAAAACTCATAGTGCTTTAGTTGTGTGGGCCATAGACTCTCAAGATAGGAATTTTTAAAGTTATTCTGATGTTTAATTAAAAGTTTTTCTACATGTGTATCTTTTTGGGGGCTTGGGTTTCAGGAACATTCCACATATCCCTTAAAGTAGGAGTTTTTGACCTTAAGAAGTCATTTATCTAACATGATTTTAGTTCTTCTCAAATTTACTGTGTCTGTATCTTTCATAGAGCATCATAACTAAATAAGGAATTTTACAAAAAGCTGGGCATCTAGGACTGCAAACAGTGTTTGTTTCACCAGCATGGTAATTCATGAGATGGTGATTTTATGGGATTGATGTTGTATATTTTAATATCAGATGTATTATTCAGGCCTATAACTGTTGCTATCCCTCGTCTAATACTCATTCAGACCCCCAGTTTTAACCATTAGGCTCTATTGAGAACCTGTGTTTCTCCCTACTGCACTGCAGTACTGGAAGCGGAATGTGGAGGCAGATTTGTTGGCTCTGGATTGGGGCAGAGTAGGCTCCAGTCATATCTCGGCTGCCAACTAGCTGTGTGGTATTGGGGAAGTTGCTTAATCTCTTGGAATCTTACTTTCCTTGTCTACAAAACTGGGAATTACAATACCTACCTCAGTGAGAATTAACATGAGACAGTGTTAGGAAGGTGCTTGGCACAGTGCTGAACACCTGATCATATGGGATTTGTTGTTTCTGTGGACTTTGGTTAAGCTTGTTCAAGAATAGATGATTTTTGAACTAGTTTCAGTGTTCTCCTAGTTACCAAGAGCACTTGATGTAGCTTTAACTTAATGTCTAGTTGGTAAAAGAGCAAGGTGATGGGAACTTTTTTCTTCATATTCTGTACTTGCTGTCCAGGAAGTTCCATGCAGTGGTTTTCAAATTTGTTCCAGGGCTAGCCCAGTGCAAAATTTTTTGGGGCCCAGTGCAAAATGAAGATATGGGTTCTTTGTTCGAAAAGCAGGAAGAAAATGCAATTAAAGGTACTAAAATATAAAGCATTTTCCTTTATTCAGTGGTTTTTTCCCAACTTGTCATATTTTTTTTACATGCTATTCAATGTTGTTTTAAGTAAAAAAATTAAATTTTATTAGCATGAATTTTTTTTTTTTTTAATTTATTTTTTATTTATTTATTTTTGGCTGTGTTGGGTCTTTGTTGCTGCGCTCGGGCTTTCTCTAGTTGCGGCGAGTGGGCTTCTCACTGCGGTGGCTTCTCTTGTTGCGGAGCACGGGCTCTAGGTGCGCGGGCTTCAGTAGTTGTGGCTCAAGGGCTCTAGAGCACAGGCTCAGTAGTTGTGGCGCATGGGCTTAGTCGTTCCGCAGCGTATGGGATCTTCCAGGACCAGGGGTTGAACCCGTGTGCCCTGCATTGGCAGGCGGATTCTTAACCACTACACCACCAAGGAAGCCCTATTACCATGAATTTTACCATTCATCTTGATATGGTGCAATACAAGTTTTAAATGCAAATGTTAAGAGCATTTGACTCATATGAAATCACTGAAATTGTACAATGTACATTTAGTAGTTCATACATGTATGTGTATTTTGTTCTTGTCAGAACAATGGGAATGCTGCACAAAACCAACTCAACTGGTTTTTAAAGTTTTATTGAGATATAATTCACATATCATACAGTTCACCCATTTCGGTGATTTTTAGTATATGCATGAATCGTGCAGCCATCACCACAATCTAATGATAGAACATTTTTATTATCTTAAAAAGAAATATTATACCCTTTAGGAGTTCATTCCCCATTTACCCCCGAATTCTCCTCCTTCCAGTTCTAGACAACCACTAATCTACCTTTGCCTACTCTGGATATTTAATATTAATTGAATCATGCAATATGTGATTTTTTTTTAGTGTCTAGCTTCTTTCAATTAGCATGATGTTTTCAAGGCTCATCATGTTGTAGCATGCATCAATAGTCCATTCTTTTTTATGGTCAAATAATATTCTGTCGTATGGATGTGCCATGTTTTAGTTATTCATTCTTTAGTTGATGGAGCTTCAGGTTGTTTCCACTTTTTGGCTCTTATGAAAAGTGTTGCTGTGAACATTTGTGTACAAGTTTTTGTGTGGACATATCTTTTTATTTCTCTTGGGTGGAATTGCTAGGTCATATGGTGATAACTCTGTGTTTAATATTTTGAGGAACTGATAAACTATTTTCCAGAATCATGGCACCATTTCACATTTCTACCACCAACATGAGAGTTCCAGTTTCTCCATATTCTCTTTAACACTTGTCATTAAAGGTCTTTTTGGTTTTTAATTATAGCCATCCTGGTGAGTATTATGTATTATCTCGTTGTGCCTTTTTTTTTTTGTCAGTACACGGGCCTCTCACTGCTGTGTCCTCTCCCGTTGTGGAGCACAGCCTCTGGACGCGCAGGCTCAGTGGCCATGGCTCACGGGCCCAGCCGCTCTGCGGCATGTGGGATCTTCCCAGACCGGGGCATGAACCTGTGTCCCCTGCATCGGCAGGCGGACTCTTAACCACTGCGCCACCAGGGAAGCCCTCGTTGTGCTTTTGATTTGTATTTCCCTGATGACTAATGATGTTAGACATCTTTCTGTATCCTTATTGGCCATTTGTATATTTTCTTTGGGGGAATGTGCCTATTCAGATGCTTTGTCCATTTTTATTTTATTTTATTTATTTTAAAAAATTTATTTATTTATTTATTTGGCTGTGTTGGGTCTTTGTTGCTGTGCACGGGCTTTCTCTAGTTGCAGTGAGCGGGGGCTACTCTTCGTTGCAGTGCACGGGCTTCTCATTGTGGTGGCCTCTCTTGTTGCGGAGCACGGGCTCTAGGTGTGCGGGCTTCAGTAGCTGTGGCACACGGGCTCAGTAGTTGTGGCTCCCCGGCTCTAGAACACAGGCTCAGTAGTTGTGGCGCACGGGCTTAGTTGCTCCGTGGCATGTGGGATCTTCCCGGACCAGGGCTCGAACCCATGTCCTCTGAATTGGCAGGTGGATTCTTAACCACTGCACCACTTGGGAAGTCCCTGTCCATTTTTAAATTGAGCTCTTTTTTAAAATTAAAAAAAATTTTTTTTGACCATTTTTTAAATTTAAGTATAGTTAGTTTATAATGTTCTATTAGTTTCAGGTGTACAGCTAAGTGGTTCAGTTATATCTATCTATCTATCCTTTTTCAGATTCTTTTCCATTATAGGTTATTCAAAGATATTGAATATAATTCCCTATGCTATGCAGTACAAACAAAAATTAAGGGAAGTTGTTGCTAATAGACCTGCTTGACAAAAAATTTTAACAGAAGTTCTTCTGAGAGATGGACGTTATTTAGGTGAGAAACTCAGATTTACATAAAGAAAGGAAGAGTATTAGAGAGGAATCAACCAAGGGTAAATAAAATCTTTTACTCTTGATCCAACAGGTAACAGTTTATTGAAAGTAATAGCGCCAGTGTTTCCATTGATTAGCTTGTGGATAAGTGAAATGAATGACAGTAATGTTATAGGGGCAGGAGGAAGGAATTGGGAAAACTCTGCTGTAAGGTATCTGCACTACCCATGAGGCAGTATAGTATTCTTTGAAAGTAGATTTAGAGTAGTTGTAAATGTAAATTGTAAACTCTAGGGCAACCGATAAAAAGTTTAAAAAGAAGTGTAGTTGATATGCTAAGAGAGGAGAGAACATAGAATTATATAAAATGCTCAGTTAAAACCAGAGATGGCAGAAAAGGACTGAAAGACAAAAATGGAAACAAAGAACAAGGTCGGTGAATAGAAAATAGTTAAAACTATGATAAATATTAAAACAACAATATCAATGATCACGTTAAATGTGAATGGTCTAAATAAGTCAATTAAAGACAGACGGTCAGAGTGGATTAAAAACCCCAACTATATGTTGTCTATAAGAAATCCAATAAATGTAAAGATACAGATATATTAAAAGTAAAGGGACCCAGAAAGATACACCGTGCTAACACTAATCAAGAGAGAGCTGGAGTATCTGTGTTAATTTCAGACAAGGTGGACTGCAGAGCAAGGAAGACTGTCAGGGCTAAAAGGAGCAATATATAATGATAAAGGGTCAGCTTTCTAAGAAGGCATAGCAATCCTTAATGTGTATGTACCTAACAACAGAGCATCAAAATACATCAGGCAAAAACTGAACTGCCAAAAGAAATGGATGAATCCACTGATATAGCTGAAGACTGC
>NW_020172629.1:3607583-3706855 GCF_003031525.2 Neophocaena asiaeorientalis asiaeorientalis | reverse complement strand
CTATATATATATATATATATATATATATATATATATATATATGTATGTATTTGAACTAAATAACACCATCAGTCAACTGGATCTAATTGACATTTACAGACTCCTTCATCCAACAACAGCACAGTGTGCATTCTTCTCAAGCTTGCATGGAACATTCACCAAGATGGACCACCTTCTAGGCCATAAAACACTTAAAAGGATAGAAATCATACAATGTCTGTTCTCATACCAGAGTTGAGTTAAATTACAGATTAGTAACAAATATAGCTGGGAAGCTCCAAAGTAATTGGAGATTAAATAGTACACTTCTAAATAACACATGGGTCAAAGAAAAAGTCTCAAGAGAAATTTAAAAATATTTTTAAATGAAAATGAAAACACAGTTTATCAAAATTTGGTGGGATGTAGCAAAAGCAGTGCTTAGGGAGAAATTTGTAGCATTGAATGGATATATTAAAAAAGAAGACAGATCTAAAATCAATAATCTAAGCTTCTACCTTAGAAAACTAGAAAAAGAAGAGCAAAGTAATTTAAAAGTAAGCAAAGGAGAAGTGATAATAAGAAATGGAGTAAAAATCAATGAAACTGAAAGCAGGAAATAAATTTTAAAAGTCTGCAAAACCGAAAGCTTGTTCTTTGAGAATATCAGTAAGAATGATAAACCTCTTGCTAGGCTAAGAAAAACAGAGGGAAAACACATTACTAATACCAGAAATGAAGGAGAGGCCATTGCTGCTGATTCCATGGGCATTAAAAAGTTACTAAAGGAATATTATGAACAATTCTGTGCCCACAAATTTGAAAACTTAGATGAAATGAACAAATTCCTTCAAAGATACAATTTATCAAAGCTCACACAAGGAAAAGCAGATAATTTGAGGAGGTCTGTATCTACTAAAGAACTTGAATCAACAAGTTAACCTTCCAAAAACCAGTGCCAGATTGTTTGGCTGGTGAATTCTAACACATATTTAAGGAAGAAGTGGTATCAATTATCTGCAGTCTCTTACAGACAATAGAAGAAGAGGGACCACTTCCTAACTTCTTCTCTGAGGCTAGCATGACCCTACTACTAAACAGACAAAGACATTGCAATAAAAGAAAACTACAGACTGATATCGCTCATGGGCATAGATGCACAATTCTGCAAGAAAATATTAGCAAATTAATTCCAACAGTGTATAAAAAGAATTATACAAAAATCACTTAATGTAGTCCATCACATCAACAGACTAAAGAAGAAATATCATAAGAGCCTATCAGTAGATGCAGAAAAAGCAGGTGGCAAAATTCAGCATCCATTCCTGATAAAAACTCTCAGTAAACTAGAAATAGAGGGGAGCTTCCTCAACTTGGTAAAAGGACATCCACAGAATATCTATAGCTAACATCATACTTAATGGGGAGAAACTAGAAGCTTTCCCACTAGCATCAGGAACAAGGCACGGATGTCCCCTCTTACCACTCCTTTTCAGCATCACTGGAAGTCCTAGCTGAGGCATTAACAAAAGAAAAGGAGATAATAGGTATATAGATTGGGAATAAAGAAAAAAAACTGGGGAATTTCCTGGTGGTCCAGTGGTTAGGACTTGGTGCTTTCACTGCCGGGGCCCGGGTTCAGTCCCTGGTCGGGGAACTAGGATCCTGCAAGCTGCACAGCGTGGCCAAAAACAAAAACAAAAAACAAAACTGTTTTTGTTCTCAGGTGACACGCCAGGGAGTCAGTAACAACAAAAACCTGCTGGGACTAATAAGAGATTACAGCAGGGTTTCAAGATACAAATTAATAAACAATAGTCAATTGCTTTCCTGTATATGAGCAATGAAAACTTGGAATTTGAAATTAAAAACACAGCACCATTTACATTAACACACCCCCACCCCCAAATGCTTAGGTGTAAATCTAACAAAATATGTTCAAATCTATATGAGGAAAACTACATACTCTGATTTAAAAAATCAGAGATCTAAATTAATGGCAAGATCTTCCATCTTCATGGAAGATCTTCCATCTCATATCATTAAGAGATCAGTACTTAAGTGTTTATTGCGTGGATAAACTTGATAGGAAATAGTTATAAAGCAGCTTAATTTTCTCCCACTGCTGCTTGGAAGGATGCTTTGTTGCATCTTTGTACCTCATGACAACTTGGGGCTCATCTTATAGCTTTATAGTCACTTTCACATGTTGAAAAATTGAGTCCAGTCTAATCTAAACTTCCACCTTTTATCCAGTTCTAAGTGTCTTCCCTTTGCCCTGATCGTACCTGACTGAGGCTAAGGAACCAGCAGTGGGAAGGGTGTGTGATTTACTCAGTTTGTTTTAAAATTATTTATCTAGGCACTCAGCAGGATTCAAGAGATGTACAAGATCATTCCTATTTGTGTTAGTATACCTAAAGTATATTGTATGTAATACATAGTTTAGGGGACAAGTTTTATTTACATGAAACATTCAGTAGAAATCATTGCTGTGCTAAATTTGTGAAGTAGGAGTTTGTGGGGATTCAGAAGGAGGGAGGCTAAGTGGGTAGAATGGTTGTGATTGGGATGAAAGAGCCCGAAGGACAAAGGGTGAGTGACAACTGGCTCTGATGCCTGCTCCTCTCAAATAAAGCTGTTCTTCTTTTATGTTTTTCTGGAGTGGGTTTCAGAAGGAATTTAAAGAACTTTTTGCTGGTGACTTGCCTTGTAAAAAATTGCAAGTCATGGAGTCTGAAAAATCTCAAGAACAAGTAATAAAGTGTAATATTGTAGGTGAAATTAATGAACTAGAGATTTGCTGTGTTAGTCTTGAAAGATGGACTATTTACCCCTTGTTAAAGGTCTCAGTGTTATATTTTTGCAAGGAAATATTCTTTTTCCTTTATTGAAGCACAAGTTGAAAGACGTGGGGCAATTTATTGTGGTAGTGCTAGTAACTCTTAGAAGAGTGGATATCAGCATGTGTTTTGTATTCAAATTAATTGTGGAAATAGAGCACTGGTAATTTTGTCTTTTCTCTTTTCAAAGGTGGTATGTTGCAATTACAAACAGTAAAACAATGAACATCTTTATATGTGTGTGTGTATACAAATACATATATCCTTGTGTACATATGCAAGTATATCTGAAAGGAATGCTTATAGCTACTAGCAACAAGAATTCAGTGTGTTTTTAATCAAATTTTTATTTTTCTATAAAAAGTCTGGAGGAATGATGTTTTTATACATGCTGCAACATGGATGAACCTTGAAAACCTGCTAAGTGAAAGAAGCCAGACACAAAATGTCAGATATTGTATGATTCCTTTATATGAAATATCCAGAATAGGCAAATCCCTAGAAACAGAAGTCAGATTAGTGGTTGTGAGGGGCTGGGGCAGTGGGTGGCAGAATGTGGGGCACATAGGGGTATAGAGCATTCAGTATGGTAACATTTATTTATTAGAGCATTCCTAATACTTAAGAAATTCACATTTATTATTATGTATTTGGTTTGGGTTTACTTTTTCATTCATGGTGAATTAAATTCTTTCAACTAAAGTAGTGTTTTATTTTTCCTTGCATATTCAGTTTTAAAAAGTGTCGTTTGGTTCTGTGCTTTTGGTGCATAAAGATTATTTCCTCATTGTGGATTATACCATTGTTCACAAAGTGCCTCAATTTGTCTTAGCACTTTTTGTCTTAAATTCAGCCTTTCTGAGAGGAAAAAAAAAATGTGACAGCCTAACTTTCTTTGTTGTTAGCATCTGCTTGGTATGTCTTTATTTATCCTTTTGCTTTCAGCTGTCCCAAGTCACTTTATTTTAGCTATATCTTAGTCTGTGAGAGTTTTCTTTTGACGGTTTTATTTACAATTATGATTTTAATATGTTTCATCTTTATTATCTTATTTTTGTAACTGTGTTTTCTTTTTAAAATTTATTTATTTATTTATTTATGGCTGTGTTGGGTCTTCGTTTCTGTGTGAGGGCTTTCTCTAGTTGTGGCAAGCAGAGGCCACTCTTCATCGCGATGTGCGGGCCTCTCACTATCACGGCCTCTCTTGTTGTGGAGCACAGGCTCCAGACGCGCAGGCTCAGTAATTGTGGCTCACGGGCCCAGTTGCTCCGCGGCATGTGGGATCTTCCCAGACCAGGGCTCGAACCCGTGTCCTGCGTTGGCAGGCAGATTCTCAACCACAGTGCCACCAGGGAAGCCCTATTTGTGTTTTCTTGTGTTTTACTACATAGTCTGGCTCTTAGGGTAATTTGAAAGAATTATAATTTTAATTTTAGTTATTTTGTGGTTCACTTGTAACTTTAAAGGATACTCAACATCTCAAATTTTTGATTTAGCAATTTTAAAATAAAGCCAGGTTTATTGGCTCTGCTGTGGAGTGAGATTATTGGCTCAGTTATAGTTTACTTGTCCTCTCCCAGGATTTTGTTAGAAACGTGTTACTGGTAGCTTTCCTTAGGCCATTTGTACCCATCACTCTTATGATATTTACTCCCCGTGGTCATCTTAAACTAGCTGAAGCCCATCAGCCTTAAGTGAAAAGCTTACACTTATACAGTTTGATTATAAGGTACTAGTTTGAATTTAGGTTTAAATCTTATACCTGGGATTTAAGAATATTTGCTTTTAACAGCGTATTTTAGATATATTATAGGTTTTTTCTGACCTCTGAAAGTAGAGCGTCCTAGGAAACCTTTCCTGAGCTGAAATGGCACAAAGTAGAGAAGCAGTTACTTTAGGGCCCGTCTTGCTCACAGATACACAAAATCAGTCGAGATGAAGCACAGGTGCTCACCGATACGGTTCACACTGTAGCAGCTTGATGCTGAGATGCTGAGTGTGGTTCCGGGAAGGAGCTTGGTGGGCCGCTCTCACTGCTGGCGTGGGCGCTGCCTCTGTAACGCTTGCTGCAAAACACACTGAGCTGAATGAGATTTTCGCTTTTCGCCTTTTTTTGGTAAAAGTGAAAATCCTCTTTGGATTTTGTTTGGTTACCAAAAACAGGTACTGAAGTGGGTCTTTCTAAGAAGTGAAGTGGCGTAAAGCAAACTTTAGAAATACCTGTATTAGGTTACCTGTGGCCGGGCGCCTTAGCTCCCAAATGCCTGGCCGTCCTTGGTCAGCATCAGGACTAAAGCTGTGTGGGCCCGGTGAGGGCTGAAGCACCTGCTTTGGGTCAGCTGGCACAGAGGACATGCACCCTGTGCTTCTGCGTATGGTCTCTGGTAGCCTTGTTCTTCCCCTGACCAGGAGAGAAAAGCTCGGTCTTTTCAGAGAACCGTGAGAGCCCATCGTCTCCCTTTTTATCAGCTGTACCTCACCTTTAGTGGTGGCGAGCTGGAATGACTTCCTTCTTTTTTTGGTTAGGAATTTCCTTTTGCCTCCACTGAATGTAGGAGAATAGGAGGCATCATTATGCTTGTTTTCGTTTTACGTATCCCCGTGGGTGTGTCTCTCTGATACCGACGTGCTCATGTAGAGAAGGAGCACACCTGCTCCTACCCCCCCGTCTTTGGAACTAGAAAAATGGCCTAACTAGTTCTGTGATTTTTGTGTTGTTGTTCCAGTCTGGTATAGTTGTATGTTTATTTTCATAGTGGGTAGCCGAGTTAGTAATACTTACACTTGTTTTTATAATTGTTAGCCTTCTACTCTTAGATGGATTGCTTTCCATTAGTCTTTTCCATCCCATGCCATGCATTTTGGTTCCTTGATTTCCGTTTGTCTGTTAACTTTCATGCCTTCTCAGCTACCACTTCTGCACAAACTCCTTGGAACTCCTGAAACTACTCTTCTCCACCTTTAATTACTAATTTAAAAAATCCTAAAACATGCTTTAGTCACAACTTTGTATTCTTCCAGCTTCCTTGGTCAAGTACTTTTATTGCAGCTGCTTCTCTACCAGGAACCTCAGTTGATTGGCATGTCCACTCCTATCCATCACTTGGGTTCACTTTTCTCCCAATCCACTTAGGTTTCATGGCCCATTATTTCACTCACTCTTGCTAATACCCTAAACCAGTGGTTCTCAAATGGTGGTCTGGGGATTTCTGGGGGTTGGTGGTTCAAACGCTGGGAGCAGATGAGGTTAACTATAAAGAGCTTGTGGAATGAGAATAGATTTCTGGCTCTGCTCAGAAATCATAGAGAAGAATAATGTTTAAAGGCTGGCAGGAAAAGGGAAGCTAGTGATGGAGTCTGGGAGAATAATCAGAGAAGGAGGAAGATTGCTGACGTGCAAGTTGCTGCCTAGAGGGCAAATGAAATCATGAAAGTGTAATTTGGCTGTTGGGACATCACTGACCACTGCCAGAAGCACTTTGAGTGGGTCAGTGGGCGTGAAGTCAGATAAGTGGTTGGAAGAGTGAGTGAGTGAGTGGTGGTGAAAAGTGGAAGTCCGCAAGTGTAGGCTGTAAAGGGGAGGAGAGAGAATAGGTTATTTGTTAGAATCATCAAGCCTGTGCTAGTTCTTGGGGACTCAGCCTACATCTGCCTCAGCATCTAAGAATCAAGCTCTTGTGTTGTGTTGTATAGCATCATCAGGCTTCCTGCATTGCTTAGAGTCTTGGCTTGAGCTTGCCTGAAACTTTAAAGGCCGTTTCATTTCCTGTTGCCCCTCACTTCTGTTGTGTTTCTCAAATCCATTTATTCTCCCATTCTCCTGCGTGACTTACATACTTCTCGCCCCACCCTCATGTGTAACTCATTTGATGAACTTCTCTTTCACTGAGAAAATAGAAGCCATCAAAAGATAATGTCTTTGTGCTTCTACCACCATCTACTTACCCACCTGCAGAAGGACTCAAATGTTCTCTCAGTTCCTGCTTTTCCTCCTCCTCCTTCTTTTTACTTTGGATAAATTTTTGTATGTAACCCCGCAACTTGAGCACATTTCTTCAGCGATTCTCCCTTTCTTTCTTGCATCAGAAGTAAGTACTGGGTTATTTCAACAACTGTATAACTTTTCTCATCTTAAAAAAACCCCTCTCAGCAGTCCCTTTTACATTTCCTTTGCTGCCCTTTATCATAAAACTCCTGGTAAGAACTGTCTACTTTCATTTTGCTCCAAGTTTTCTCCTTGCTTAATCCATTTCAGTCAGGTTTTTCCCTCCACCCTTCCAGAAAAACAGCTCTTGTCAAGGTCACCGATGACCTCCATGTTGCTAAATCCAGTTGTCAGTTCTCATCTTACTTGGCCTTTCAGCAGCATTTGACGCGGTAGATAATTCCCTTTTCCTAGATAAACTTTCTTCATTTGGCTTTCAGTACATCGGTCTCTTCTTTGCTGCTGCTTCTCAGTCAGCTTTTGCTGATTCCTTCTCTCGAGTTGGCTTCTAAATATTTGAGAGCCTAGAACTCTGTTCTCAGACTTCTCTTCTCTCGCTATACTCACCACCTACAGTGGAAATCTCATCTAGTCTTATGGCTTTAAATACCATCTATCTGCTGATGACTCTTCTTTTTTTCCCCCTAGCCTGGTTCCTTCCCCTCAGCTGTACACATTTTTATATCCAACTGCCCATTCAACCTCTCCACCTGAGTGAATAATCTATGTTTCAAATTCAGCAATGTAAACTCTATTCTTATTTCTACCCCCAAACTACTCCTCTTTTGACCTTCCCTGACTCAGGAAATGGCAACTCTGTCTTTCCAGTTTCTCAAGCCAAGAACCTTATGTTTATTCCTACAAGTCCTGTCAAGTCTGCTTTCAAAACATACCCAGAACTTGATAACTTCTTAACACCTCCACAGCACAGGTCTAAGTGACCTCTCCTCTATATTATTGCAGCGAGCCCTAACTGGTCTCCCTGCTTCGTCATTTCCTTTTTCTAATTTATTTTCCACACTGTAAATAGAGTGAACTTTTTGCAGTATGTCAGATCATATCACTACTCTGCTCAGTGGGTATTTACTGCCTAGTCCATGATCATTCTCAGTCATATGGCTGCCAACCCTTCTTCAGAAATCCATGCATAGGGGTGATCCCGAGGCTTTATCATCACCTGGAATGGTTTCATTTGAGAGTCTTCAAAGTATTTCTACCATGGTCCACAGCTCCATTAGGCCTTTATCTAAAGCACACTTGGTCTTTGACTAGACTGAGATCTCCCATTCCTTCACCCATCCTTTTTTGCCTGCCGTCCTCTAGATCTGATAGAAATTAAAGGGAATTTAATATTAAAAAAGTACCTTGTTCAACTGCTGTTCGTTTTGACATGTGGTTTAATTATTGAATACTCGCCCCCCACCCCCACGTTGATTTGTGAGGCCTCGTGTATGTACAACCAGGTGACATGAATTTTTATATGCTAGAATGTTTCATTGATCTGTCAAGTTTTGGTGTCAGCACACTCTTTAAATGTTATTGAAGCTTTATATTAATGTGTGTTTTAATATTTAGTAAGGTCAGTAGTCTCTCATTGACTTTATTTCTCACAGTTGTTGCTGATGGTCTGGTTCTTTATAGCTCCACATGATTTTGAAAACAGCTTGGTCAAGTTATGAAAAGCAAAATGTCCACTGGGCTTTTTTTTCTGGAATGGTTTTAAACTGGGCTGACTAGTTTGTATAAGTTAATATTTCATAACACTTTTTGTTAGCTAAAATTTTTACTTTGTAATAGATGAAATTCTTTTTCCCTATAAATGCCAAAGATGTATCTTCTGTTACTTAAAAAGATATGCAAAAAATGTAAATGATCTGTTAAATTTGTTTTGTTTCAGATCTGTTTCCTTCTCTTTGCCATTCTCTACATTGTCTCCTACTTCATCATCACAAGATACAAGAGAAAATCAGGTTAGTAGACACATTGTTATTAAAGCTTTGATTCTAATGCCAAGTGGTCTAGGCATGGTCCATGGCTATATGGTGCCCATCGGCATAGTTAGTATATTCAGTATGCCTGTGATTGAAGCAAGTAGTTGCCTGGTACTAAGAGCCCTAAAAATAACCTCCAGGGAATCTGACTACTCGCAGGGTCATCTTCTTAGACCCGAGCCCTTTTTTATCACCCTTCTTATGTTCAACTAAGAATAGTCCAGGGCTCTTTACTTTCTGGGAAATTCCAGAGTTTATGAGGATATTTGGTCCCCTGTGACTGGCTCTGAATTTGAACATACCCCTCATCACCCCCACCCAGTTCTTTCTCTGACTATCAGAATATCTTTTCTTTTTCTGAAGCGGTATAGAATTTAGAGTCTCCATAATACCATTTAGCATGCAATTATATATTACATTATCCTTTTATTATTTCATACGTACCCTTACCTCACCAGAGGGGCCACTGTGTCTTTTCTTTTTTTTAATGAATGTTGTGCTGATTAATTCACGGATTTTTATGCCAGAGTTTTATAAGTAACTAACCAGTTACTTTACTGACTTCTGTTAAATCTCAGCTATTTCCTAGAAATCACAAGATTTCCACCTGTGATGCTGGGCTAATAGGAGGTGCCATGTGAATATTTAAGGATTCCATATATTAAAGCTTCCGTATGTTATTTTAAACTTGTCAGAATTTTGAAAGAAATCAGGAAATAGTGCTTGCTCTAGTGCACTACTTGGCTCTGTGACTGCACTGAAATACTCCTTGGATTCTATAATCTCTCAGAAGTTTGAAGACCTGGGATCCAAGACAGTATCTTAGCTGTTTTAAAAGATGTTTCGGCACCAGGTTTCATAGATTATGGACACAGAAGGAGGGAGAGAGAGAGAATGAATGAATAATGCATTGTTTTAGGGGAAATCAGGGGATGATGAGCAGGAAAATAGGGTATTTATTAGATGCTTTTTAGAGTAATCATGGGAGAGGGTAATGAGGACCCTGGACCTGGTTGGTAGAGGGTCGGCAATAGAATTGAAATGGATATGAAGCTATTAAAACAATCTTCAAGATATGGTGGTTGATTGGATGTGGGTACAACAGTATAAAAGTTAATTGTGACTATGTTATTTTGTGGTCTCTTTGGTCGTAAAACTATTTGGGGCAGTCAGTAATCAAGAATGGAGATTGGTCTAAGAGGATGGCCCAAATATGCCATTGTCACTGAAACAGGTGGGCGCTCAGAATTCCACAGACCTACGCAGAGAGCCTTTGAGGACAACCCCAGTTAGGCACTGAGGAGAAGGAGGGGCCGGGGTGTTGTATAATATTTTTGTAATTGGATCATAGTTTCCTTAGCTGGTAAGATTACGTGGGAGGACAAAAAAGATGGCCAACAGCCATGAGAGAGGGAGGGTAGGGTGAGGAAGCACAGGAGCAAGGGCCATCTTGCTCCTACTTACAAACGACACAGAACTTGATATATTTCTGTCTGTAACTTGAATGAAATGATGAAGTATCAAGGCAGTGGTATCCAAGGTGGTTTAGGATGATCCAAGAAAGTCCTCATTATTACCATTACTAGCAATAGACTCCAATTACAGAAAACTATATGAGTTCTAAAATTCTCAATTTTAATTTTATAGTAAAAATTTTTTTTGGCCATTATCAACCAGAAAATTTCATTCATTAGCAATTTCACTGACATTGTATAACAGTAAACTTGATAGTGGTTCTGGGGTTCTACTGAGTTTTATTTCCTTGAGCACTAAATATTTTGGAAGATCTTAATTTACATATGGGAGTTTTGTTAATCAGGATTTTTTTTTTTTTTTTTTGCCGTACGCGGGCCTCTCACTGTTGTGGCCTCGCCCGTCGCGGAGCGCAGGCTTCGGCCGCACAGGCTCAGCGGCCATGGCTCACGGGCCCAGCCGCTCCGCGGCATGTGGGATCCTCCCGGACCAGGGCACGAACCCGCGGCCCCTGCATCGGCAGGCGGACCCTCAACCACTGTACCACCAGGGAAGCTCCAGGATTTTTTGATCAATCAAAACACTCTGTTCTTTAACATATTCTATCCTATCTGATTTAATGAGATTTAGATTGTGATCAGTGCTGAAATAAACACAGTGCTTTTTGAAATAATTTCTATTCAATAATTGCTTCTTCAAGTTTATATTTTTGTTCATGCTTGTATTAAATTAATGAAACATTTTGTTGGAAGATAAAAGAATATTAATACCTTGAACATTTTTGCAGATGAGCAAGAAGATGAAGATGCCATAGTCAACAGGATTTCGTATGTATTTTAATGTTCGACTGTCTTGTTTCTCATTCTAAAGTCATACGTGTTCAAAACTTAATTTTGCCTTTTGGGCAGAAATATGGAAAAAATTCACTTAAAGTATTACAGCACCTTTATCAAATGTTAGTCCTATCCTTGGAAAGCACGTATAAGCAAATACATGGATAATTGAGGATTGATTATCTCCTGTTAAAATTTGCTTATTTAAGGAGCCAACAGATTTAATCTTCAGAGGATTTAACCAGGAAATGGGCTTAAGATTGGGAAAATTGCTGGGCCAAATAAAGAAAGAAAGAAAGAAAGCTCTTGGCTGTTTGAATGGCCTTGGGACAGGGAGCAGACATCTCTTCTGGTTAATTGAACATTTACCTACTGTGAGCAGAGAGATGGGCCCAGACGGTCCTCTTAGGTTCCTTATAGCTCTCTTTCTGCTTGTGTATGCTGATGATAGAGCCCAGCTAAAGGGCAGACATGAATTCTTTCCCAGTCCTCCAGGTGTGAAGTACTTGTGAGATGTGCACCCCTCTCGGTTTAGTCTGCATTCCACTTTTGGTGGTAAATCTACTTAAATGCGTTTGTAGATCAATAATTTGTAAAAAGACAAGAACACATCCCATTGGATTTTACACTTGCATTGTATTTTATGAAAATATGGCTGTTTCCTTGTGGTGGTGCCGGGGAGCGGCCTCACCTGCTTTACATGGCAGCTGGCGTGGCCTGTCTGAGGGGTTTGGGTTTCTCCCAGCAGGTGGTTTTTGCATCACGGTGATATGCACAGATGTCCCCTTCCTGAAGGCAGATGTGTGTGCCCTTATAAATTCAGGAAGGGGAAGTGTGGAGGAGAAGGTCGCCTGGGAGGGCGGCTCTGACCTAGCCTGTCCCCCTAGCTGCCCCACCCACTGGTCTGTTTGTCTCCCACTGCCTTTCTTCCCTTCTGCGGTGGAGTGAGTGAGAACCGAGGAGTCAGGCAGAGCTGGGCTCACATTCTGAACTCAAGATTAACTTGAGTTCAGAAGAGATTGAGAAAGATTCCTTTCCTCCATATGTGAGCTCGAGCTACCACCTGCTTTGTAGCATGTTGTGTGGATTAAATAACATACACACAAAAAAGTCGGGGGGTGCTTGGTGCGCGACAGGTGTGAGCTCAGGGTTGTTGTACTTCTCCCCCAGCCCTCTTTCCTTGCCCACCCTCCTCCCACTGAAGAGGAAGGAGCAGAATGAGATGCTGTGCTTAAAGGAGGAGAAACAGTGGTCCAGGGTTCTGAAAGAGTTCAGCCAAGTCCCCAAGGGTAGGTGATGGCCAGCACCATCTGGCCACCTGAGGGAGGGAGGGTTCCCCGCGGCCTACTGCAGCCCCGCGTCAGGCTGAGGAGTCTTTCCCTGGCCTCTCTCACCTCCCTTTAAACCCACCTTCACTTTCTCTTTTGCTCCTTAAAGGCCTTCGTTCTGTCCTCTGTTTGTATCCACTCATGCCCCCAAATTCCCTCTTTCTGTTCTTTTCAACCCTAGATTACATTTTTTCTCAGCTGGTTGTTTGATTTGATTTGGATCAAAGCGCCTAACTGGTGAAACTGCTTTTAAGGATGGCTTGTCCAGGCAGGAGGGAGGCCTGATGCGGAGGTCAGAGCACGAGGGGGTGACCTGGTGTTGACTCCCAGGATTTGAGAGGAGAGAGGAATCCAGGCACGATGTTGTCCCAAGGGGGTGAAGAGGGGCACCCACTGCGTTGGGGAGTGCTCTGTCCCGGGGACTCAGAGCCCATGTAGGGTGGGAAGGGTGTCCCTGGTGGATGGCCTGGCCTGGCTGTCAGTGCTCAGGTGGGGAGGGTGTTCACAGGGCAGGGCAGTCCAAAATGGGGCTCACCTGAGCACATGGTGCCTCTCAGGTGAGGGGGTCAGTGTGGCAGGAGGCTGTTAGAGACAGTGGGGACTGCGCACAGTTCGGGAGAGCGGGAAGACAGCAGAGAACGCTAAGCTGTTGTGGTGCAGCTGGAGGCGTCTGTATGGACCCACGTTTGTCAGTATAGTTACTGAACCCAATCTAGATGTGAAGTGTGGGTGCATGTATGTGTTTTTATGTACATGTATACCTAGTGCATACTTACGCCCCCTGGAGCTGCCTGTCCATGCTCACCTGGGAGCATGACACCCCAAGAGCAAGGAGTATATTTAGCACCTAGATTTTTGTTTCCACTAAAAGGAATCAGTGCTCCTTGGGGGGAAGGCTGATTGCAGGGCTGGGGTAGGGAAAGTTCCAGGCTCCTTTCGTCCATCTTGTAGTGCCACAGTGCAGGGAAGTGCTCAAGAGTGATGGCGGCACATCACGAAGACGGAAGCCTTCAGGGGCTTTCACCCTTACTCAGGGGCAATCTGAGCGTCACAATCAGGATTGTCATGGATCTAACACAGAACAGAGCAGAGCAATCTTGAGTCCGTACAGATAGAAACCAACAGGTGAATAACTTATTTGACAAGGAACAGGATATTTTCCTAGTTCCAAACTTAACTCCCCACAAAGGGAAGAGGAACTTTAGAGTGGAGAGCCTTGGCAGACGGCACCTTGGCCAGTGAGCAGAGACTGCGACCAGTAATGGGGCAGACAGACATCCTAGGCCACCTGGTAGCCTGTAGAGAGGAGCGTGAAGCATGGCGTCTGTGACTTTCCTGCCTTGTGGGCATGTCAGACTCCACAGAGCCAAAGCTGGCTCCCTCATCTCCCTTGCCAGCCCGCTCAGCTGCAGCCGTCCCCGTCACAGCTGATGGGCGCTCCACCACTCCCACTCTCACGAGGTGGTCTTGGTCATCCCTGAGCCCTCTCTCATCCCGCACTGGGCAGCCCTGTTGGCTCTCTCAGCATCTGCTCCCTTTCAGAAGGGGACATTTCGGAGGTTGCCTTCAATTCCGAGGCGCACTGTTTCATAATTGTGTAAGCAGTGACTGCTGCCATTTTCTGACTTGACCCAGGATCTTACCTTGAGGACCCCTTGCCAGCATTTAACTCTGTCCCATCAGCCTTTTATGGATAGTTCTCCTCACAGCTACTCAAGGGCAACAGGGAGCATGGTATTACCTTTTTTTGTATGTCTAGGGCCAGTCACAGTACCTAAAGTGCAGTAGATTCTAGAGGGTTTTTTTAAAAAAAATTATTTTTGGCTGTGTTGGGTCTTTTTTTTTTTTTTTTTTAATTTATTTTATTTATTTATTTTTGGCTGCATTGCGTCCCCGTTGCTGCGTGCGGGCTTTCTCCAGCTGCGGCTCTTGGGCTGTAGGCACGCGGGCTTCAGTAGTTGTGGCGCATGGGCTTCGTTGCTCCACGGCATGTGGGATCTTCCCGGACCAGGGCTTGAACCCGTGTCCCCTGCCTTGGCAGGCGGATTCCCAACCACTGCGCCACCAGGGAAGCCCTGTGTTGGGTCTTTGTTGCTGCACGCGGGCTTTCTCTAGTTGCGGAGAGCGGGGGCTACTCTTCATTGTGGTGCATGGGCTTCTCATTGCGGTGGCTTCTCTTGTTATGGAGCATGGGCTCTAGGCGTGTGGGCTTTGGTAGTTGCAGCGCACGGGCTCAGTAGTTGTGGCTCGCGGGCTCTAGAGCACAGGCTCAGTAGCTGTGGCGCACAGGCTTAGTTGATTCGTGGCGTGTGAGATCTTCCCGGACCAGGGCTCGAACCTGTGTCCCCCGCATTGACAGGCGGATTCTTAACCACTGCACCACGAGGGAAGTCCCTAGAAGGTTTTTGACGTAAGATCCAGTGTTATATTTACAGTGACCATATATATTTAGGATTTTCTGGGTCACTTTTGATTTCAAAACTTCATCTATTTGCCCTCATAAGCTTACTCCTTGGTCAGATTACATCTCCCAGCTTTAGACCTGGAAGCCATGGTTAGCCTTCACTGCTGCGTGCGAGTCAGTGTCATGAGCACCAAGAGAGGAGGGACTGACTTTACTGAGAGGAGCGAGAAGGGAGCCGCTGAGGAGTGCTTCACGGGGCAGATGACGCAGAGGGGAACCGAGGGAGAGGGCCGACTGTGCCCAGGACACGGAGCCAGAAAGCCCATTCATGTTGGGGGTACAAGGAGGTTAGGTAAGCCTGCCTGTATGTGGGAATCTGTCGTGGCCAGAGGAGCCTGGAAGGGCAAATTGGGAGAGCTGTGCGGGACCTGGAATGGGGAGATCGTGGATGTGGTCTTAATTTTCATGTTTGAAGAAGGAAGGAATGGTAGCGACAGACTTACGAGGACAGAAACGAAGGTTGCTTGAGGCACTGGTGGGTAAGTGCTGGAGATGGCAGTGGGCCTGGGGCGAGGGTGTGTGTCTGCTTTTCCCAGGAAATGTGTTGTCCCGTTCAGCAAAACCCGTTTGTAAGGCTTTTTCTGTGTCTGAACTGAATTGTAATTTTGGTGTGTATCATATGGTCTACATTAAAAAATTTACTAGTGATTTACTGACCACGGGAGGTTTCATGGTTATTTTCAGCTTTTAAGTAGGAAAACGCTTCTGTTGGTTGCCACAAGATGGCATTGGCCTCAAAGTTACTCTATTAGGTGTGTATTTTGAGCGTTTAGTATCATTTTTTCTTATATCTTCTTACATGTATTTTCACGTTCTTTCTACATTAAATTTAATGGAATGAATATTAAATTAAGGTTTCATCTCTAATGTCAGTGAGGTTTCCTTTTCCTTTGCCATTTTAATCTTTTAAAATAATCTTTAAAAAATTAGGTATAAAATTTTAGACATTTCAGACGTGTAACTGAGAAAGAGAAAGCACCCTGTAGTCCCACCCTCCTAGGAATTGTTATATATTATGCTAGATTTTTTTTTTTTTTTTGCGGTATGCGTGCCTCTCACTGTTGTGGCCTCTCCCGTTGCGGAGCACAGGCTCCGGACGCGCAGGCCCAGTGGTCATGGCTCACGCGTCCAGCCGCTCCGCGGCATGTGGGATCTTCCCAGAATGGTGCACGAACCCGTGTCCCCTGCATCGGCAGGTGGACTCTCAACGACTGCTCCACCAGGGAAGCCCTATGCTAGATTTTTAAATGTACCTCTATTTTTCTGTGTGTAAATATGCACTTTGCGGGGGGCGGGGGGAGAGCATGTTTTATATTTATTGTCCATGCTTTTCTTCATGTTTTTATTTTTAATTTATTTTAGACATCTTTCCATATTAGTACATATTAGAGATATCTCATTTCAAAAAATGACAAAATTGTGTTTTAAATATTTAATGTATAATTCTAATAGTTGCCTACAGTTTACTATATAGTTTATTTAACCTTTACCCATTTTAAGAGTTGGTAGACCAATAGGTTTGTAAGTTGTTTCTTCCTGAAATAACCATTTTCACGTCTTTTTTCATACTGTGTTCACGAGCATTTTTTCAACTGAGCCGGTTTTTGCGTTACTGTTAGCATATATTGCCATAGTTGTTAATTAAATGCAATTGTGAAATAAATACTTAAATTTAAAAGAGGAATGAGACTACAATCTATTCTTCGTAAAACGTGCAAGTATTCTGTCTCTAGTTTATGTCTGCTTTAGGCCGACTCTTTAGACTTAATGGTTTTTTCACAGAGTAAGTTTTAGAGTTGGTCTAGTTTAACTTCCAGGACCATACGTATATCACTTGTCTTCCAACTACATATACTCAATGAAATGCATATGTAATTCTTTTTGGATTTAAAAAATTTAAGAGTTTTGATTCTGTTCTTTTTGAATGACTCCCATATTCTTTGCGTTTTCCAACCACTGGTGACAATGATGCTCTTCTCTTCCAGGTTGTTTCTGAGCACGTTCACTCTAGCAGTTTCAGCTGGGGCAGTTTTGCTTTTACCCTTCTCAATAATCAGCAATGAAATCCTGCTTTCTTTTCCTCAAAACTACTATATTCAGTGGCTAAATGGCTCCCTGATTCATGGTTAGTATATATTGCTTAATATAATCACAATTAATGTTTTAATTTTCTACTGTACTATATTTAAGTTTTTTCCTTTTCTTAGTTTCTTTAATAATTGGCATCTTCCTTCAGTAAACCATTTGAGTCTTTAATAAAATCAGAAAACCAGACTTTACTTACTATTCCTATTCGTAGTTAGTTGTGGAATGCTTTTCTATAAGAAGCAGTTTTTATACTGACTGTGATTTTGATAAATACGGTTTCATTTAAATATTTAGCAAGAGAATTTTGGTTTATCTGGATATGTCCGAAGAACTCAACCTCCATTTAGGATCTAAAAAAAAACCCACCATATTCTATTTTATTTATTTGCTGTTAGTCATTTCATTTATTTATTTCTTTAGTCATTTCAAAATGCATGATAGAAGGGGGAAAACTCTTTTGTCATGGACAAACTTTAAAATTAATGTGGTTTAAAAAAGTAATGACTTATTTTGGCAACATGGTATATTGCCTTCAAGCAAAATAGACCTGAATTCCAATCTTGGCTCTGTCATTTTCTGGACATTTTTAGTGAGGTAGGACATTTTAATTTTAATTTATAAAAAAAAATTTAAAAATCGAGTACACATATCTTTTTTATATGTTTCATTGTCTTTTGCCCACTTTTTTCATATTGAATTATGTTATCTCTTTATATGTGAAATACATCAGCTATTTATCAGATTTTTGTAAATATGTTTTTCTAGTTGTTTACTTTTTAATTTTGTTTATTTTTTGGTTACAGAATTTTTGCATTTTTATGTTGTCCAGTCTTTTTCTTCCTTTGATTTCTCTCTTTCTGTGTTTAGGAGATCCTTTCCCTTCCTGAGATGTGACAAATACTCCTTTTTTTTCTTGTTCTTTTAAAAATGGTTTTGTTTACACTTAACTGTTTAATCCATCTGGAGTTTATACAGATAACTACCTTTTTTCTTACCCATTTGTGTGTGTTTAAAGAAATACATGTTTGCTGTAGAAAATTTGGAAAACAAAATTTACAGTGAAGAAAATTACTATTACTCACAGTCCTACAACCCAGAGAACTACTGTGGATACTGTGACCTAAACCCTTCGACGTTGTGTGAGTGCACATGTGAACACATAAGCACATAAATAACGAAACGGAACCCTACTGTACTCACTGCCGATTTGTCTCTGCACCCATCATCACGTAGTGGGGAGGTTTCCGTGCCTGAAGTACTTTTCTGTGCTATTTACAATATTGCCTAGAGCCATTATAATCATGAATTGTTCCCAGTCTTTTAGTTTAAAAAGCTACATTGTACATCTTTACAAATAAATGTTTGTCTTTAGGACAAATTTCTGCAGTTTACTTTCCCAGTAAGCATACTTTAAAGGTTTTTGAAAAGATATTTCCCAATTATTCCTCAGAAAAACTGTCTGATTTTTGCTCGCAGTTCCACTTTCACGTAGTGTGTGAGCATCTCTATTCCCAAAATGTATCTTCACCAATTTTGGGTGTTAGTTAAAATAAACCTACCAATTCAATAGATGAGAAATTTCCGTTTTTAAATTTACATTTCTTTAATTACTAGTGAGGGTGGACATTTACAAAGCACATTTATAGGTCATTTGTATTTATTTTTTAGTAGATTGCCTCCCTGTATTTCTTTGCCCATTTTTGCGGTGTTTTTAAGTATTAGCTATCAATCAGGTTAATTGCAAACATTTCCTTCCCAATTGTCCTTTAATACTGCTTATCCTGTTTCTTGACAAGAAGAATTTTAACATATTAGTCTATTGCATACTTTACACTGGGCTTGTGGTTTCTTTCAGGCTTCAGAGTCATTGATGCTCTGAAGACCCAATGAATTCAGTAAAACTTAGGACTAATTATTAAGTGAATAAAGAGAAATTACTGCATTTTTGTTGCTTAGCAATTGAAAAACTCAAGCAAATTAAGGTTTTTACTGAAATTGATGCAGAAAGTAAGCCATCTGCTGAAAAGTCCCTATGAAAGGCAGGAAACAACCTGGAAAGTAATGGTGAGTTGAAAATATATTTATCAGGATTTTTCTGGTGAATTATTTTTAGGTGACGGTGCTGTGTGTTATTAACCGATACATAGATAATATATGATTTACAAATGTTTTTTTGCATTTGTTGTCTGAAACAACATATGTTTGTTTGCATATGTTTGCATATGTTTGTCGAAGACTATTCCCTCTGGCCCTAGCTTTCTGTAAGGCTCTGGGTTCTGTGGGCATACGTTTTTGAGGGTTGAGCTCCAGGTGTTTTCACTAGCAGTGCAGGCAGTCTCAGGCCAGGCTAACTAGCATTATGAGTGACCTGGCCTTTGTTTCCAATTTTACTAAATAGAAATTGTATGATATACTTAATGACCTTCAAATACTCTAAATCAGAGCCATTTCTTTTATTCTGTTTATGGACTGGAAGTGAGAGCTACCAGTATATGACATGCTATCTATTTAATACTGGAGGCATTAACCTTGGAAGTAAATGTATTTGTTTGTGTTGGTTGTTTTTCTCACTATAATGTTAAGGGGTGTAAGCTCACGCATTGTACCTTGTTTATAAGTCAGGGCTTGGAACAGTGCTTCCCACATAGTGGTAGCCCAGTAAACATCTGTCGAGTGAGTAGATAAACTATAAACAATAACTTTAACCTCCAGGGAACCACATCAGCTGAAAGTTGGGGAGCTAGAGGAAGAGCCCTCTAAGTTATATCATTGCTTCTAGATGTATTCTCAGAAATCGGTCTTGGGAAGCCTAAGCCGTCAGCTCTGGACATTGTTCTGGAGGGTTTTATGACCCCTGACTTTGTTTCTGCTTCTAATTTTTTGGTAGATCTGTATCCTTTACTGCATGTAGTGAATTTCATAAAGCTTCCTATTTATCTTTCTCTTCTGAATTCATAGTTTTTTTTTTTAACCTTGTGGATGACATCCAAGGGACTGTTTATTTCCTTAGATTGTCTTGGGGTTGAAGATTTGTCAACCCCAGATATGCTTGCTTCTTTGCTTTTAAAAAATTATAACAATTAATGGGGCCAAACTGTCATAATGGAGACCCAGGAGAGACCATGGGATATAGTTCTAGTATGAGTTTGAAGGCCTCAGTGGTGACAGTAGCCAGGTCAGCTTTGGAGAGTGTAAGTCTGTGTCGCTGAGCCTATGCATAACCTCCATCCCTGCCACCATGGCCACTTTTTTCATGAGCTCATTGGGTGATTACAGGGGTGGCTTGGGAAAGAGGTTGACTGGTATCTGTAGAACTAGGATAAGCTAACTATCCACTTTAATATTAAAATCCTCTGCTGAGGTCCCCCTTTAATGAGCAGTCACATGGGATACAAATATCTTCACCTTTTTTTTTTTTTTCCCATTTTGAGTGGTCTATCTGCATACCTCTTCTCCAAATTTCCTTGTTACCAATTTTCCAATCATGTTCCTTCCAAGTCCCCAGCCATCCAGCCAAGCCATTGTCAAATATGAATATATAATTGCATGTCTGGCCATTTTTCCAAGCAGAGTGAACAGTCAGGTACACTACCCAAAGTCCTGTCCACCGGGAGGATTCCCGTTCACCACTGTCCTTTGGAGATGTCCCAAGGAGGGCTGTAGTGCTGCAGCTGTCCACTTGGGGGCGGTGTCTGCATATTGTGCAGAACCGTCTGTGAGTCAGGCCCAGACTTCTCTCCCTCTGCCAGCTGATCCGGAGGAATCCCCACGAGGCCAGGGGAGATAAAGCAGAGCAGCAGGAGTGGGGACCGTGGGCATCTGGACCACTCCTTCATGTGACTTGCTTGTGCCTGCGGGCCCGCTTGGGTGTGATCATGTATACACCACCTCCATCTGACTTTGGGGTGTTGCTGTGCACGCCCACGTTATGGCTTGGTGGGCCGGATGAAGATAACACCATCTCACGATGGGCAGCTCAGGTCGCATGGTAGCTTGGTGGCCCATGGTCAAGCCTCTGCTAAGGCCCAACAGCAAACCAACAGCTGTTTCTCCGAAGGAAGGTAGTTATCTGCAGGGGACGGCAGGGCTCTGCTCCGAAATCCTAAGAGGCTTTGCTGTGATTCACCTCTAGGGGCGGCCGAAGGCTCCAAACTGCACACTCTCTGCTGCCGATGCTTCCGCACCATTGGATCTGCTGGATCATAAGGCCAAGGGCGGAGCAGCTTGCAGAGCTGCCTGGAGCTGCAGAGCTGCAAAGCCTTCTCTTGTTCTGGGCCCCACTCAAAACCAGCAGCTTTTTGGGTCACTCAGTAAATGGGCTAGAATAGCACAACCAAGTGAGGGATATGTTGCCTCCCAAATTCAAAGAAGCCCACTGAGCATTGTGCCTGTTTTGGTTGTAGGAGAGGCCAGATGCAGCAGTCCTTAGAAGGAATATCTTGACGTGGCCCACACCACTGGACCCCTAGAAAATTCACTGAAATAGAAGGCTCCTGAATTTTTGTTAGATTTATTTCCTACCCTCTGATACGAAAATGTCTTACCGATTAGAGTGGTGGCTACTTCTCACTCACTCGGTCTCATTAGCATACTGTCATCAGTGTAGTGGAGCGACGTGCAATCTTCTGGAAGGGAATGGTGATCAAGATCCCTGCAAACTAAATTGTGACATAGGTCCAGAGGGGTGGTCTATCCCTGAGTTAGGACAGTGAAGGTGTATTGCTTGCCTTGCCAGCTGGAAGCAAAATGCTTCTGGTGGGCCTTATGGACAGGGATGGAGAAAAAAAAGCATTTGTCACATCAGTAGCCGCATACCAGGTACCAGGAGATGTGTTCATTTACCCTAGCAACGAAACCAAGTCTGCTACGGCAGCTACAATTAGAGTCACCACCTGGTTACGCTTACGGGAATCCACTGTCATTCTTCAGGATCCGTCTTTCTTGGGGATGTGGGAATCACTACCCCTCATCTTTCAAGTCCTTGATGGCTGCACTAATCCCTGCATTACCTTCAGGAATGTGGGATTTCTTTTGGTTACTATTTTCCTAGTTAGAGGCAGTTCTAGTGGCCTCTGTTTGGCCTTTCTTACTATAATAGCCCTTTCTCCACAGGTCAGGGAACCATTGTGGGGATTCTGCCTGCTTTTGAGCGTATCCATTCCAATTGTGCATTCCAGAGCTGGGGAAAGAACCACAGAACAGGTTCAGGGACCCACTGTGAGACGTGTGAGACCTGAGCTGAAACTCTCCTAACCACCTGACCTCCACGAGCCCCTGCTCTGACTGGGGTGATGTTTTGGGTCCCCTGGAGATAGTGTCAGTTCAGAGCCAGATATGTTTTGTGAATTTGTGCTAAAGTCTTTGAGGACTGGGAACATGTCTTAAATTCTCTTAATCTCCCATGAGGCACCTGTCCCAGTTCTTGCACACTGAAAATGTTCAATAACGATTCATTGATTGGATGAGTAATAGTTATTAATTGTATCATTAGGAATACTTTGGTAAAAGTAGACTTACTTTGAAAAGCAATTTAATGGCTTATTCTAAAAATTATCAATATGGAACGATTGTGCCGTTAATGTGTGACTCACATGAGGATTAGATGCTAAAATATGTGTCAATAATGCTTTGGTATGTGTAAATATATTCAGTTTGGCTTAAGTACAGTGTTTGGATCTTGGACATGTGTTTGAAATGTTATGTGTTAACTATATTACCTTGGAATGCCACTTCACTTCTCTGGGCTAGAATTAATAAATTACATTAATAAATAATAATATAGTTTATTATAGGATGATACAAAAGGGGCAGATATGGCAAATTAAAATGATGGCTAAAATTTGTATTGTTATTTTTATTATTTTAATTAATTATTAGAATTAAAATAGAAAAAGCATAAAAAATTGACAGAAAAAAGAAAGTATCTCTTTGTGTTCACTTTCTGTATCTTGACTACTGTTAAAAACATATGGAACTCTTTAGTTCCATAAATTAAAAAAATCATGATTCACCTGCTTAATGGGTTTTCCTTTTTGAGTGATGAGAATGTTTTGGAACTAGATAAAGGTAGTGGTTGCACAACGTTGCGAATGCACTAATGTCACTGAATTATTCACTTTAAAATGGTAATTTTATGTATGTGAGTTTAAAATTAATATAAAAAGGAAACATCGATACATCTTGGGGTATAATTAAGTTGTAGCCTTAAATAAAATAAGGAAATAATTCTTCAGTTTTTGAGGTATTTTCTCTCAGTGGGGCCCAGTTTTCGCTAAGCTATCCATACTCACTTGTGACCAGACAGAGACACACATTTAGAACATGATTGCCCGTTTTAAGATTCAGCCTGTTAAAAGATAACCACAGTGAATCTGACTTGACTTTGCCAGGTATGTGTGCTGTATTTTGATTCGTCAGCATGAATAGCCAATATGCTGTTTTGGACATGATGAAGGGACAGTACAAAATCCATCTTTGTTTTATACATTTTCAAGTCCCACAGAAGGTCAGAAAATTCAAACTTTTAGATTATAAGCAATTAAACTTAAAAGAATGAAAAATAAGTATTATGTTTACTTATGTATAAATATTAAATAAAAAGTCAGTTCTTATGATATTTTAAGGTACCATTGTTAATTAAATGTTACTAACAATTTCTAGTTAATTGGTCTCAATAGTTCAGTGATTTGTTATGTGCGTCACTATACTTACTGCATATTTGTTGTTTATAATAGTAAAAATAAAAACAGTCTACGTAGGAAATTTGCTTAATTAGATTTTGGTAGATCCAAACAGTGGAATGCTTTTTTGACCATTATAGTTGATGATGATGATGTAGATGAGTATTTGTTGATATAGAAAAATGTCGAAAAAAATGTTTTTCTCTGGGTGGTGGGATTATATGATATAAAAAATTTATATTTATAAACGAAGTTTGTTTTGGCGCTTGCCTTGTATAATATTTCTATAGTAGATGTGTACTACTTTTTTGTTATAAGAAAAAACTTAAAAAATTTAATAGCTTATTGCTAAAATCGTTCTTTTTGGTTTCTTTCCCTTCTAAATGCATAACTAAAAGCTATTTTAATTCTGAAGTTCTCACAGTACTCACTATTCAAAAGCAAACTTGCAGTCTTTCCTTTAAAGCTTATGCTTTCTTAATAGCATTTTTAAAATTATATGTCACTTTTTGACAATTGGATTAGATCCTTAATTCCAGTGAAATACTGGTTTTAACTTAGTTTTGTTATTTTAGAAATTATTGAATATGGCTGAACTTGGATTAATTTTCTTATTTAAGTTCATGAAGTTTTTTGTCTGTGTGGTTAAAAAGTGATAGATTATTTGCTTCCTAGTGTTGTATATTGTATTGAAATATTTTGTGACTCCAGCAGATGGAGCTAGAAGGTAATGCATCCATTGGTGATCTGGCAATTCAGTTGGGTTTGCTTGGGTTTTAGACGAATTATTCTGGGCTTATTAAATAACTTTTAAGTTTACATACCTCTTTTGGGGATAGACATTGAATATCTTTCAAAAAGATTGTCATTGAAACTGATTTAGATAAACTACAAGGTTTCTGAATTTTTAGGGTTCTACTACCATGTCGGAGAGCACATAATTTTAGCTTTCTGAAGTAGAGAAATTTAGCTAACATTTCTTTTTATTTTACAAATTAATAATATATAATACAATAAAAGTGGTGGTAGTATGTATTTATGTGTATTAGCTCTAATTTTTAATTTTGGAATGTTTTATCAAAATTGTAGAATATTCTTAAGGGATATTTATGTGTGTATGTCTGAGGTATGTTTGCAAAATGCTGGAAACTTACTAAGTTTTACACAGTTTCCAAGAATAAAATGGCAACTTAGGAGTGTACAGTAGCTTTATTATTTTTCTATATATTAAATGTTCTTCTCATAGTAACTTTAACTTATATGTTGCAAACTTGATAATTAAATTAGCATAAGCTGAGTCTGAAGCTTTCACACATATTCTGGCTAATAAAACTTAATTTTTTGCATTGAATTATTTAGACTGAAAAAAAGCTGGTTATTTACATAGATGATTATACTGTTACGTAGTATGTTAACTCTCAGATTCTTTGTGTTAAGTGAATTTTTCTTGCAAAAGTAAATATGGTGGAGATTGCATCTCTTTTTGCAATTGTGGTTGATAAGACCATCAGCAGTAATGTTGAATCTCCTGGAAAAAAGGAAGTGGGGAAAATCAAAAAAAAATTTAAATTGTATGTATTATATATAAAGTTCAGTATATAAAAGAAGGTATCTAATTTCATTGCAAACTTAGATGAGTCGTTATTCAGAATCCTTGTGATCATCCTGATCATTTTCTTCACTTGTTCAGCAGATTGCTGCTTGATAATATCTGTTGATAAAGATTTCTTTATATAAATTTTCATAACTATCTTCATTTTAAGTAGGTTGGTTAGTCAGAATAGATACGTTTACTGATTTGTGATCTTTTGCCTAAGGCAGACTTTTGTTTTTTAACTTTTTATTTCCAGAGAAGAATTTGAATTTGTATTTTTCACTACATGAAAGGGACACATATGATTAGAAAGATAAATTCTGGAAGTATGTATATTTAGAGCTCAATAACAATAATAAAGTCTGTTTTTTACCATGGATGATAATTGATTGTTTCAAATTTCAAAACCTAAGTAAATTTTTTTCCTCCAATTATAAAATTATAATGAAGCATTCAGGGGTTCATATTCATGGTTGCAACTATTTGAGAGCAATGTTTGAAGCCCCCTGCCACGCGATGGCGATAATTTGTGATTTTGCAGAGGCTAGAATATGAATTGTGCTTAATGCGGCTAGAAAATAAATAGGCTGAGGTCTGTGGCTGATGAGGGGCCCAGCTAGCATCTCCACCTCAATTAAGCTTTGCCGTTCTCTGCCTTTTCTTAGGCATTTTGTGGGGACGTTATATGACATAGTGAGGTGAAGGATTTTGAGTTTCACAAAGGAGTTTAAATTTGTGTCTTTATGTGCTCCTTATAGAAAACTTAGAATATGTAGGCCAGTGGGAAGAAAAAAATCATCCGTAATTCCACTACTTTCACAGTGTTAATCATTTGGTATATTTCTTTGCAATTTATTTTCTGTGCCTTTTTTTTGTCATTGTTGTTCTCATATATTTTTCATGTCATATAAGTATACAGATTGTTGTTATGTAAGTTTTTTTTGGTGTAATTAATGAGAATCATTCTTTAAGGAAAGGGCTGAGACCTAATTTTAGCTGTAACTCATATCACTTTTTTGTCTATCTGGTCTGATTACTGATGTGCATTGGAGTTTTACAGGGTTTTGGACCATTTGCATGATGTTGAGACAGGGTGGGGAGAGGCACTGACATTAATTTAACATTTTGGTATGTTATTTCTCTTGTGTTCACACATGATCTATGAGTTATGTTATAGCCCATTTTATACATGAGGAAACAGGATGACAGAGTTGAAGTCCCTTTTCCAGGTCACGTATAGCTGATAGTTGCAAACCCAGGCTGATCAGACATAAAGTGCCCCTCGCTTAGACATCTGCTGCCACATCTTCACAGTGTGAATCCCTTGTGCACTAATACATTTAATATCTTATTGAAGTTGGATTTGTTAAAACCTTTCTGTATTTGAAAGATGTTTTGGTATCGTAAGGCTTGGGTGTGCATGTACACAAAAATATAAACAAATGTAGAAGTGTTAGTTCTGTTTAAGTGTCTTACAAACTGGTCAGAAGCTCAACTGAGCATTTTGGTTTACACAGATGGGTAGAATTAATGGGCTGTCATATTCTCAGTTTAAACATTTCCCTTAGTAAAATCTTATGGAACTGATGTTCTCTTTTTGGCAAACAGACAAAAGGCCCTCAGCTTAGGGTCTCATGGGCTGAAATTAAGGTTTTCACAGATTTGTTTTCTTTATTGGAGGCTCTGGGGAAGAATTTGCTTCGAAGTTCATTCAGGTTGTTGGCTGAATTTGGTTCTTTGTGGTTGTAAGGCTGAGGCCCCCATTTCCTTGCTAGCTGTTAGTCAGGTGCCAATCTTCGCCCTATAGGCTGTCTGCCTCTTTTCTCAGGTTTTCCATGTGATGCCCCCTCCAGCAAAGTTGTGTCAAGTTCCTCCCTGTCTTACCCTTCTGCTGCATCTCTGACTCCTCTTAGAGAAAAGTCTCTGCTTTTAAGGGCTCCTTTCGTTAGGTTGTACCCACCTGGCTAATCCAAGATGGTTTCCCCCTCTCTCTTTATTAAGGTCCATAGCCTTAATTGTATCTGCAGCATCCTTTTTTGCCATGTATGTTGGGTTGAAAAGTGTTTTCCCCAAATTTGTGTCCATTTAGAACCTCAGAACGTAACCTTATTTGGAAATAATATCTTTGCTGATATAATTAGTAAAATAAGGTCATAATGGATTAGGGTGGGCCCTAGTCCAATAACTAGTATCCTCATAAGAAGATAAAACAGAGACGTACACAGGGGAGCAATGTGAACAAAGACAGAGATTGGAGTGATGAATCTACAAGCCCAGGAATGCCACATGTTACAGGCAGCCACCTCTAAGGAAGGATTCTTCCCTAGAACCTCCAGAAGGAGTATGGTCCTGCTGGCACCTTGATTTTGGACTTCTAGCCTCCACAACTGTGAGAGAATAACTTTCTGTTGTTTGAAGGCACCCAGTTTGTGGTACTTTGTTACAGAAGCCCCAGAAAACTAATATACCTTGTAACATATTCACTAATATACTGTATAACAATTCCAGGGATTAAGGCATGGATATCTTTGGGGGTTCACTCTGCCTACCATGAGACCAGCTGAGTACAAAGCAGGAAAATACAGCCCATAATGAAGAGAACAATCAGTCAAAACTTACAGTTGCCGCAGATTCAGAATCAGTAGACAAGAGCATTGAAACATTTCTTGTAAGTATTTCATATGTTCCAGAAGCTGGAGGAAAGACTGAACATAACTGAACATATTGAGACATAAAAGATGTAAAAAAAGAACCAAATAAACTTCTAGAGATGAAACCTGTAATACCTGACATGAAAATATATTGGATGGGATAAAAGCAAATTAGATATTTTTGCAGAAGAGATTAGTGAACTCTGAGGCATAGCAATAGAAAACAGTCTAAAAAAGAAACAAAAAAATGACTGAAAAACTGACCAGGGCATCAGTGATATAACTGATGTTCCTAAAAGACAGAGGGTTAAGAAAAGTATTTGAAAAACGGATGGCAGAAATATTTCAAGATTAGATGAAAACTGTAAACCCTCTTATCCAAGAAGCTCAACTAACCCTAGTGACAGGAGACCTGCCAAGATACATCATCAGATTGGTCAAAACCAGTGATACGGCGAAATCGTAAAAGCATTCAGAGAAAAAGACATAAAGTACAGAAGAGCCATGATGCGAATGCCAGCATATTGCTTGTGGGAAATAAATGCAAGCCAGATGGCAGGGTAGCAACATCTTTAAAGTACCAAAAAAAGAACGCCCCACCAACCTAGTTCTATATCCAGTGAAAATATTTTTCCAAAGCAAAGTCAAAATAAAGACAGTGTCAGATATACAAAAGGTGAAAGTTCATCACCACAGACCTATACTACCAAAAATAAGGGACATCCTTTAGGCAGAGGCAAATTGGTAGAAGATAGAAATCTGGATATGTGAAACAGAACGAGGATCACTAGAAGTGGTGAATTTGAGGGTAAATATAAAAGAGTATTTCTATATCATATAAATCTTATTAAAAGAGAATTGGCTCTTTAAATAAAAAAATAGTAACAGTAAATTGTGAGTTTTATAATGTGCAAGTAAAAGCGCATGACAATAATGCAAGGGCAGGGGGAAAGAAATGGCAATAGACTGTTGTAAGGTTCTTAGGCTGTACATGAAGTATTGTAGCACCTCTTTTCTTTTCTTTTTTTTCGGTACGCGGGCCTCTCACTGTTGTGGCCTCTCCCGTCGCGGAGCACAGGCTCCAGACGCGCAGGCTCAGCGGCCATGGCTCACGGACCCAGCCTCTCCGTGGCATGTGGGATCCTCCCGGACCGGGGCACGAACCCGTGTCCCCTGCATCGGCAGGCAGACTCTCAACCACTGCGCCGCCAGGGAAGCCCTTGTAGTACCTCTTGAAGGCAGATTATGATGAGTTAAAGGTGTATATGATAAACCCCAAACAACCCTAGAGTAGCTCAAAGAGGAGATACAGTCAGTAAGCAAACAAAAGAAATAGAATGGAGCCATAACAATAGTTAATCCAAAGGGTCACAGAAGAAGAAGGCAAAGAGAAGACAGAACAGTGGGGCAAGTAGAAGACAGAGAGCAAATTGATATCCTGAAGCCTGATCATATCAATAAACATCAGTGGTCTAAACATTCCAATTAAAAGGCAGAGATTATCAGATTGAATAAAAAAGAAAGCCAAGTATATCTCCCTATAAGAAACTCACTTTAAATGTAAACACACACATAGGTTAACAGCAGTAGGAGCAAAAAGATTTACTATACTAATTCTAACGAAAAGGAAGATGGTATAAGTATATCATTATCAGAAAAGGGTAAGGAATGTTATCAGGCATAAAGATCATTTCGTAATGATGAAGGGGTTCATTCATCAAAAGAACATAGTAATAAACGTTACCTATTATCTACCTATCTACCTAAAACATACCTATTTATTAAATACCTATTAAATACATGAAGCAAAAACTTACAGGAATGAAAGGATTAATAGTCAAAATCACAATTCAGACATATCACTATCCCCTTTTCAGTAATTGATAGAACAAGTAGCCAGGAAAAAATTAAGGATTTTTTAACACTTAACTAACTTGGCCTAATTTGTATTTATGGAACACTCAGCCCAACAGTAGTGAAATACACATTCTTTTCAAGTACTCTGGGAACATTTACCAAGAAAACCATATTCTCTGCCATGAAACAAGTCTCAGTATTTTAAGTCATATAAGCTATGCTGTCTAACAACAGTGAAGTTAGATGGGAAATCAGTGACAGCAGCATATCTAGAAAATCCCTCAAGTATTTGGTATCTAAATAACATACTTCACAATAACTCTTAGGTCAGAGAAGAAATCAAAAGGGAAATTTGAAAGTACTTTGAACTCAATGAAAATGAAAATAAAACATTCCAAAATTTATAGCACAAAGATACCTATTTTAGAAAAGAAAAAAAGATCTTAAATTAATTCCTACAGCTTCCACCATAAGAAACTAGAAAAAGGAGAGCAAATGAATCCCAAAGTAAGAGGATGGGAAATAAAAAAAGATGAGAGGAGAAAGGAACAAAATAAAAAACAGAAAATGTAGAGAAAATCAATGAGAGGATCAATAATATTGATAAGGCTTTAGCCAGATTGATCAGAAAAAAAAAGATCCCAGCTATCAATGTCAGGAACGAGAGATGTGATATCACTACAGATTCTACAGCTGTTAAAAGCATATAGTGCATATTATGAACACCTTTATGCCAATAAATTCAAGAACTTAGAGAAATGGAAAAATTCCTTGAAAGGCAAAAACTACTGAAACCCTCTCAGACATTGTGGAAATGTTGCAAACATTCTCACAAAACTCTAGGCTAAGAAGAGTTTTGTGAGAATGTCCTCCCAACTATTTAAGGAAGAAATAATGCCAATTCTACACAGACTTTTTAAGAAAATTGAAAATGAGGGAATACTTCCTAAGTCTGAGGCCAGCATTACCCTGATACCAAAACCAGACAGACATACATGAATACTATTGAGGAATATCCCTCATGAATATAGATGCATAAATTTTAAACAAAATTTTAGCAAATCAAATATAACAATAAATAAAAAGGGTAATACATCATGACTTTTGACAAAATCAATGAATTTAATTTACCATATGCACATACTAAAAAAGAAAATTCATATGGTCATCATAATATACACAGAAAAAGCATGTGACAAAATTCAATGTCCATTCCTGGTAAAATCTCTCAGCAAATTAGGCATGAAAGGGAGTTCCCTCATCCTAATAAAGAGCATCTATGAAAACCCTACAGGTAACATCATACTTAATAGTGAAAAGCTGAATGCTTTTTTCCCTGAGATCCCCTCTTACCACTTCTATTCAACATGGTTCTGGTGATTTTTAAAGAATAAAGGACATTGAGATTGGAAAGGAAAAAGTAAAACTGTCTCTGTTAACAGATTGTATGACTATATAGAAATTCTGATGGAATCTATTATAAGAAAGCTATTAGAACTAATAAGTGAATTTTGCAAGGTTGCAAAGATACAAGATCAGTATATAAAACTCCATTGCATTTCTGTATGCTAGCAATGGATAACTGGAAATTGATATAAAAACCAGTGCCGTTTATACACAGTAGAATCAAAGATATGAAACGCTTAAGGATGTGCGAGACCTGTATACTGTAAACTAGGAAACTGCTGAGGAAGATTAAAGCATACCGTGATAAATGGAGAGAAGTGCCGTGTTCATCGATTAGAAGACAGTCCTGTAGAGATGTTAGTTCTCCCCAAATTGATCTATAGATTCAACACAATCTTAGTCAAAATACCAGGATGAGTTTTTTGTAGAAATTGAAAAGCTGATCTAAGATTTTAGATGGGAATTCAAACGACTTATATTAGCCAAAACAACTTTGAAAGAGAACAAAATTGGAGGACTGACTACCCAACTCAAAGATTATTTTAAGGCCATAGTAATCGATACTGTGCTGTATGCATTAGCAGGAAGATAGAGAAACTCAACAGAATAGAGTCCAGGAATATATCCAAACATATTGTAAGTTTATTTTTAACAAAGGTGCAACGGCTATTTGGCGGAAAAGGCTATTTTCAACAAATGGTACTGGAGCAATTGGATAATCGTAGGTAAAAAATGAACTTAAATCCGTATCTGGCTCCATATACAGAAAGTAATTTGAAAGAATCGTAGATCTAAATGTAAATCCTAAAACTGTAACACTTGTAAAAAGGAAATGTAGGAGAAAGTCTTTGACACTGGACTAGACCATAATTTCTTGGGTAAGATAGCTAAAGCATGATCCGTAAAGAAAACATTGATAACTTGGACTTCGTCAACATTAAGAAATTTTGTTCTTTGAAAGATACTGTTAAGAGGATGAATAAACAATTCACAAAGTAGGAGAAAATATCTGTAAATCATATGCCTGATAAAAGACTTGTATTTAGAGTATATAAAGTATACTCAGTAAGTAAACAGACAACCCAGTGAAACAATGGGCAACAGATTTGAAGAGACATTTTAGCAAAGGTGTAAATGGATGGCACATAAGTTCATGAGAAGATGTTCACATCATTATTCATTGGGGAAGTGCAAATTAAAGCAGTAATGAAATACCACTGTACACCTATTAGAATGGCTGAAACTGAAGAGACTGCCTGTACCATTTTTTGTCAAAATGTGGCTGAGATTTGAATTCTGCTGGTAGGAATGTGAAATTATACACCCACTTTGGAAAACATTTTGGCGGTTTCTTAAAATGTTAAACGTACACCTACTATATGACCCAGACATTGCATGCCCACATATTTACCCCAACGACACGAAAGCCTGTGTCCATACGAAGACTCATGTGAGTGTTTATAACAACTTTAGTTGTGAGAGCCACAACCCAGATAGCAGTTTGCCTATGGATGGATGCAGTGCAGTAACTGGATTCAATCTGATACAAAGGGATAGACTACTGATACTGCCACAGTGTTGAAAAATCTCAGAAGAATTGTGCTAGGTGACAGAAGCCAGACAAAAACAGGAGTACATATTACACTTACCATTTATAGAAAATTTTAGGAAATACAGTCTTTTATAAAGTGTAGAATCTGGCTGATGGAGAATGGGATGGGATAGGGAGTGGCAGGAGACGCTGGTTATAAAATGGTGTGAGGAAACTTGGGGGTGATGGATATATTATGTTGGTTATGGTGACATAACTGCCACATTTTATGAAACTGTACAATTTGTAGTTTATATCAATTATATAACTCAACAAATATTTTAGAAACTAATATTTTTACTTTTTATATGTGTCGTGATTTTCTGCAAAGTGAACATGGGTTCTCAGAAAGTATGGTACTTTGGTACAGGGGCTAATTAGCACTGTGTGTTGGTAGCCTCTGGAGGTGTTACTGTTATTAAAAGCAAAAAGTCATTAAGTGCTTATTTTGTGACAGGCGTGATGATGGTTGTTTATGTATTATTTCACTGAATTCTCAGCACCACCTACAGACATGATCCTCAGCCTCATTGTATAGATGAAGAACCTGTGGCTTAGAAGTGTTGTCACATGGAAGTGCAGACGGGGCTCGAACCCAGGTCTGTGTGAAAGTCCCATGTGTGCATTTGGCCACCATCCTGTGTGTTCTTCCTGGTTATTAACACGATACAACAATTGGCTGTCATTATAACCCCTTTGAATGAAGAAAAGGGTTAAGATGTTTAGCATTCTTTTTTTAGAGACTGAAAAGTATTTTAGAATATTTTCTACTTTTATTTATTTATTTATTTATTTATTTTTTGCGGTACGCGGGCCTCTCACTGTTGTGGCCTCTCCCGTCATGGAGCACAGGCTCCAGACGCACAGGCTCAATGGCCATGGCTCACGGGCCTAGCCGCTCCGCGGCATGTGGGATCCTCCCGGACTGGGGCACGAACCCACCTCCCCTGCATCGGCAGGCGGACTCTCAACCACGGCGCCACCAGGGAAGCCCTGCATTCATTCTTTTTGTTTGTATTCCATGCTGTTCCAAAAAGGATTTAGGGTAGTTATGAAACACGTATGTTAATTTGTAACTAAGGCAGTTGAGAACTAGTTTCCTTGGTTCCCTGGGAGCTCAGTGTGTAGTCTCCATGTGTCTGGAAAGGAAGCTCTGTGAGGGCAGAGGTTTGTGCTCTGTTGTTACTACATCTCCAGTGCGGGGAACAGTGCCTTGTAAATAAGGGTGTTGAAAGAACATGAGTTGCCTGTTTTCAGAAGCATTGGATCATAATTGTACGTAGTACATTGAATTTATATTCAGCATAATTTTTATCTTTGATTCTTGATTTTGTAAATTTTAATGAAGATTGTAGCCATCAGTTTTAAAGTTAAGTGTTTTACCTATAAGAAGTGAGATGTTGGTCCAAATATTATCCCAGTGACATACCTAAAGTTCTGTATTTTTAAAAATCTAGTCTTATTATCATCTAAGTTGCTTTTTATTGTGATTTTATGAGTGCAGAATGTGCCAGAAAGGAAAAAGGTGATGTGAGCTTGCTTGCCCCTCTTACATTTTCTTTACCACTTGGAGTTGCTTACTAAAACTTCTATGATGTAGTGGTTTTTAAAAATCCCAGGAATTAGTGCAGCTACTTGCAGGCTCTGCAGCCGTGGCAGGTTTTATATAAGCAGCCTCTGTCATTTTGGGGGATTGCTGTGAAGAGTAAATGAGTTTGTATAATATCTGTAAATCACTTAGAATAGTGCTTGGCACATAAGGGCTCAATAAATGCTAATAATTACATTTCAGGTTTTTATGAGGCTTAAATTAAACAAGATTATTCATGTAAAATGTTTAGTAGAGTATCTGGCATTTATTAAGTGCTCGATAAATGCTACTGGCTCTAATTTAAATATTCAGGTGCCGATATGTCTGAAGAGGCTGTGTCTTTGGATCTCTGCATATGTCATATGTTTAGTGAATTTATTTTAGAGCATGAGGAAAAATTATTGGTTTCTGTATTGGCTTTTCCCAATAGTTACAAGTTACAAAGTTATAAAAATTTTATAGAAATATGTAATTATTTTTCTGATTTCTAAGTTTAGGTCATTTGTTTATTTTTACTATTAAAAAGTACAGAGCTTTGACTGATATTACAATTTAGCACAGTAATTGTCTTTGTCTTGTTACCCTCCTCGCAGGTTTGTGGAACCTTGCTTCTCTCTTTTCCAACCTTTGTCTATTTGTGTTGATGCCCTTTGCCTTTTTCTTTCTGGAATCAGAAGGTTTTGCTGGCCTGAAAAGGGTAAGTGAATCATGTTTTAGAATTAAATTCCTTAAATGAAGAAATAAATATCATTCATGTTGAACTAGAAAAAAGTAGGCTTAAACAACCATTTTACTGGAATGTAAGAAGTTTAATTAATAATAATGTCTTGTTAATATTAATAATGTTTTTACAATAGTGGTAACAATGTTACATATTGAATTATTTTACATGTCTACAGGGAGGAAGTCATCTTTTGACCTTTGAATGATTTTATACTATGTGCAAAGTTGGTGGAGTGTTCTTTTGTAGAATGAATAAACCTGATACAATAGTTATTATTCCTTTCTTATTCCCAGGATCCCGTGACTTACTGATATTAGGTGAATGTGGGAGCGTGAGAAGTGGGCAAAACAGGACAGTCTGCAAGAGCATCTTAAACAGTTAATCCAGACCTTGTCAATGGTAGTAACTCCCTCTGTCCTTGAATAGAGCATTTTAAAGTGAAGGGAACAGCATTTCCATTTATAGCTTGTGGAGCTGTTTGCTATAAAAGCTTGGAATATAATGCGAAGATTTCAGTAGTTAGTACTTTTGGGGTGACTTTTAAACCTGACAAAATGAGTTCTAGTGTTACAGTTTATAGACACATTGTACCTTTCTAATTTTTAGTTATGGTTATTCATATTCATATTGTGATAGATGGTTGGTTTCACATTTAGTGAATGTACTGAGATCAGAATGGATGGTTGGGTATGGCGGTCAAACGTACATTGAGAAAACTGGCTTTTTTTTTAGAAGGTGTTGGGCTAGGAGTTAATTAATTAATTTATTTTTGCTGTGTTGGGTCTTCGTTTCTGTGCGAGGGCTTTCTCTAGTTGTGGCAAGCGGGGGCCACTCTTCATCGCGGTACGCGGGCCTCTCACTATCGCGGCCTCTCCTGTTGTGGAGCACAGGCTCCAGACGCGCAGGCTCAGTAGTTGTGGCTCACGGGCCTAGTTGTGCCGCAGCATGTGGGATCCTCCCAGACCAGGGCTCGAACCCGTGTCCCCTGCATTAGCAGGCAGATTCTCAACCACTGTGCCACCAGGGAATCCCCGAGAAAACTGGCTTTTATATATTAGGTTTGTTTTTTATAATGACGTATGTAAATTATTTAAGTCATCCATGTAATGGGAAAGACTTGCATAGTTTCAGTTTAGAAAACTCTTTGTTGATAATTTCTTGAAGAATGATAGGAAGTTTTGCTGCTGAAAGGGATTTAGTTCAAACCCTCCTTTTATAAGGAGGAAGTGGAGATCCAAAGATAATGTTATTAAATTGTCTAAGAACCACATATGTACCATTGCAAAACTAGGACTAAAACCCAGGGCTTGCTTCTAACCTCCCCAGAGTGTGTACGTTCTTTACCGGTCGGCACTGTGGAGAGCCAGTTAAAGCCAGCCAGGTAGGTGACAGGCCAGGCACCGACGAGGAGGGAGGAGAAAGGACCACAGCGCACGGGCAGAGGAAGGCGCAAGGCAGGGCTTTGCGTGGGGACGCCAGATAGTAGGAGAACAAGGAGGGTGTGACCTGGACGCCCAGACAGAGCTCAGGAGAGTGGAATGTAAAACATGACATCAGAGCGGGGTCGAAAAGGAAGAGTATGGAGAAGAAGCAAGGTCATCAGAGACGCTTGAGAAAGCAATTTCTGTGGAATTTTGGAGACTTTTGATGGATAGTCACACATTTGACAGAGTTTTACTAGGCACTTACTAAGTGGTAATTACTATGCTGTTAAAGGAGCTTGCTGGGTACAGAAGTGAAAAAGATAGGTTCTTGCCTTCAAGGGATTAAGAGAGGATGACCTCAGAGATGAAAACAAGTAGCATGTGGTGGATGAACTTTTATACAACGAGCGGCTGTGAGGGCAGGTCTTGATTTGCCTGGAGAATTGGGGAAGCTTCAGGGAGGGGTTAGCCTGCACTTGAGCTGAGACTTGCAGGTGAGCATTCGAGGCTTGAGCAAAGGCCTGGATTCTGCCTGAATTGAGGGAGTGGCTGGCTGATGCTTAGCTGGAGAATGGAGAATGGCGAGAGACCCCTTGTCAGGATCAGATCCTGGAGGCCTGAGTCCTCTGCCACATTGTTTGGGTTTTACGCTGTAGACAACAGGGCGTTGGCAGAGGATTTTTGAAAAGAATTTTTGCATCTACTGTTTTATTTAAGCATATTTAGAGATAAATACACGTCAGAATTTCAACATATGTCACTAGGGAAAGGAGTACATGCAGCACACAATGCGAGACACTGTTTGGTAGAGATGTCACCATACTGAATCAGTCATGCACCTGGCTCTGTTAAACGGAGCGTTTCAACATATGTCACTAAAGTTGCCATGTGGATGTTTGCTTTAAACATGCACGGTGCTCCCCTCTCCCTAGCTCTGTCTCATGTGTAATCTTATCAGGTACAAAAGCAACTGGTAGAGCTCAGTGTTAAATATATTTTCATGTTTGGTATTAAAGGTGTGCTACCTAGTTTATGCTTTTCATAAAAATCTAGTTATTAGTTAAATAAATTATTTTAAAAAGCAGTGTGCAATATGGACAAACCCCTTTGTCTCCAAATTATTTCCCTCCCTTCCTGTGAACTAACCAACTAGAAAAGGGACTTGGCTGAATCTGTTGGAGCAGAGTTAGCACCATCTCTAGAATTAAAAACAACGGACACAAGAACCCAGTGATTTACTGTTCTCCTGTTCCCCCTTGTAGACTAAGGTCAAAGGGGAGAATCAGCTTGAGGAGGGGTATAAGAAGGTAAGTAGAAATATTTTGCACGTACAATTGTACAGCAGTTCTTCCCTCTAACCTGTTTACTTCTAGTCTCTTTATACATGATTAGAAGAATGCCTTTTCTAAGCACATCTCTGACTATGTCAGCCTCCTCAGAATTCCTCAAGGTCACCAGCTACATTTCATGGTCTCAAAGGGGACTGATGTGTTGAGTGATTGTAGGGTGCAGTCGACATGACCAATCCAGTTAATTCCCAGACACGGCGAAGGATTTTTAAAAAATATATTTATTTGGCTGTGCTGGGTCTTAGTTGCGGCATGCGGGATCTAGTTCCCTGACCAGGGATCGAACCCGGGCCCCCTGCCCATTGGGAGTGCAGAGTCTTAACCACTGGACCGCCAGGGAAGTCCCCACAGTGAAGGATTTAAAAAGAGGGGGAGAAGGCAGAGCTCAGGATGGTTACCGTTTCTTAGAGAATCTGGTAGCTTGGGAATGAATGGGAGTTGCAGAAACCAAATTAAAGTGTTTTGTCTTTAATGCTGTTAAAGGAAGGAGGGAGATGGGGTTGTGGCTTGGAGGAGAAGAGGTAGAATAATTCTCCTATTAGTATGCTGAGGGAGGGGCCAATGGAAGAGAGACTGCAGGTACTAAGGTGAGAAAATTTGTCTTTAGTGTCAGACTGCCTGGGCTAGTTACATCATCTAAACCTCAGGTTTTCTTTCTGTAAAATGGGTACAGTAACGATAGTTACCTTACTGTTTCATTTGGAGGATTAAATGAGAGGTGATTATTCATGTAAAGCCTTTAGCCCAGGATTTAGCTCAGTAAATGTTAGGTATTATTGTCACTATCCTAGAGCTTCATGCATTTGACTGGTAAGTATTCTAGGAAACATCAGTGTTATATGGATAGATCATTAGAAAGCAACTAAATAGAGTCAACTCTTAATTATTCATGTATTTTTATCTTAGGCGGTCTTAAGATTCCAAATTATTTTTCCCATTTTGAAATGGCATGTACTGAAGCAGAATCAAAACTGCCTAAAGAGAAGGTGCATCTACAGGGAACTATATTCAATATTCTGGGATAAACCATGATGGAAAAGAATATGAAAAAGAATATGTATGTATAACTGAGTCACTTTGCTGTACAGCAGAAATGAACACAACATTGTAAATCAAGTATACTTCAATAAAATTAAAAAAAAGAGAAAGAGAAGGTGCATGTAGACCCTATTAGAAATGTTTAGAGAGCTTTAAAATCAGGGTAATCATGGCATGTTATTTTACAATATTCACCTTTTTCAGTTACATGGAATTTGCAAGGGTTATTATTAGCATTGTATATTTAAGTCTAAATGTGTTAGGTGTATGTTTGAGCCTTGCAGTATTATGCCTTTCTGTTATATAAGATCTTCTGGTATTTACTTGCACAGGTTCTGAACAGTGTTTGGTGAGATCTGTAGCGCTTTCCACAGGGCTATAGGTTGTATCGCAGTCAGGAACTCTGCTGCTCTGATGAAGGGGGTTGGTCGCTGACATCTTTGACACAGCTGGCTGGCAAGCATGTATGTATTTGTGTGTATCCCTTTAAAACCCTTTGCTCATTGGTTACATTTGACGTATCTACTTCCAAGGCAACATTGAGGAGAGCTTAGAAAACACTTCTAATTGGTAGATTTCAGCACAATAATTTGAGTAAGGACAAACTTGTAATATGGTTAAGTTAAATTTCCTTTTTTTTCCTTTGGCCACTTCCTGGTGTTGTTTTACTATGTTGAAGTCTGGTGGAGCCCCTAAATGGCATATGGTCCCACCAAACTCCCATTGATTCCCCTGGGCAATCGATTTTAAAGCAGTCCCTTGCATATTGTGCCGAGATGCGGAAATTGGCCACTGGCCATGGCGGATGCAGAGCTTGAATTGAAAATCAAATTAAGCAGAATTCTCTACTTAGTTTTTAATTAAACCACTATGTTAATTCAAACAGGACATTTTAGGCCTGGGGGGGTTGACCATGTCCTTTTAAGGGCCTTGAATCGCCTTTCTTCTCTCTCTTTACAATGGCGTATGTTTCTTTTTTATTGGGACCATCTCCTAGCTATTCCCATTCTTTACAGATCTCAAGGGTAGGAGAATGTAAGTGGTCTTGATAAAGCAAGGTTTTTTCTTTCTTTCTTTCTTTCTTTTTTTTTTTTTTTTTTTTTGGTTAAGAAGGTACCTTTTATCTTGGAATTCTGTTAGCAGTTAAATTTTTATTTGATCTGGATTATTTATATCATAGGCTGTCACCCGTATATATTGTAGCAAGCATTACATATGTTCATGTGTGTTTGAAGCTGACCCCAAGCTTACACCTTACGTTTCAACTCTGGTGAAGAGGTTGCGTCTGGTGGGTTTTGTTTTTGTTTTGCGGTAGACATGTTTTCTCCACAGTTTTTATCTCGGTTGCTTAGTCATACACCAGAGTATGAGAGTCTTGGGGCTGACAGCGCTCCTGTTCAGTTACGCGCAGGTCACTCTGCCTCAGAGGGACCTCTAGATTATTTGGGGTGATGCCAGAGGTGTTTTTCGATTGCGTAATGAACCAGTCTAACCTCTGGCTAGGGTTTAAATGGGAGTTAGGAATGTGTTTGTTTCATATTGTGTCTTAACATCTTACTTTGAAGTAAGAGGTCATAAGGAAAAAAACATCATGAGGAAGAAATTCAGCAACTTAATGAAAGTAAATAAAACCCTTCAATGACAGATTATTTCATGAACCAAAGATGTTTCTGGGAGCAACTTTATATTGTGCCTCACATTAATGCCTATCTTTGGTTTGAAGTCATGGTATAACATTTAACATAAGTGACAGCAACATCCTGACCAATTACCTAAGCCATCCAGACACCCCCAGATGTCCAGAACATAGCACACGGTCTGTAGGATTAAGAGGTTAACTCCTAGAACTTCAAACGAAGTGCTTGATAATAAAAGCAAAAAGTACAAAATCTGAGGTGACTTCCTTTCTTAATTAATTAGACTGGCCAGGTGGAAGCCAAGAGCTGGGTGCGGTGCTTGGAAGGCCTATAAAGCTGAGCACCGTGACAGCACGGTAGAGGGGAGCAGACATCGCTCTAATGTGTTTCTGTCCTGTGTCACAGTTTGAAATTGTCCTGGTTTATGTCCCTTTTGGCAAACTTACATAAAAGTGACCTTGTACTGTATTTTATGACCAGATGACTTTTTCCCCCCAGTGGCTAATTTGTATCAGGCCTCCATCTTAAAGAGACACAGAAATGAGTAGGAAGTCCAGCTCGGTCTCAGTGAACTTTCATTGCATTCTTTCATTATTTTTGCTAGTTCTTGCCACTGATCATCCATAAATTGTTGGCAGTGAGTGATTAAGGAAGTGCTGCTTAGTGTTCGTGGCACATGCGCTGTTTGCATGGTTTTTTGTGGGTGAGAGGAAATCACATACAAAAAGGGAAACTCCTGCTGGGAACCTTTCAAGGAAATTTACCTTGGATCTCGTTTTGATCTTGGTGTTTATTACAGAAAATGGAGTCATATCTCACTAACTATTGTTATGTGTTAATTTGATTTTCCAACACCTTCAAGAAAAAAAAATCCGTAATTTATTAACAGAATTCCTGTACCCTCTTCCAATTGTGAGGACTAATTTTTTCCATAGAAACAATATAGATAAGAATGATTATTTTCAAAACATTTGATTCTAGTAGTGTTGTTACGTGCAAGGTTCCTGTTGGAATTGTGACTCTACTGTAAAAGGCGTGGTTATAATAATGTAAACGGAGCAGTTTCAGACATTGAAGCTTGACATAATAGGATGTCAGAAAATTATTATTTTGAAGAAAAGGGTACATTTATTCCATTTAAAAATTATTTGAGTTCATAAGGATTTTGAGTTAAAAATCATTTAGTTAATGAAATGACGTTAATTTTGTCACTCTTCTCAGTACAGCTGCTTGTTGGAGGCGACTAAATTATAACTTCAGTAACAGTGTCAGTTATTGGTAAATAGCACATTGCTCAGTTCCTGCATACTTGGTGATGGTATGATACTCTCTCTCCATTTATCAAAAAAGGAGAGATTTATACTGTAAGGCTAGATTGTCTCTTTATTTGTGTAAAGAGTTTTGTATAGTGGCAAAACTATAAGCTCTGGCTTTCAGAAGACCTGGATTTAAATCCTGACTCCTCTTTTACCGACCTGGAAGTCCAGGCACGGTTCTTAGCGTCTCCATCTGGAAAATGGGCTGCAGTCCTTACCTCGTCCTCGGGTTACTTCACCAAATCTGTTTGTAAAGCACCAAGACACAGTAGAATTGGCAGTTATTATTAGGGACTTAAATGTACCAACTGTGAGCAAGTTGATAATGAAATCAGGAAGATTTGTGTGGTATAACTTTATATGTGGTAGCAAAACGATGTAAGCAATTAGAGTGGCGTCAACATAGCTTTGTTTATTTGCTTTTTGAAATATGAATGGTTTTATCTTGTAACAGTATAGGTTGTAAAAAGAAGGTATTTAATAGGTAGCTGAATTTCAAACTTTATTTTATATGATGATTAAATTACCAACTAATGTCTCATAATTTGTTAAATGAGAAGTTTTGGTAGGGAGGAAATATAAAATCACCAGGATCAGATTTTAAAGTAATTATATTTTTAATTAAACTGGCTCTAATACTTGAATATTCATAAAACAATTTCATAGGAATAGCCATTGTTATCAATTAGAGTCTCCTTTCTAAAACTTTTTTTGGGGGAGTTGAAAACTACCTACCCTTGGTTAGAATGAACTTTATTTGAAAGTAAAATTAAATGTCAGATTTAATGCTGACTAGAGAGCTTCTTACACAATTATGATACATACCCACAGACCTGTAGGACGAGAGCTCACCCAAGAGGCTAGAATTTGGATTGTTAAAATCTTCTATTTATTTGGCATTTAAACTCATATTTATTTGTCTGTAAAATCATTTATTCAGCATGTCACAGTGTTAACCTTCTGATCTCTATGAAATGTATGCCAATATATAGCTGGAACTTGAAATATTACTTTACAACCCATTTATTTCGCCCGTTTGTACCAGAAATAAAAGTTGTGTATTTAGACACATCAAAGGCAATGGGATTATTTGATAGTTTTGACCTTAGGTAATATTTTAGGTTGCAGTATATTATGTACTTTTCTTTAAACTTAAGTCATTAATAGTTATACTACTTAAAAATTTATTGGTTTGCACATTTTCTGTTAAGGAAAGGAAATTCTCATCTAGAAAGACAAGTTCTTACTGTTCTAGAGTGATTGACTTTTAAATCAATTGAACTGTTAAAAAAATACATAAAATGTATGTTGTTTTAGTTATTAAAGATAAGGTGAGCAGGCAAAAACAAAAAATAAGGACACCCGAACAGTAGAAAAAGAATTAAATATAGTGAAATGGTCAATTTAAAGGAAACGTTTCCTATTATCTTTCTTGGAACACAAAGAAGAAATTTTAAGTTGTTTTATAGCGCTGGATTTAAATACTTTTATACTTTCATATTTTATTTGGGATTACTTGATATTAATGTTTCTCTTTACACATTAATTAATGAGTGTTAAGTTTTATAAGCAGTCTGTTTTTAAACAGACTTGTGAAGGGCTTAAAATTTTTTTTAAATCCTTTTTGAAATATCAGAAAAACTTATCTGATCTCTTAATGATTTTTGCTTCCTTCTTTTTTTTAACATCTTTATTGGAGTATAATTGCTTTACAGTGGTGTGTTAGTTTCTGCGTTATAACAAAGTGAATCAGCTATACATATACATATATCCCCATATCTCCTCCCTCTTGCATCTCCCTCCCACCCTCCCTATCCCACCCCTCTAGGTGCTTCCTTCTTAAATGCCTAGAATTAAATGATATTTCTGATTTTTTAAGAAGATATTTAATGAAGTACCTTATGTTGTGATAAGAGCTTATTGCATTATATAACAAATATACTTTATTCTGAAGAAGATTTCTCTCCTCTTTCTGTTATTACCTTAGTTCAGGCTTCATCATTTCTTGGATTATTTAAACCACTGTCCATCTGTGTTTTCTGCTTCCAGTTTCACTCCCACACAAAGTAACCTCCACACTGCCTTCTAGCACTGTTTTCTACATAATGCTATATCTGTAACTCACCTCCATAAAATCTCCAAGGACCAAAACCGAACAGGCACAACAAAACTTAAATGGTAACTGAGTAAGTGATGCCCTAGTTAGGGCAGGGAGGTAGTTACAAGGTGGTACAGGACCATGGATGCATTCAAGCTAGGAGTTGGAACTGAAGCTCCACTGAAAGTCCTCAGCCAAAGGGCAAACTTGTTATCACACACACACACACACACACACACACACACACACACACACACACACAGTGATGGGGAGCGTCTGTCAGCCTTAGCTCTGGGCAGAAGTCTCCCCTGAGAGTTAGTCCACAGGCCTCTACCTCACAGGAGTTGGGGTTCGATATTACTACCTGTATTGTTGGGAGACCCCAAACCAAGAAATTAGCATAAAGGGTTTTTCAGAGTATTATGTATCATTTTATCATTTCAACCTGATGTTAACTTAATTGTGTGAGAAAACTCAGGACTTGAAAACAAACATATAAGCAGGCCTAAACAAGACCTGATTACATTTTATCCAAGCTTTTTTCCACTTTAATCTAACACTCTTTCTTAGTAATTTGATACTGGTTTAGTTCTGAAAGTGTTGTTATTCCTTCAGAGCCAAGGATGAATAATGTAGTCTATTCTATTTTAGCTACTTTTTCTGTGAGTTTTTACAAAGATCTAATATTTTAATCTAGCTATAGTTAATTTTGTGAGGTGATTAAAAAGAGTGAATCTAAGTAAACTTTTCTGTTACTCAGTTATTCTAAAGGAGTGTACAGTAATATTACTCTTACCTATTATTTCTTCATATTTGAAAATTCTTATGTATAATTACACATCTTTCTGGACTTTCTACAGCTTGTAGTGCCTGGCATCACTGCTCTTTTCTTACATTTCTTATTTTCTTTTAATTTTCTTTTTAGTCTATAACTTCCCCTGGACATTTCTCCATAGATTTGATCCCAAGTACTTTCTATCATTTAGGGATTTCTCAACATTGCTACTCTGCTGATGGAACTCTTGTCTTCTACCATAATTAATTCATTCAGTTAATTCCTATTGACCACTTATTGTATTCTAGGTACTGTTGCAGCTGCTAGGGACAGTGCAATTGATTGATTGATTGTTTATGTATTTATTATATATTTTTCCTGTTTTCTGTGGTAAAAAAATGTATGTGATTATTAATCTGTCATCTTGAACTGATGTACCTGATTCCTCTATCTCTCCACCTGTTAGCCGTACTGGCCCTTTGTCTGGAATTCAGTTATTTGTTAATTTGGGGGCAATCTTTGTTCTTTTTTCCAGACCTGGGAGGCTTTGTGGTCTCTGCTTGAATTGGCTCTGATTTTGTTGACAAGTGCGGGGCGCAGTCTTTTCTTTTGGCCTTTCCTCTTTCGCTTTGTAGCTGTTTTGGCCTCTCATGGCCTTAAGGTTGTTTAAAGATGATCTCTTCCAATATAGTGTTCAGAAATTCCTTCTCAGGATTCCAAGATGGTTTCTACAAACGTACAGGCCCTTCCTGAATGTGTCTGTGTATTCCAGGATCTTTCCCTGTGTCTTATTCGGCTTTGCATGAAGCATACTCACGAGGTTGATGGTTTTGGCTGATTCTCCTGTGTATCTTGACTTCTGTCGGTTTTTCATTAATATTTTAATTATAATTTAAACAAGTTTAGGGAAAGCCAATTAACCCTACATTGTATTTTATATCATTCCAAGTTACCTGTCAACATTTGTACTTGGATCATTGTGTAATTATAATTAGTGTATATATATTTTTTATGTCCTTCTTACTTTAATAATTTATTTTGTGTACATAAATTTTCTAGTGCTATGAAAAATTGTCCAAGACTTGGAAATGGGCAAAGAAGATCCTGGGTGTTCTGTCATTGGATTTCTAGCCATTGTCTAGTGGATTCTGGGGATTTTCTGGTCCTATAGGGGTGTGCACCTTTGGCTGATTTTCTGTTGACTTGGCTATATTACACCTCCTTGGGGTTAGAGTTAACTTGTAGGAAACTGAGAGCAGTGCAAAGTAATTTGTCTGATAGAGATGTAATTGATTTCTTCCCCATGCAAAGGATAGTTCCAAACATTTCATTTTATTGTCCCACAGGATGTTATCCCATTTTGCATCTATTAGCAAATTGATTTTAATATTTCTGGTTATCTATGTATATGTGTTCTTCAAATTCTCCTTTGACCTGGTTTTATCAGAAATTAAAATCATGTGCTAAAGGACGTGAAGAACAGGAAGGGACCAGGGTGCTCAGAGAGGAGCTGCCATCAGCAAGCAGCAGTAACACTTGCTGTGGGCTAAAGCAGAGCACATGGGTCCTGGAAGTTGAGAGTCGGTAAACTTTCAAGGGCCCACCAGGGCACAAGCTACCGAGACACCTCACCCAGAACTGGAGCCTGCTTCTCTAGATTCACTGTCACCAGAGGCAGGAGATGATTAAAGAGAGAAGCAGGACAAAAACTCTTGTGTATATAAAGATGAGCGGGGACTCAGGAGATGACCAGACATCTGGGGAAAGTCAGTATCGTGAGAGGGACCAAATTCGATGCACTACTCAGAGTTAGTAGACAAAGAAAAGATTTCAGAGAGATTTGAAAATATTTGATCTAGCATTTTAGACTTTTCTTGGCAGAGGGGATTAAGGATATCTTGTCCTCAATATTGCCAGAAATGAAAGTTCTATTGAGTCATTCTGATAAAAATCAAGTCTAGACAGTTTCCAGGATATTTCTAGCAGACGTTAAAGAACAGATAACTATAGTTTCAACAAATTTGTCTGGAGATTTGAAGATGGAACACTCACAGTTGTATTTTATGGAATTAGTGGAATCTTGATGCTGAAAGCAGACAGTATTGATATGAGAAAGGAACATTATATGCCATTCCTTTTCATGAATACTTGTGAATCAGAAAATATTAAGCTGAGTCCAACACAAAAGATCATCATCCAAAAAAATTATTTCAGCTCTCAAGGTTGGTTTAACACTAGAAAATCTATGACTGTAATTCATATTAGCAGAGTAAGTGAGAGAAAAGAATCAAGTGAACACCTCAGAAGAGACACAGAACACATCCATGAAATCAGTAACCATTCATGATTAAAAAGCAAACTAAGAACTAAAGGGAACTTGCTTAACCTGATAATGGATATCTACTCTAAGACTGCAACTGACATTGTTCTTACCAGTAAAATGTTAGAAGTATTTACTTTAAAATGGGGATGCCATCTTGAGTACATTTATTTCTAACAATAGACAACACTATAGTAGAGTTCTTTACCGGTACAGTTAGACAAGAAAAGGAAAAGTTGAAAGGAACAAACAAAATAGTCACGATTAACAGATGATATTGTCTTTTGAAAAATCCTATAGAATCTAAAGGTAATTCCAATAAGAAAATTTAGCAAGGAAGCTGGATATAGGATTAGTATAGGAAAATCAATAACTAACAGCAACAAACAAAATCTAATTAAAAATACCTTTTATGATAGCAAGACAACTAAGGTATGTTGAAATAAACCCAGCAAATGATTTTTAAAACCTTATTGAAATAATATATGGAAAGAAAAAATCTTATTGAAAGATGTTAAGAAGACCTAGACAATTGGATAGATATTCTATGTTTATGAATTTCTTTATATGATAAAAATACCAGTTCTCAAGTTATTTTTTAGAGTCAGTGCAATTCTAATAAAATTTTTAAGAGGTTATCTTATGGCATGCAACAAGGAGATAGTAGAATTCTTTGGGAGAGCAGAGAGCCAAGAATAGCCAAAGCAATTTTGAAGAACATGGTGATGGAACTTACTCTATCAAATATTAGAAAAGGAACAAAGGACTTGAATAGACATTGCTTTGAAGAAGATATACAAATGACCAGTAAGCACATGAAAAGACCCTAGTGTCACTAGGCATTAGGGAAATGCAAATCAAAACCACAAGAAGATACTTCTCCACCCCCATTAGAATGGCTGCTAGAAAATAACAAGTATTGGTGAGGATATTGAGAAATTGGAACTCTTGTACACTGTTGGGCAGAATATAAAATGGTGCGACCACTGTGGAAAACAGTATAGTGGTTGCTCAAAAAATTGAAAATATAATTACCACATGATCCAGATATTCCACTTCTGGGTGTGTACACAAAAGAATTAAAGGAAGGACTCCACAGACATTTACACACCCATTTTCATGACAGGATTATTTTCAATAGCCAAAGGTGGAAACAACCCAAGTATCCATCAGTGGATTAACAGATAAACAAATTGTGGCATGTGCATACAGTAGAATATTATTTAGCCTTAACAAGGAAGGACATTCTCACATGCTACAACATGGATGAACCTTGAGAGCATTATGCTAAGTGAAATCAAGTCAGGCACAGCAAGACAAATACTGTATGATTCCACTTATATGAGTGTCCTAGTGTAATCAAATTCATAGAGACAGAAAGTCGACGGTGGGTGTACAGGGGCTGGGGTTAGATGGGGAGTTACTGTTTAATGGGGTGCAGAGTTTGAGTTGGAGAATATAAAAAGCTCTAGAGATGGATGGTGGTGACGGTTGCATGACTGTGTGAATGGACTTAATGCCACAGAACTCTACACTTAAAAATGGTTAAAGTGGTAAATTTTATGTTATATATACTTTACCATCATAAAAAAAAGTAAGTGATGAGCACGGCGGTTCCAATTGGTGGTTACTGTTGGGCAGGTTGGTGCAGCAGGTGTGTGGTTGGGAGGGCTACATGGGTGCACAGTGGTTGTGGTGACGTTCCTTTAGGTTGGGTGATCTATCCACAGGTATTTAATAGACATATAAAGCTAAACAGTGTACAGACTGGCATACCTCAGAGATATTGTGGGTTTGGTTCCAGACCACTGCAGTAGAGGGAATATTGCAATAAAATGAGTCACACGAATTTTTTGGCTTCCCAGTACATACAAAAGTTGTGATTACACTATACTGTAGTCTGTTAAATGTGCAATAGCATTGTGTCTAAAAAACAATGTACATACCTTAATTAAAAAATACCTCTTTGCTAATAGGAATAAAGACGCAGATGTAGAGAATGGACTTGAGGACATGGGGACGGAGAAGGGCAAGCTGGAACGAAGTGAGAGAGTGACATGGACATATACGCACTACCAAATGTAAAATAGATAGCTAGTGGGAAGCAGCTGCATAGCACGGGGAGATCAGCTCGGTGCTTTGTGACCACCTACAGGGGTGGGATAGGGAGGGTGGTAGGGAGACGCAAGAGGGAGGGGATGTGGGGATATATGTATATGTATAGCTGATTCACTTTGTTATACAGCAGAGACTAACACGCCATTGTAAAGCAATTATACTCCAATAAAGATGTTTTAAAAAAATACCTCTTTGCTAAAAAAATACTAAGTATCCTCCGAGCCTTCAGTTAGTTGGTATCTTTTTGCTGGGGAAGGGTCTTGTCCTGCCTCGACGTTGGCTTCTGGCTGATCAGGGTGCTGCTGAGGAAGGCCGGGGCGGGGCGTGGCAGGCTCTTAGAAAAAGACGACAGTGAAGTGTGCCGCGTAGACTGACTCTTCCTGTCACGAATGATTTCTCTGCAGCGTGCCGTGCTGTTTGGTAGCGTTTTACCCATGGTAGAACTTCTTTCAGAGTTGGACTCAGTCCTCGCGGACCCTACTGCTGCCTCATCAACTAAGTTTATGTCCTATTCTAAATCCTTTGTTGTCATTTCCACAATCTTCACAGCATCTTCACCAGCAGTAGATTTCATCTCAAGAAACCATTTTTGGTTGCTCTCCATAAGAAGCATTGCTTTTCTGTGAAAGTTTATGCTGAGATTACAGCAATTCAGTCACATCTCAGGCTCCACTTCTAATTCTAGTTCTCCTGCTGTTTCTCCTCCACTGAAGTCTTGAACCCCTCAGAGTCATCCATGAAGGTTAGAATCAACTTCTCCCAAACTCCTATGAATGTTGGTATTTTGACCTCTTCCCATGAATCATAAATGTTCTTAATGGCATTTAGAATGGTGAATCCTTTCCAAAGGGTTTTCAAGTGACTTCGCCCAGTTCATCAGAGGAATCACTATGGCAGCTATAGCCTTACGAAATGTATTTCTTAAATACGTCTTGAAAGTCAAAATTACTTCTTGATTCATGGGCGGCAGAACGGTTGTCGTGTTGGCAGGTATGAAAACGACATGAATCTCGTTGTACATCTCCATCAGAGCTGTGGGGTGACCAGGTGCATTGTCAGTGAGCAGTAGTTTTTGAAAGGAATCTTTTTTTCTGAGCAGTGGATCTCAGCAGTGGGTGTAAAATATCCAGTAAACTGTGTTGTAAACAGATATGCCATCATCCAGGCTTTCTTCCGTTTACAGAGCATAGGCAGAGTAGATTTAGCATAATTCTTAAGGGCCCTAGGATTTTTGGAATGGTTAATGAGCCCTGGCTTCAACTTAGTCACCAGCTGCATTAGCCCCTATCAAGAGTCAGCCTGTCAGTAGCCAGGGCATGGAAGCAAACTAAGTGTCCATCATCGGATGAATGTGTACAGAAGATGTGGCACATGTATACAATGGAATATTACTCAGCCATGAAAAGAAACGAAATTGAGCTATTTGTAGTGAGGTGGATGGACCTAGGAGACTGTCATACAGAGTGAAGTCAGTCAGAAAGAGAAAAATAAATACCGTATGCTAACGCATATATATGGAATCTAAAAAAAAAAAAAGTTCTGAAGAACCCAGGGGCAGGACAGGAATAAAGATGCAGATGTAGAGAATGGACTTGAGGACACGGGGAGGGGTAAAGGTAAGCTGGGACAAAGCGAGAGAGTGGCATGGACATATATACACTACCAAACGTAAAATAGATAGCTAGTGGGAAGCAGCCGCATAGCACAGCGAGATCAGCTTGGTGCTTTGTGACCGCCTAGAGGGGTGGGACTGGGAGGGTGGGAGGGAGATGCAAGAGGGTGGGGATATGGGGATGTATGTATATGTATAGCTGATTCACTTTGTTATACAGCAGAAACTAACACACCGCTGTAAAGCAATTATACTCCAATAAAGATGTTAAAAAAAAAAAAGTCAGCCTGTCCTTCGAAGCTTTGAAGCCACGCATTGACTTCTGTCTACTGTGAAAGTCCTAGTTGGCATCTTTCACTGGAAGGCTCTTTGGCCTACACTGAAAATCTGCTGTTCCGTGTAGCCGCTTTCGTTAACGATCTTAGCTGGACCTGCTGGATAACGTGCTGCGGCTTCTACATCAGCACTTGCTGCTTCGCCTCGCACTTTTATGTTACGGAGGCGGCTTCTTTCCTTAAACCTCGTGAGCCAGCCTCTGCTGGCTTCAAGTTCTTCTTCTGCAGCTTCCTCACCTGTCTCAGCTTCACAGACCTGAAGGGAGTCAGGGCCTGGCCGGCATTCGGCTTTGGCTTCAGGCAGTGTCGTGGCTGGTCTGATCGTCTATGCAGACCACTGAAACTTTCTCCTCAACAGCAGTAAGGCTGTGTTGCTTCCTTACCATTCGTGTGCTCACTGGAGCAGCACCTTCGTCTCCTTCAAGAACGTTCCTTTGCCTTCACGACGTGGCTGTTTGGAGCAAGAGGCCTAGCCTTCAGCCCGTCAGCTTTCCACACGCCCTCCTCTCTCAGCTTCAGCATTTCTAGCTTTTGATTTAAACTGAGAGACATGCGACTCTTCCCTCACTTGAACGCTTGGAGGCCATTGTAGAGTTATTAGTTGGCCTGATTTCAACATTGTTGTGTCTCAGGGAACAGGGAGGTCCAAGGAGAGGGAGAGAGATGGGGGAAGGGCTGGTTGGTGGAGCAGACAGAACACACAAAACATTTATTGATTGTTGCCATCTTGTACTGGTGTAGTTCATGATGTCCAAAACAATTACAGTAGTAACATCAAAGATCACTGATCACAGATCACCATAACAAATATAATAAAAATGAAAAAGTTTGAAATATTGTGAGAATTACCAAAGTGTAACACAGAGACACAAAGTGAGCAAATGCTGTTGGAAAAGTGGCACCGATAGACTTGTTCGACGCAGGTTTGCCACAAACCTTCAATTTGTAAAAAATGCAATTATCTGCAAAGTGCAAATTGTAGAAGTGCAAAGGGAAAGAAAACGAGACATGTCTATACTTTCAGTATTTAAAAATAGAAAGGAAAAAAGGTTATTTATTTCTTGGCGATGGGCTCATATTAACCAAACTGATATGAAAAACCAAAATGCCAATTTGTTGATATTCAATGGAAAACTATAAAATAATCGCACATGCATGCACACCTACACACCCAAAGTAGCTGTTATTGAGAGCTGGAGGGGCTGTGGAAATGAGAGAGAGGGGCCCAATGCAGCTTTGGAGGGATTGGTCTGGGTTTAGAGTAGGCAGACAGCCTTAAGCTTTTTGTGTATGTTTCCTATTTTGTTCACTGTCATAAGGATAGCTCTTCTGTGGTATTTTGGAATTCCTAGTGCTTTTTGTGTAAATGTACTGTTTGCCACAAAAGCAATATGACACTATTACCTAAATTATGTGGAATTGCTTTTATATTAATATTCTACACTTTAGTATCTTGTACATTTTGCTATAGTCATGTAATAAATAATAACCCTAATGATCTTTCTTTTGTTGTGTCTGTATTGGAACTTGTGCCTGGGTGTTTTATGACAGGACTCGTAAGGTATTGGCTACAATGTTCTGTTATATTAAAGGACTGAGCGTTTGCTCAGCGTGAGCTTGCTATTACGGAATTGAAAATTCATATTCTAGTAAAAGAAGCTTTTGTGTATTTTGATTTAGTTCCTTTGCTAAAATTATAGGTTGCCTTAAGTATGTTTTAAACATTCTCCCTCCACCTCCTATTTCCACATCAGTTTGTCTTTTATGTCTTATTTCTGTCTTGTGGGGAGGGTAGAAAGCACAGGCTCCAGAAGCTGACAGACCTGAATTTAAAGAGAGTTCTGGCAGGCCTGGAACAGGGTGACCATAGACAGATTATTTAACTTTTTTGGATGTGAGCTTTCTCATTTATAATAAATGTGCCTTTATTGTGAATATTCAGTGAGCACATATAAAGCAACTACGTAGTAGGAGCTTTGCAAATAGTTCCCATTTCTTTTTTTCCGTCAAGTTTATAACTAAAGAATTATTAGAACAGAATTAGAATTAGAAAAGATGCTTACTGGCTAACCATTAAATTATTTTGATGTGATGAAGTGTACTGAGAAATGTTTTCTTCCCAAATTTAGAATTATGTTTAAACATTTTGAAATAAAGTCCCTGCAGTCTTTTTACAATTCAGTTCTTTCATTTACGTGTTGGAAACTTGCTGTATTAATTCATTTACTTGCAATCTGGAGGATTTTGTTTGTTTAATATCATGAGACATTTCTGCCCATAAATTTAAATACAGTGAACATCTTAGTTCAGCGAACAGCAATGTTAGTATTATTATTTTAACTTATTCTAAAATACTTTCTTTTTGTCAAGTTTTAATAACTTGAGAATCTTATAGTTTTAATTTTTCTACTGTGTATGGCTATATTAAATAAATATGTATATATATATAATAAACTGCAGAAAATATTAATATTAAAAAACAATTCACTATAGAGCTTAACAACACTTTCTATAAAGTTATTTTCTTTGACTTGGGACCAAAACTCTTTTTGTCTATACTTTTAATTATTACTTTGGGAGCAAAGGGGGAGATGGTTGGCACTCTCTAGGAATGCTTGTTTGTAGTTTTTTCATGGTTTTCATGGTTTAAAATAATTAATACCTGCCTTTATTTTCTGTTCTTTATTAGTGCTTCTATCGATCTTCCCCAGATGACTGCATGTATGTTTGGTGCAGTCTTGATGTCATGCTGAGCAAACCTTATCTTAATGTTACTAAGAGACCCTTTTTGTTAAATGGAAACAATGGCTTGATATTTATTTTAAATGTTCTGTGAATGTAGAAATTTTTCCCAGGCTTTCCTGATGGGTGGAGACATAGTATATAAAGTGGTGTTTACATACCTTCCAAGAGGTCAAGATGTCCATGCAAAATCTTGTTTAAATGTTCATCACCATAGAAACATATCAGTTTATTGTTAGAGCTTTTGTAAATATATTGTAATTTTCACTTCATTGATGTTCAGTACAGAGCATTTAATGTGTAATTGACCAGCACCAAAATTTGGTGTTTAGCCTTTACTAGCTTATTTAATCTAATTTAACTTAAAATATTGAGATAGTTGTAATTTCCAAAACAATACTGGTATGAAACTAATGTAATTAATTATATAGCTTACTTTTCTTAAAAACAAGATGATGTTTCCTTGACAGAAAGAAAGTACTTTATTTTGATGATGTTTTTTACTAATACACTGAGTGCTTATTACACTATGATTTTAATAAAAGAGATGGAGTTTCATTAAGGTAACTTAGATTTATGGTTTTTGGGAGGGGTTAAGACAAGTATTCATAAATATATTACGAAGTTTATGAAATCCTAGTACTGTATGGCATAGTATAAGCATTCAGAATTGTGTGAGCAAGTACAACTGTTGACGATAAGTAGTTCTTATAGTTCAGTGATCTTGTATTCAGGAGACTTTTCTTAATTTTTTAGATGAACAATGGTAACCTTCTTCCACTCTGACAATGTTTTGCTACTTTGTTGTTTGCAGGGTATTTCAGTAAGTTATTCTGACATCTGGCACATCTTTTAGCTCAGTGTATGCAAGAATGGAGTTGATAGGGACCTTCCCCTTGGGGCTTCCTAGCTCCTGATTCTGACTCTTAATGGAAAAATGAGCAGTAGGCATATTTTTTTGCTTATATGCTGTCCTGCTGGTGATTAATGGTAGTGATAAAAGCTCTCACAATGCTTTTCATTACTTTGCAGACAGAACCACATACAAAAGTTCAAAAAGCTCACACACTACATGCCACAAAGCGTATACTCTTTAGGCTTTGTAATATTTTACTGATCTCAAGAAAGGTAGTGATAATTTGTATATTTTTGGCACTCATATGAGCCAGTCGATGCCAGATTAACAAATGAGGTTTCTGATTATTATAATCCCTTCACCTCTCTTCTAAAGTTGTTGAAGGTAAAAAATCTACCACATTGCATTTCATGAAAAGATTTGTTACATTTTTCTGTTGGTTTTGCTAAAGCTCATACATATGATATTTAATTGATTTCACGTTGGGCTGATTTTGTCCCATTTAATCCCAAAAAGGGAATAAAAATAAAAGGAAAACATAATTGTCCTAGCCTCCTAGTGGATTAAGTCAGTATAACAGTTATTTCTAACTACATCAGTTATCTTCAATATTTCATAAACAGGTATAATCATATTCTGTAATTTTGATGGCTCTGCTCTGTGGCAGCCTTTTCTGTAATTCCTAATTTACTCTTCTTTAAATTTAGATTAATAACTGAAAATGAGCAGATTCCTTTTTATGAGTTGTTATCTTTCAAAAGAAATGATCAGTTTGAAATAAATTTTTGAAGAGTTCATATGCTTTGACTGCAGAGGTTTATTTGTTTAAATGTTTCTTATTTGTCTGCTTAAGCATGTGAGTGTACATTTTAGACATTTTTACTTGATATTATTCACATATTTGTAATAGAAAAAGCGTCCTCTTGGAATGATAATATTGATATCTGTTTCCTTTTAGAAAGACTGTTCACATATAGTTTTTAATCACATAAGAGACTTATTTGGGGCTTAGTTTGTAAGTATATGTGGATAGATATGTGGCTGTTGAACTTCATTGTCACTTTCAGACTGGTTTACACTTAGGTTGCATTTTAAATGCTCTCTACTTTTCTTAATGAGAGAATGTATTTTTTCTTTCTGTAAATAGAATGGAGTAATTCTTAAACTTGGTAATGGTTTTCTTCTCTTTGACATAAATGCTACTTGAAACGCTAATCTATAGCATGTTAAAAGAGGCTGTTACTTTAACCAGGCTGTTCACAGAATTTTATGTCAAGGTTAAATTTAGGAAAATGACCAGAAAGTACTTGAGAGTGCAGAGAGTACTTAGATTTTGTTAGAAACAGACTGTTAGTAGTCTGCTGTGACCTATATGGTAACCATTAGCCATGTGTGGCTATATACATTTAAAATACCTAAAATCAGTAAAATTAAAAGCCAGTTCTTCAGTCACAGTAGCTACATTCTAAGTACTCAATAAACACATATGGTTATTAGCTGTGTTAATGGATAGCACAGAATAGAGCATTTATATCATCGCAGAAATATCTGTTGGACAACACTGTTCTATGCTATTTAATCATAAATAATTTGTTCTTTTTTCATCTATAATTAGTTTGCACACTATCTAAACAGCAGAAAAAAGAGTAAGGCCCAACTTTAAGGATATATACTTATGCAGCATCCCAGTTAGAGAATGGTGCTAATGAGGTTCGATTTTTTTAAATTTTTAATTAATTTTTATTGGAGTACAGTTGCTTTACAATGTTGTGTTAGTTTCTGCTGTACAGCAAAGTGAATCAGCTATACGTATACATATATCCCCTCTTTTTTGGATTTCCTTCCCATTTAGGTCACCACAGAGCACTGAGTAGAGTTCCCTGTGCTATACAGTAGGTTCTCATTAGTTATCTATTTTGTACATAGTATCAATAGTGTATATATGTCATTCCCAATCTCCCAGTTCATCCCACCCTCCCCTTGCCCCCTTGGTATCCATATGTTTGTTCTCTGTGTCTGTGTCTCTTGCAAATAAGATCATCTACCATTTTTCTGGATACCACATATATGCATTAATATACTATATTTGTCTTTCTCTTTCTGACTTACTTCACTCTGTATGACAGTCTCTAGGTCCATCCACATCTCTGCAAATGACCAAGTTTTGTTCTTTTTTATGGCTGAGTAATATTCCATTGTATGTATGTACCACATGAGATTTGATCTTCATTGTTTGTTGTTGCATTAATGCATCTGTTTCCCAGGTGCAGGCCTGTACCTCTGTTAGTAAGTTATGACTAAGAGTGGCATGATCAGATTTGCATTTTGAGAAGATCACATTTCCATGCGATGTAGGCACCAGGTCAGGGAGAGACAAGAGTGTGGATGTAGGACTAGTAGCTAGGAGGCTGGGGTGTTCACCAGATAGACGTTGTGGCAGTAGGAAGAGAGGTGGATGAACTTGAGTCATAATTACATAGGAGAATCAAAAGGACTCGGTGTTTGACTGGACCAGGGTCCAGGGTGTGTGTACGTGTTTTGGGGAGAGGTGGGGTGCAGCAGGAAAGGAGGTGACAGGGATGTTTCCAGAGTGTCTGGCAAAACAACAAAGTGGATAATGGTGCCATTTACTGAGGTATGTGACACTGAAGGAGGAGCAGGTCTAAGGGATAAAATGATGAATTTGATTTTAGAGTTCAGTTTAAGGTAGCTGTGAGATATCTAAGGCAAGGTGGCCATTGGGATGTATGGATCTTGGCCTCAGGGGTAATATTTGGACTAAAGGTACAAACTTGAGAGTCGTTGGCCACGTGAGGAGCCAAGATCATCCAGGGAGGAAGAGAGAGTCTATCTGGTAGACCATCTTCATCAGAATTGACTGAGGAGCCACTTTGTACAGGTGCTCAGGAATCGACAAGCCCCTTGGTAAATCCGTTCCATGCTGATGTTTGAGAAGCATTGATACAGCTTGTGAAAAGATGAACATCTAAGACTGTGCCATCGGAGAAAAGGGGTCTGAGATATTTTCCTTTACCGCATGAAAGAAATAGGAATGGAGACAGAAATCAAGGGATAGGGGAAGGGAGCTGAGGGGATGTGCAGACCACCCAGCTGTGTCTTACTAAGGGAGAGGTAAGGTCCCCTGTAGTTGAGAACGTAGGGCCTGAGATTAGGGTCAAGGAGACTGGAACACGTTTACAAACCTTTGAGGGAATTATTAGCCAGAGATCAGTATAAGGATTGCCGGGTAACATTGAAGGCCCGCTTTGGAATATGTAGTAGCAAAAATTTCTCATGATTTTGTAAATTTCTTCAACAATGCTGAGAATTTGGAGTGAACTTCCAGGTGGAATTAAACTGGTCTGGTGGAAGTTAAAGGGGCCAGGAATACTAGAATATTATTGATACTGAATTATCATTAAAATATACTCGTTCGCTATGGGGTTTAGACCAGTGAAAACAAGGCTGATTGGAGGGATTGGGAAGATGAAGGGAGGAGAGATAATCACGATGAGGACATAGAGCTAGGTTGGAGCTAGGTTAGAGCCAGGTTAGAGCTAGGTTAGAGCTAGGCTGGAGCTAGGTTAGAGCTAGGTTAGAGCTAGGTTAGAGCTAGGTTGGCGCTAGGTTGGCGCTAGGTTAGAGCTAGGTTAGAGCTAGGTTAGCGCTAGGTTGGAGCTAGGTTGGAGCTAGGTTAGCACTAGGTTAGAGCTAGGTTGGAGCTAGGTTAGAGCTAGGTTGGAGCTAGGTTAGCGCTAGGTTGGCGCTAGGTTGGCACTAGGTTAGAGCTAGGTTAGTGCTGGGTTGGCGCTAGGTTGGAGCTAGGTTAGCGCTACATTAGTGCTAGGTTAGAGCTAGGTTAGAGCTAGGTTAGCGCTAGGTTAGCACTAGGTTGTAGCTAGGTTGTAGCTAGGTTAGCGCTAGGTTAGCGCTAGGTTAGCGCTAGGTTAGCGCTAGGTTAGAGCTAGGTTAGTGCTAGGTTAGAGCTAGGTTGGAGGGCTGAAAGATTGGAGGAGACTAGGCGGCTGTGGGCTGAGGGGCAGCTTCACCATGTGACCTCTCAGAATTGGGCCTGAGAGATGGTGGGGTCTGGTTAGCTGTGTGGGCGGCCATAGTAGAATGCAGGTCAGGTTCATTATGAGCGTGTATGGTACTTAGGTTGGCAGGGGATGTGATGAGAAGCTCTTGTGAACTGGGTGCTCATGTATCAAGAAAGATGGGATTGTTTCTTCCTGGTCTGTACATGGTAGGTGGCAAAGATGGGAAAGAGTGACAAGGTGGCATTCGAAGGTGGTATAAATTTAATTGAGAAAGACAAATGATACGCGAATTCCCGAGCCTTGGAGATTCCAAACACCAAGGCAGCAGTTTGCGTTATTGCGGTTAATCCTTACTAGGTACCAGACATTGAGCTCAGCCTGTTGCACATATTGACTCATTTGTTTCTGATAACAGCCCATGAGGTAAGGGTGGCATTAATAAACTCATTCTACAAAGGAGGAAACAGAGGCACAGTGTGGTTTAGGCATTTGCCCAGAGTTACACAGTTGGTCAGTGATGGAAACAGGAGTTGAGCCCAAGTGGTCTGCTGCTAGAGTTGGGGCTCTTAACGAGCTTATTATACTGTCTATCTCATAAACCGAACTTGGATTTTTTTTTGTGTGTGTGCGGTACACGGGCCTCTCACTGCTGTGGCCTCTCCCGTTACGGAGCACAGGCTCCGGATGCGCAGGCTCAGTGGCCATGGCTCACGGGCCCAGCCGCTCCGCGGCATGTGGGATCTTCCCGGACCGGGGCACGAACCCGTGTCCCCTGCATCGGCAGGCGGACTCTCAACCACCGTGCCACCAGGGAAGCCCTGAACTTGGATATTTTTTAAAAGTTATTCTTACCGGTGCCAAACTCTTGGATCTTTATTATTGTAAGAAAAAAATTGAAAATCAAAACATTAGTTTGTTCTCCTATTTCCTAAAGTATATACATCCACTCTAAAAAATTCGGAAAATATAACAAGGCACCAAGTATACAAGAAAAATAGTTCCCCGTCACCGTAGTCCTAGACGGGACAGTTCCTTTCAGCTGGCCTTGCAAGGCTTGCTGGACATTGTCACTGTAAGACCCCTTCCTGCTTCTGCTCAGGGAGAGGGAGCTGTAGCCAGACTGCCGGTGGGTTGTCTCACTCCCCTTCACAGCTCAGACCCCAGACACTTGCCCGCTGCCAGGTCATGGGGGCCCTTACTTCTCCTTCCTGCCTACGGCCTGGGTGAGAGGATTCATGGCTCGATCCTGGGGGTCTTCTTGTAGCCCTGAACCCAACCTGTGTGGGCCCTTGTTTGTTCTTACCTAGAAAGCCGTGTGAGCTTTCCATTCTTGTTGCCCAAAGCTTTCCAGAACTGCAGAGGTCTGAGATATTATGGTACTCGCAAGCTGACAGGTTAGTTTGCCAGACTCGCAGACCCTGGTTGTAGACAGACTCCTGGGTCAGAGGCTTCATTACTTAGCGTGCAGGCACAGGAGCCTCCGGTTCCTGTCAGTTCCCCAGGACCCCGAGCCCCATGGGGGTGATGTGGCCCAGGTGGGAGCTGTCCCCACAGTGGGCTCGTGTCATGGCTGAGGAGCCCTGCATTTAGGGAACCCGCATTATTTGTAATGGGGTGCAAGCAAGCCTGCCTGCCCTGTGCTCTGCGGGGGGACCTTCTCTTTCACACTGTACGGTAAGCAGACCTGCCTCTACTGCAGAGATACCATCTCTGTCTTCCAAGGCTGTTTGCTGTACAGAAGTCTTTGAAAAGACAGTCCAGAGTGAGGACTGCCCCTGCCTCTGCTTGTGAGATGCACAGAAGTGGGAGAGACCCACGGAGCACTGCCTTCCAACACAGACAGATTTGATGAAAAACAAATTTAGCTGCTAAGAAATACTTCTTACCAGAATATCAGAGGAAGTGTGTAAATCTTATTGGTGATTGGTTCCCCAAATTTATTAATCATTATAACACTTAAACTTATTGTTACATTGTAATTGCTTAATATAATAATTATAACATGTATTATTAAAATGCCCATTTTTTGGACATCAGGTCTCAAACAGTTCCAAGTAGCACTACTGTTTAGCTCATACATCATAACACTTAAGACACACGTTACATGTTTTGAGAGCTCTGATGTTCCCATGGGCTGGTCAGAGGCATGCAGGATTCGGGCTCCAGTCAGAGGCAGAAAAAGACAAAGCTGAGGGGGTGTAACACGTGCACTCCAGAGCCTACTCTTTTTATCTTTTATTTATAGACTTTCCAGATAATATTTAATGTGTGATTAAAAGGTTCTTGCTTAGAAAGAGAGGAAGAGAGAAAAAAGTCAGTGCTAAAAGGTAGTGGTCATGTTCTGGTATCCTAATGGTTTGAATGTGTGAAGTGTAGGTTCAGAGAGTTCTTCAGTAAGTAGGAGTATATTTTTTAGTAGTGCATTTTGTGACTGTCCCTGTTTCATCTCACTTGAGTAATAGCTACTGTGAGATCTAATGTGTTAAATAAAATACAGGTCGTCATCACTCTGGTTTACCGGCCTCCCTTGCTGTGAGTGTGTAAGGTGCCCTGACTCTTCCATTTGAAGACACATTTTAACCTGTCAGGGGCAGCCCTGGTAAGGCTGAACTAAGAAGAAAAGACCACTTCAACTCTGAGTCATCATTTAGGGCTGGGAACACTTTGGCCATGGCTTTAGGACATTTCCTTTCCTATTGAATTTGAGGAACTGGGGTGCTATGATTTAAGTGCAACCTGTTTCTGTAATTCAGAAATTAGAAAATAATATTTAGGGCAAAATTGAAATAAGTCTATGTTTTAGATTTTTATTTATAGTTCATATCTTTAAACTATTTTTAATATGGAAGGAAAGATTACGTGACTTATTGAGAAACATGGATATAATTTTGGTGTGTTAGACGTTGTAAATTAGTGCATTAAAGTATAAAATATCAACATGAATCTTTACATTTAGGTACAGGTTCAATCATTTGATGACTTTCTAAGAATATGAGAAAGTTGTTTTTTGTTTTTGCCTTGTCCCGTAGGTGTTGATTTAAGTCCGGCCTCTCGTTTGGCCCTGAGGTCAGAATTTGTTTTATATTTAAAACAAAATTGTGCCTGATGATTCTTTATTATATTCCAGCCTCGTGGACTTAATGAAAATTCTATCTAATGTGGAGAAAGGGATGATACTTAATTGATATAAATACTATCCATTTCAACGGTTTCTAAGGCTGGATTACCACGAGGAGTTCTTCGTCTGGGCACTAGAGGGCTCTGGAGGCTGTGGGGAGCTAACAGAACCCCCGTGTTCTCTAGTAGATGGTGCTTTATGCTTTCACCAAGTTGGGTGTTCTCGGAACTGTTTGGCGGTACACCTTAATTAGCCTTATATTCCCTTGATTAGAATCACAGATAAAAATTTGTTAATCTCCTTTCTTGGCGGAAAGTGTTAGGAAAGTAATTAATTGTTTAAAATGGCTCTGCAAAATGTTTTTATGAAGAATTGTTTTGGTACTTTCTTCAAAGCTTAATGGTGTTTTACATAATTTTGAAAAGTCAGCTTAAACGTCACAACAGTAAACATTTAGTGTTTTTTGTCCTGCTAATAAATGTAAATTTCCTCCCCTTTCAAAGAATTTTTATGCTTTCATATAGACAGAAACCTAATTGTTCATGTGATGAAATAAAATATTAAAATTATATCTTTATTATATTTTTCAGGGAATCCGAGCCCGAATTTTAGAAACTCTGGTCATGCTTATTCTTCTGGCCTTGCTTATTCTTGGGATAGTGTGGGTAGCCTTGGCGCTCATTGACAATGACGCTGCGAGTATGGAATCTTTATATGGTACGGATTGACTTGTTTAAACCAGTTTCTCTAGTGGAGACTACAGTTTGGAATATAATTACACATTCACTTTTTAAAACATTTTAATAGTTCTTTGTATAGTTAATCCTTGTTGTTAATTTACAAAATTAAAAAGTCTTTCGACATGTTTAAGGAAAGAAATGAATGTTTGTGTGTTTCTTGTATGTAGAGCGAGCAAGCAGCTTTTCAGATTTTTTTCTTCCTTTGGTTAATTGGTTTCTGTTCTTAAAATTCCATGGAGGCTCATTTTCTCCCTCCAAACAGGTTTTGCAAAAGGGTTATTTCCTGTTCTTCTGTTTTAGATCTTTTTATTGTACAATTTAGAAATTATATGGTTTAGTAGACTCAAATAGGCAATTATGATGTTTACTATACATTAATTTATGGTCAGTCTATATATCAGTGTATGGTATTTTGGATGCACTAAAATATATTTACATTTTTTAATAGATCTCTGGGAGTTCTACCTACCTTATTTATATTCCTGTATATCATTGATGGGATGTTTGTTACTTCTCTGTAAGTATTTTTCTGACATAATATTGATAATAAAGTAGAGTTGTTCTGTGTTCTAGAAAATTACAGACAGGTTTCCCGATGAGATTCCTTAACAGCTTGGAGGTTTTTTTAAAAGTTGGCCCTTAACTTTTTTTGTATGTTCAAGATAAATTTTGATAAACTGAAACCTTGAAATAATAAGATACTTTTGTTTTTCTCTAAAGAAAGCCTCTTCCACAGAGTTGGAAAGAGAGAGGGAGGGGGAGAGCGTCAGACATGCACGTGCCTCCCCCCCATCATAACACTAGCTTCTACTTTTGAATGGTTATGGTGGAGTTCTGTATGATGAATTGGCAGTCTTTTTTTCACAGTTTGTTTTGTTTTACTTAAGGCATCTCAGCATATCTCAGAGATGTTATAAGCAGATAAAAGTAGGTAAAAGGATGTAAGGTTATAGTTGTCACTTTCGGATATTCTTGTCTGATACTTGATTCAGTTAGTACTTGAAATTTAGTCTGTTCTCTGGTTGGTTTTCTTTAATTTCTTTTAAGTGAAAATACTTATTATTATTCAGCTGCTAGAATCTGGCATATCCTACCCCTCCTTTAGTCTCCATGAATCTTTCCTTAAATATAGGAATGCCCGTCGTCTGTGCACGAACCCCTAGAGCTTCTCTGACGGTGACATTGAGGAGCCCTTTGACAAAACACTGAGAGAACCTAGATTGGAAACAAGCGTTTTCTTACAACAGCAGTCTTTGAGTTTGCTTTATTTTGGGCTAGCAGTTTCTCTCCTAACTCTGAAGTGAGCTTTCTCTGTTCTGCAGTGTGCACTCCAGTTGGCCTCTCCCGCATGTTCACAGTCATGGGGCAGCTGTTGGTGAAGCCAACAGTGAGTATGATGTTGTAAACCATTTTGTTTGTTAAATAGACATTTTTACATTTGAACATCTTTTAGGTTCTAAAGTAGCATTCAGAAACAAGAATATTTTTATGTGTTTATAACCCAAATTGTCATTGTTTTTATTTTAATCTTTTTCATCTTTGGGAACCAAATTTGCTTTTGCTCTTAAAATACTAACTATAGGCACTCAGCTAGAAATTCTTCTAGCAAATTTGAAGACAAAATGTATAGATATTTACAGGTATTTTAGGAGCCCGTTATCTTATATCAAATGGTAACTCTTTTGTGTTTCAAAGTTTATATATTCTTTGACTTACAAAGCAGTTATTTTCTGAAAGTTTGTCTGCATATTATATCTTGATTAATTGAATTATACCTTTCCCTCTAATCTCAGAAATGCTGTATATTCATTTAAAAATAATTTTCAGTTGGTAGTAGTTTTGATGATTTGTCCCTAAGTTACTTGGGCCTCTAGCTATTTTGTCAAATATTTAATAAAATGACCATAATTCTTACCTGTAGCTAGGGAATTGTCACATTATTTTCATGGATCCTCATTGCCTACAAGCTCAAGTCTAAACTATTCACATGATACAAGGCCTTTCACAACTGTCCCCCGCTGAATTTGCCTGTAGCTGCCCCTGCCCCCATTGCTTCCCTGGTGACTGATTCTAGCCAGTCTCACAGCTGACTTGCTGTGCCCAGAGCAGCCTGGATTCTTCCACTTCCCAGGCATGTCGAGGGTCTTTCTCTCACTTCTGCCTCTTACCTGCTTCAGCCACCTGCCAGTCTCCTGAAGTCCTGGCTCTGAGACCAGCTGCATATACTACCTGTCTTTGACCCTTGCCTCACTTCTTCTTTAAGCTAAAATAATCAAGCTCCTTCCTCTGCATTTCTCATATTCCCCTTTATATTTCACTAGTAGTATTTATGAAATTATTATGGTTATATGTTTTTCTTCCCTATCAGTGTAATTCATCAAGGGAAAAAACTGAGAGAATATCATGGTAGACATTCTTTTAGTAAATGCTTGCTTAATTTTGAAAGTTTTTTAATAAATAATCTTTGTATTTTTAAAAAATAAAAATGGATTTTTTAACCTGCTACATAAATGTACACACACTCAAATACATGTCCTATCAAATCTTGAAATTTACTTCCCTCTTAAAGAGGTTTTGTGACATTGCATTCATTTAGTTTCTTCCTAATTCTCTGGATTTTTTTTTGTTGTTGTTGTTTTGGTCTCTCCATTTCTACTTTCTTCCCCCTAAAATAGGCAAATGTTTAAAGTTCTGTCCTTGATCTAAAGGTGCTCTGCTCTGTTTTCCTGAGCACCTCTGCCACTTCCACATCACTTCTAAATGTCTAATCCTAGTGAGAAAAAGAGAGTGAATACAAACTACAGTATATTTTAAGTGCTATAATTGAAGGCCCTATGGAGCTGAAAAGTCAACAGATACAAAATCAAACTACTTATCTCCCCTCCCCAAGCTTATTTTCTCCCAAACTTGTCTATTATTAGTAACATGTTCAAACTCTTTAATGTTTGCCTCTTTCCTTGTTCCTAACATCCAATAATAATGGGTATTTATTCAGTAATTAAGTATATGCTATATGCTTGCACTAAGTACTTTATTTACATGCATAATTTCATTTAATCCTGATGACAGACCCATAAGTTAGGTGATGGTGTTCTTATTTTATGGTTGAATTATCTGCAGTTCAGGGAGATCAGGTAGCTTATACAAGATCACAGATCTGAGAGGATGAGGCAGGATTTGAACCCAGAGGCTCTTTTCAGCGCCTGGGCTCTGGACCACTCCTTGTTCTGCCATTAGCTCCAGAGTCATCGAGCAGCTTTACTGCTAAGTGTACTTTGTACCTCTCCACCTGTATGTTTTGCTTGTCACTTCCTCTGAGCAAAATGTCTTTCCTCCTTTTGGTAAGTGAAGCTATTGGGTAAGATGCTACTACCATCAAAACCATTTGCCAAGACTTTTTTCTTCCCAAATAGAAGGTGGGAATCTTTCTTCTTCTGAACTTTTGTTAACATTTTATTTTAGCTTCAGTTATGACATTACTTTCAATTCTATAATTTTTTTTTCTTTTTGATTTTTCGTTTCTCTCCTGGACACTAGAATATAAGGTGTTTGAGGTCAAGGCCTAAGTCCGATCCATATTTAGGTCCCCATCAGCCCAGACTGGCTAAGAGCACAGGCTTTGAAGACAGATAACTTTTCTTTGCCAAACCTTTGTTTCTTGGCATATTACAAGATACAGCGAGAGCGGTCTGTTTTTCATAGGGTTGTTGTAGAATCAAGGGGATGAAGCACACCAACCCTTACACAGTGCAGATAATATCCCGTATAATTGGTTACTGGTTAGTGGGGTTTTTTGGTGGGTGTTTTTACTAGTGTCGTATACTGTGGTAGTGAGTGTTGTGTATGTTAGCACACTATTTTTCTAGGGCTCTGTCTATAGGATGTTTTTCATAATACCAGTGTTTAATATTTGTGGAAATTTTTTAGTATGTAATGATGATGTAAATGGAAAGTATTGATGGTAGTGATTTAGTTTATGGGTTTTTTGTTTTACACATTATGCAGGTTAATGTAGATGAGAAACCAGTGTTGGACTGGGTGATCTATTCCTCTGGCTCTAAAATATTGACTTGGGCGTAGAGATGTTATTGCATTTAGCTTCTTGGATGTTTAGAATTCATACATTTGTGTGCCATTGAGAGAGTTGCAGAGTTCTTTAATTCTTTAAACTGAAAAAAATCAATTTAAATGTATGTAGATTTTGTGATAATCAGCTTTTGATGTGCTTAGTTATATACTAAGAATTTCTACTTAATTTGCAAGTAGAATAGTTTGAGCATTTTTAATTTAGATTCCTAGTAATTTGAATGGTTATCTAAATTATAGGCCAAATAGCCTAAATATTCTCGTAAGCACTACTTACGTAATGTATTATTCAATAGTTTGATGTTTAAATTTAGATTCTTGAAGACCTGGATGAACAAATTTATATTATTACCCTAGAGGAAGAAGCACTTCAGCGACGACTAAACGGTAAGTATTTATTACATATTTAGACCAGAATAAAAAATTATTTAATTCAAAAAAGACAGATAATTGAGGGAAAAAATAGAAGCCTCTCAGTACTTTGTGCTGTTGCCTGAGGCCAAGATGTCAGAGAAACACGTGAACTTCCCAGGTGAGGAGAGGGTTACTGAGGAGTAGCGGCACTTTGGTCAGGGTCCCATCTCTCCCTAACTGATAGTAGCTGTAACCAGCAGGGTCAGTTCAGTGCTGGGACACTGGCCACTAAGGTATATCCCTCTTCTACCAGATCCTAACGTATTGGAAGCATTATGACTTGTAGTTGCTGAGGTTCTGCAGATTTGCATGTTGTCTTAGTGACTGTAGTATCCCTACCTCATGTCTCTCCTGTTGAAATCTCTAATGCACGGTAAAAAGCAGGGTTTCTCTGACACTAAGGGACCAAATTAGACTCTGTTGTACTTAGGAACTCTGTTGTCATTTGGGGATGCTGTTCATTGTTAGCTGGTAACCATGTAAGCATGTCAAAGATTTTAAAATTTAATTTTTCATTACTGATCATTTTTGGCTTCAAATGATGAACCAATGAAGAAAAGAGTGATGACAGTTTAACAGAGAAATGACATCGTAAAATTTTCTTTATTTTACTCAAATGAATTTCACCCTGCACTCTTTTCTCCTACAAAGTGTTTTTTTTTTTTTTTTAAATGTTGAAAACCTAAACACCAAGATCAGATTATTTATAGCTAACCATAATTCAAGAGTTGGTATAAAATGGAAGGTTACTTTAACTGTGAAATACTGAGAAATGGGAAGGAAAATACCTGTTTTCTTCAGTTACAGATAGTGAATTTAAATCATCAACCCAAAAGTGTTGATAACATTTAGAGCTTTATTCTTAGATCAAAGAATTTCAGATTGTATCTATTCTAGAGAATTCTTGTCAGTAATAATTATATGCTTTGATACTGATAACTTTTAGACTGGAACTACAGGTATCTTTTATTCTTCTAACTTTATTAAAGCTACTTTAGCATATAAGCCTATTTAATTTAAGAATTATAACTTTAATCAATACTGTCAGCTTTATCATATTTCATTAAAGTAGTTAATACTATAATGAATTTGTCTTAGTTAGGTAATCATGCCGCTGTGTAATAAAACATGCCTGAATCATAAAGAATACATGTCCAGCTGCCTCCTGCAGTATGTGGGGCTTATGTGTCAGCCTAGATGTATACTGGTTCTGCCTTACAGCTCAGGAGGCTAAGATCTAGGGAGGGTAAAACACACTGCTCTGTGAATTAAAGAATTTGAATTAAGTCTAATCAAAACAGACTTCCACATACAGGCTTTTCTCACTTTGTCCTTCAGCAATGGGGAAAAAAAAGTCCCTCCAGAATCTTTCTAGATCCTTGGCTCCTCACATCAAAAGTGGTTCGTTATATCTAAAGAAATTGAAAAGGAGGACTTTCCTGCTGGCACAGTGGCTAAGAATCCGCCTGCCAGTGCAGGGGACACGGGTTCAAGCCCTGGTCCGGGAAGATCCCACATGCCGCGGAGCAACTAAGCCCGTGGGCCACAACTACTGAGCCTGTGCTCTAGAGCCTGCGAGCCACAACTACTGAGCCCATGTGCCACAACTACTGAAACCTGTGTGCCTAGAGCCTGTGCTCCGCAACAAGAGAAGGCACTGCAGTGAGACGCCTGAGCACCGCAAAGAAGAGTAGCCCCTGCTCACCGCAACTAGAGAAAGCCTGTGCACAGCAACGAAGACCCAACACAGCCATAGATAATAAATAAATAAATGTATTAAAAAAAAGAAAAGAAACTGGAAAGGAAATACTTGCCAGAAGTTTAAGGTATTATATAATGAGGCAAAGCCAAAATAAACAAAGCTCTCCGGCTAGCACAATAATGTTATAGTTTGTAGAGAATTAAGGATGGTATGATAGCTGATGCTAAGTGTAATTTTATTTTCTGCCATTTTGGGAAGCCATGCACTACTTCTGACTGCTCTGTTGGTAGGTTGTCATTAAAATCTTTCCAGTGAGACTCTTTGTTGGGATAAATGCTGTAGTTTTGCTGTTTGCTGTTGGTTAGCACTATGGACTGTTTCAGGTAGAAAATAATAGGCTTGTAACATAAAGCGTTCTATGGCAAAATGGACATTTTGACTAACATAGACTAAGAATTGTGAGCTTCAGTAAAGTGTATTTATCAGTATGTGCAGAGGAAAAAAACCAAGATGGAACAAAACTGTATTTTATGATTTGCTGTTTTTTAAGAAAATATAGATCATGGGAGGTTAGTAATGGAAATCATCCCATGGATTTTATTTTATTTTAATTTATTTATTTTTGGCCACATTAGGTCTTTGTTGCTGCGCACAGGCTTTCTCTGTTTGCGGTGAGTGGGGGCTACTCTTCCTTGCAGTGCGTGCGCTTTGTTGTGGTGGCTTCTCTTGTTGCAGAGCACGGGCTTCAGTAGTTGCAGCACACGGGCTTCAGTAGTTGTGGCATGTGGGCTCTAGAGCACAGGCTCAGTAGTTGCGGCGCACGGGCTTAGTTGCTCCGCGGCATGTGGGATCTTCCCGGACCAGGGCTCGAACCCGTGTCCCCTGCATTGGCAGGTGGATTCTTAACCACTGTGCCACCAGGGAAGCCCCACAGGGATTTTATTTAGTACTGTGTCAAGTGTATTTTGTTGTAACAGTTATTTTATATTTTAAATTATTTTTAAAAAGTGAAGTTTTAACTTTTTTACTCTGGGCTATTAAAAAGAATTGCAGAATAGAGTAAAAGATTTTTAAAAATACAGATTACAGCAGTGATTCACCCCAGAATTTGTGATGGTGTTTGCTAAGGGCACATTGAGTGTGCTTTCTTGGTTTGCGTGGGCTGTGACGCGCATCGCATGAATCTTGAATCTTGGGAACATCTGCATGGTTTGCTCTGATCCCAGCTTTACAGTTATCTGGAAAAAACGTGATACTTAATATCAAGAGGTGCTTTACTGTGGGACTAACACCATTTTTTCTGGACGATAAGATGACTTGTTGTGGTTGTTATTATATCCCTGGAGTTGGGTTTTCATGCCTGGTGTTTAAGTTATCAGTGTAGCTTTAGGATGGGCTGCCTGCCTGTGACTCCGTTGCTTCTCGTTGACCCTTGATGGTGCTAGAGGTTTTGTTCTTGTTAATATTATTGTTATTTCATAAAATACAGTAATAAAATAAAGCTAACGGGTATACTGTTATAAAGAAGCCATCCTGTTACCAGTCTGCTCCACTCTTTCTCCTCCCTTTTCTGTTTACTGCACATCTTCTTCTAAGAACCAGACATTGTGCAGGTGAATTTAGAAGCTGAGTCTCAAGATCATGGACTAGTTAACTGAAGAACAGGAAAAGAAATGGTGAGACTCTGTGAAGGTTGTGTCCAGCGCTGAAAGACTTGGAAAGAAATGGAGGGGAGCTGTATGGGATCCTGGAGCGGGAGGGAGCCCGAGCGCCACGCCATCTGGCCAAGCCCCCTTCCCTCACGTTCACCTACCCTGGCAAGAGTAAAGTGACGTCCCCAGAGCTCGTGCGGCTCTGGCAAGACTCCTGTGCCTTCCCACTCTCGGCACTTGGGACCCGCAGGGATAATGGGTGCGTTTTGCTCATTGCCCCTTTCTGCCGGCTGGCATGAGGAGCCTGGGGTATGCAGTTCTTTGCATCTCAGACTCTGTGTTCCCCATGTCTCTCTTTGTCCCTTTTCTGCCCCAATTTCCCACTGTCCCCTAGCTCGTGAACCTTCTGCTTTAGCACTTGGAGCTGAGCGCTCACTCGGCAGCAGAAGCCTGGATGCTCAGCCTTCGCCCTCTTGCGTGAAGAACCGTGCTTCCTCGGGAGCTCCCTCGGTGGGGCTCCGTTTCCCCACAGCCTTGGCTGGCCTCCTCTTGCTCTCTTTCAGACACTTTGAATCTCGCGTCTTTGGACCTTGACCTGATTGACGCCTTCTCCCCTTTTCAGGCACCCCTCCCACCCCAGGCTGTTCCTGCGCCCTCCTGGAGGCTGTTGTTTTATCTCCTCATTCATGATCATTCTCTCTACAACACCTATCATAATTCTTGGTGGTTTCAGTGTCCCAGTACTCTGGGAGCTCCTTGACCTCTCTCTTCCAACGATCTCCCTCAGCTGCTTATTGCCTGGGATTATAATGCAGGCCTTGTCATGAGCGGGAGCTCAAGTTCTTGCATAATCTCAAAATCAGTCGTCCTCCTCTCCAGCTCTGATTTTTCCAGCTCACTTCCCACAGTTCTTCAGTATTGAGACTTAACGTGTCATTTATTTATCCTAATAACTTTTTATTACCAGCCCCACCCTTTTCCATCATACCCTTGCTTTGTCACAGTTTAAATTCCTGGGCCGTCGTTATAACCGTTCCCTCATGTGCACCCTCAGTCCCCTTTCCCTCTCACTCTGTTGTACTCATGCCTGGCGAGACTGCAGCCTTGCTTCCAGCCAGCTCTGGATGTCCTCTGCACTCACGTCTGTTCACGTCTGACCATGACTGCCTGGCCTTTCTTTATGTGCATGACCATAGGTTCTCCTCGATGACTATTTATGTCTTCTCTTTTCTCAGACCATCTTCACTGTCACTCTCAGGTGATAACTTTGCTTCCTATTTTCTTGAGAAAATAGAAGCAATTATGGCACAACTTGCACGAGCGTTTCCCTTTGTGTGGATCCACCTACCTGCAGCTGCCCCTGCTTGTGCTGCCTTTTCTCCTTACACTGTGGCTACATTGTCCCTGCTTCTGGCTACGGTTGGCCCTCCCCTGTTGCACTGGATTCTGTCCCTTCTCACTGATTCTAGGACAGAACTCTAGTCGTTCTACATTTCTCTTACAGAATCAGTTTTTCACCAAGTGGATCATTTCCATCAGCATAGAGAATTACTGTGATTTTTCTCAACAGAATGAAAGACCAAGTGAAAGAGAGGAAGGAAAGGAAGGAAGTGTCGATGAAAAACTAATCAGTTGATCTAAGAAAGAAATGGAAAATTTTGTTCAAACCAAATTGAGGATTATAACTTGGGAACAGTCTCTCAGAAAACTCCAAGAACCGGTCCTCCTCTTAGAGGTGAAAGCACAGTTGTGTGAGTTTTTGAGACAGAGAGCTGTGCATTAAATGACGTATTATCAACAGTTTATACAATCCAGACCTACACATACAAAGTGAGTAGTGGGTAGTGGGTCATCGCCGTCCTTTACAGGGTTAAGAAGGAAGGTTATCTCCTAAGGAGTCGTCTTGTTGGTGCCAGGAGAACGTTGCTCTTTGTGGTTGAGCAGGTATTTCTGCGGATGGGGCCGTGTGGTCAATGCATAGTGCAGATACATGGTGCACAGTGTGGGGAGAGAGGCGGCCAAAGGGCAGAGAAAACTTCTTGTGTTAAAATTTTCCTTGACTTGCCTTAGAATACAAATTTTTCTTTCCTCAGAAGGAAGGAAAGCAAATCAATCTGTCTTGACCTCCTGCCTGCTCCAGCTCACCACCTCATTTCTTTCCCACTTTTAGAGCGGAACTCCCAAGGGTTGTATTCTTGTTGGCTTCATTTCTGTGCTTTGAACGTTTGGCTTTGAACTCACTTCTGCCTCCACGACTCTACCGAAGTGCTGGTGCCAGGTTGGCCCCGAGTTCAGAGTCCTCGTCTTACACTCCCCTCTCCTTGAAATCGTTTTATTCCACTTGGTTTTCAGTTTGCTACACTTTCCTTGTCCTTCCATTTAATGGGCTGCTGCTTCTCAGTCTGCTTTGCTGGGTTTTCTCTGTGTCCATTCCTTCTTCACACAGGACAGCCTCAGGCCTCGGTCCTTAAACTTCTCTTTTCTGTTTGCCTGCCCTCCTCTGGTTGTGTCCTTTGGCCGCGTGGCTTTATACCACCTGTGTGCTGCTGACCTCCGACTGTGTAGATCCAGCTGCCTAGCAGACACTCCACTGGGCTGATTGGCATCTTGAACATATCTAGTCCAGGATCAACTAATTCCGCCTCTGTTAGAGTGGACCCATCCCTGTAGGTGGCAAATCCATTCGTCCAGGTGCTCAGGCTAATATGTTGGCGTCTCTTTCTCTTAATTCCCATGTGGATTCCTTCGCAAAGCTGTCAGCTCTCACTTCAAAGCCTCTCCAGCATCTTACCACGCCTCACCACTTGCACTGTCACCACTCTGGTTTGAGTGGCCAGTCACCTCTTGGTTAGATTCTGTAGTTTCCTGGTGGGCTCCCTGCATCTTTGGCCTTGTGAGTCAAGGAGAGCGCTTGAAAATGTAAGTCAGATCTCACTTGTTGGCTCCGGTCTGTAGCTTCTGCATCCTCTGGCTTCCTCTCCTGCAGTCTTCTTGCTGTTCTTTTCTCATGCGGCCTGCCCCGCCTCTGCCTCCTGCCTTTCAGGTCTTTACCTAATGGTCCCCTTCTCCGTGGGCTTTCCCATGCTGTGAGCCTTGTGGCTGTGATTTCGTAGTGCCAGACCCACCTCCACCCTGGCACTTCTTTCCCCCTTCCTGCTTTATTGTTTCTATGGCACTTTCCAATCACTGACATGCTGCTCACTTTTCATATATTGCCCATCTCTCCACCTGGAACAGGAACTCCACAGGGCAGGGATTTTTGCTTATTTTCTTCCTGATCCTCTGATACTGCCAGACATGTGGTGGGTTGGTAGTAAATACTTGTTGCATATGTAAACGGATAGATGAAAAACACACATGATGGATGGTTGTCATTTTACCATAGATGTGAAGAAGGAAGAAGTAAAATTTGGTGACAGCATAAAAGACAATCACATGGAAGAGTATTTAGGAAAGCCCATAGTAGAGACCTCTGGAGACAAACCAAGATTGAGGGGCTGGAGGACCGTGTGTGCTGGGTGTTAGTGAAGAAGCAGAAGTAAGGTGATTTTCCCCTATTGTTAACCCAGGAAATGGGAGCAGTCACAATCCATTTCTACTCCAGGACCCCTGAAGAGTAGCCCAGCAGAAAGTCTCATTACATTAATCGTGGTAGAAAATCTTTTGCCTAATTCCTTCCCAGGATAAAGGTATATATTTATCATTAGCCTGTTTAAGTGTTTAAGTTATGCAACAGCATTAATTGAAATAATTAGCTTTTGTGTGTATAGCCTGTGGGTGTACTGGGTACCTTTAGAAGCACCATAATGAACAGGAATTTATTTTTGTTGTTTAAGTTCACACCCTTCACAGTTCTTTTAATGTAATTTATTTAAAAATATTATAGCCTTTGAACTTAGTGATTCAATTCGGTTTCGTTAGGTACTGTTTTCATCTTCACGATAAAGAGTTAGTATATCACTTTCGGTGGCGGTTACTTTCCTGCTTCGTTCTGATCTTTTTTTCAAAGCTTTTTCTATTGAAGTTGATACTGATTCTTTATTTTTAAGAGCACAGAAGATGTACTTGTTTCATTTTTGCTGAGTGTCATGTTGCAGGACCTTTGTATTCTGAAAGGTAAAGGATTGAAAAAAACGACATATCTGAATTTTTTGTGGAACTAAGTGACCTGTCAGAAGCATTTTGTCACCATCAGTCCTTGAATCTTGCTGTTTATAACAATCTGAGTTTGCCAGGCAGTCTCTGCTTGCTTTAGAGTTCTAGCATCCTGTCGGAAGCTTTCCCATTGTCATTGGCAAGACAGTTAGCTATATGATGTCTTTCACAATAACACCTTTAATGGTATAAGGAGGCTTATGTTGGGTTTTATCTCATGTCCGCTACGTTACTTTCATCTTGACTTTCCTTAGGCATTCTTCTGTAGTCCAGCAATGGTTATTCTGTTGGTTATACCATTGAAGTGAGACTGTCTCAGATTTAGCAGACTCTGGCCCACTTCGAGAAATGTTTGGGCTTAGACAGGCTGAAGGTGATCAAGTATCAGCTTTCATCAAGAACATACATAGCAAAGATTGTTGACACTGAATGACCCTTTTTTGGGCAATACTGTGATAGAAGAAAATATTTAGTAATATCTTGACTTCATGAACTAACAGAAAAGAGTATTAATTCTACTGGTAATACTAATTAAACGGTTTCTAATAAGATACCAAAATTTGGGTCCAAGGGTCTGAAACTGTGAGAGACACCTTGTTACAATTTGTTCAGTTTCTTGGGCCATATAATCACTTTTCATGACAATAAAATATGACCCAGATAATGAGATGATGAAGGGATGAAATGAATTGGCTGAAGATACAGTATTAGTAGATGAGGAATACTTTGAAATAACAAACTATAGAATAATTTAAGAGTTAAGTAGCATATATTCTCTGAAATTTAGAGAGATACTCTATAGATGATCCAGATTTGTTAGCAGAAGATGAATTAATGCATATGAGCTGCTTGTTCAACCACATTTATGTGGAGGATGGTGTTCCTGAGAGTAGCACATATAAAATAATCTTAACATCTTATCTAGCTTAAGATCTACCAATAACTTATAGCTAAAGTAGAAAAAAAAAGGCCAAACCATTACTTTAATTGTACATAGCTTCATATAATGTTCCTAAAGCTGATTGTTTAATACTCTTCATCTTGCTTGTGGTCTTTTATAATCAAAGTCTTTTGCGGGCTTCCCTGGTGGCGCAGTGGTTGAGAGTCCGCCTGCCGATGCAGGGGATGTGGGTTCGTACCCCGGTCTGGGAAGATCCCACATGCCACGGAGCGGCTGGGCCTGTGAGCCATGGCCGCTGAGCCTGCGCATCCGGAGCCTGTGCTCCGCAATGGGAGAGGCCACAGCAGTGAGAGGCCCGCGTACTGCAAAAAAAAAAAAAAAAAAGTATTTTGCATTTTCAAAATTGTGTTGAATATCAAAAGTCTCATATTACTTGGTTCTATAATTAGCCATATTTTGTGGATATGTTAGAAGTAAATAGAAACTATTATTTTAACAAATGTTAGCACTGCAAATGGAATAGAAATAGAGTTTTTGAGTATGCGAGTTGTCTGTCTCCTCTGTAGATAGTAGTAGTATTTGTTCATGCCCAAATAGATGCTTTAGAGATTTCATGGCCAGGCTTCAGTTTTCAAAAGCTTTCTGGCATCTGTCTAATTATCAGTGGCTTTATGGTGTACAGTAATTGGTGTTTGCTTAGGGGATGGAGACTGTTCATTCTATGAATTATTAGGAGTCTTGGGCTTTAACAGCTAACTTGTTTGTCTAAGTGACTAGAAATAATTAAAAGTACTTGAGTGACTTCACATTCTTGGTGATAGAAATAACTTTGGTCAATTTAAAGTACTAAGTATAATGAAAATTTTAAAGAGTTACTTAGATAACAGATTTTCTAATCAGCTTTCTTTTGGCTATATGCTAAATGTAAACGTTAAATGAAAAAATAATGTTTATACTAGAGGTATCTATTTCCAAGTAGTATTCATTGTGGGACTAAGTTTAGGACACTGAATTGTTTATGGTCCTGAATTGTTTAGGGAGATTGTTTTATTGCTTCATATTCTTTGAATTGTTTACATACCTAGTTGGAGATTTATGTTTGTTTTTAAAAATACAACATTATATATTTTATATTAAATAATTAGTGTCTGTCCTTTAACATATGAATGCATGTCAGTTAAGGCTCTCTTATGTATTAAGAAAAGGTGTGGGCTTCCCTGGTGGCGCAGTGGTTAAGAATACACCTGCCAATGCAGGGGACATGGTTTTGAGCCCTGGTCTGGGAAGATCCCACATGCTGTGGAGCAACTAAGCCCGTGCACCACAACTACTGAGCCTGCGCTCTAGAGCCTGTGAGCCACAACTACTGCAGCCCACGTGCCTAGAGCCTGTGCTCTACAACAAGAGAAGCCACCGCAGTGAGAAGCCTGCACAGTGCAGTGAAGAGGTAGCCCTTGCTTACCGCAACTAGAGAAAGCCCGCATGCAGCAAAGAAGACCCCACGCAGCCAAATATAAATAAATAAATATCTAAAAAAAAAAAAAGAAAAGGTGTAAGGACAGCTTAATTATTGAAGAAGTGCTGGACTTTGGGAAATTATGTTATCTTGCAAGCAAAATATTTTCAATACCACACTAGTTTTTCAGTTTAAGAATAAAGCTGGGAAAAGTTGCCTTCAGCTATTAGTTTTCCTGAATCCAAAGAGATAGGTGGGGCAGGATCAAAAATACTCATTTGATCAAAGTTATTGGCTCTGAGGGTATTCTTACCTGTGTAAGAAAGATGAAAGGTGTTGTTTTTATTGCATGCTAGTAACAGTGTAATTTTGAACTAATTGGTGGTGAACTGCCAATCACCTAGGGGGAATGCAAATAGATACTCTTACAATTTCCTTTGAGGTAGTGAAGTCTTATGTTGAGGCTGGAAGGAAAACAGAATAATACCGTTAAATTGACCTTAAATGAGCTGCTTTGTGGTTTTCTTGGCGAATCCCTTTTTATTTTTCGTGACTAGTCCAAACAGGTTTTGTCTACCAATTTGACTTATTGACTAGACAATGCTGACACTGAATATTTTAGATTCATTTTGAAGTAAAGTAATGATAATACAGTTCTTTAGGATATTTTGATCATTTTGTCGCTGCCGCTTAAATTTGTGTAACATTCCAGAATTCTTTGCAGTGTATCATGATTCCTTACAAGAGCCATCATTTCCTTCCAGTCATTTATAATGGAATATTCCGCCCAAACAAGCTTACTTTTCTCACTTAGGTAGTGAGATATACAGTAAAGGATGGTGGTGTCTTTGAAAATCGTGTTATTCCAGATGAATCTAGTCATTTAAAAAAGGCGTAATTTCTTTGAGGACAATAAGAATGTATTCTTGATTTTAGTATGCAACCCAGTCAGTGTTTATTAACTACGCATTGTGTGCCTAGCATTGTGTCACCAAAAAATAAACACACAGTGTTACAGAAATATCACTTTAGTTATTTTCCTTTGAAAACATTGATTAGTCTAGACATCTGTATTGAGCTTCGTAGACATCACACCCACAAAGTAGGCATTTATGTCTTTTCACTTAATTTTACATTGGCAGCAGGAATACTGTCTACTCTGATTCCCTTTCAAAATTCTGAATATTCATCAGATTATTTTTCTAACAGTGAACTGGTTACTGGAATAATGCTTTTCTTCACAAGTATAGGGAATGAAATGTAGTTTGGAATTGTATTTGTAATTTATCAGATATAGAAGTTAAATGAGCATTAACTACAGATACATACCGTATAATTTGTAAAGAAATGAGATAAAAACTAAAATATACTTATCTCTAAGACTATTATATTCAAAGATACTTGAAAATCTTATAATGCTATGCCATCTTACTGTAAATCTCTTTGTTACACAGAAATATCCATTAATTCTGTAACTTAAATGTTTCTCTTTTTGTTTTGGCTGCTAAATTTGTAGTCAGAGTTTAGTAGTTTTGGGTCACACTACCTGAATACATCTATACTATCTTTACCCCTGTTCTTTTATAAACTATATACTGGCAAGTAAAATGATGAAACTCATGAGCTCTGGAAATAGTGTATAACATTTCAGTGCTTGCAAGACCTCAGGTTCTCCAAAAGAGAGAATATTGGATTTCTCTCTCTTTAGCGATGGACGGAAGTGAGAAAGGAAATGCAGTGGGGAATACTTACCTTTTTTAGAAACCTGGGGTAAGACTGAAGTTTTGTGATTCCACAAGAGGACTTAGTGCATTTGTACCCTGCTGCCTTGGGTTGTTGGCCTGAATCCTCCCTTCAGTATTTCTCCCTTTGATAAAGGAGCGCTGTTTGTATCTTGAGAGATGCCAGAGCACTGAGTTGTCTTTCTCCTGAACCAATATTTCTGGTCAGTTCATCCGTACTCCCCAAAAACAAAAATTACTGGGCCCTCCAGATGTTTTGTCACTGTTTGAGCGACTGTGTGCGCTGAGTAGGTGTGAAGGGAAGAATAGCGGCAGATACAGAAAAGTTACCATTCGCTTAGGACTGAGTGACGAAGGCCAAGATGAATAGCGAGAAAGTGTGATTCCAATTGAAGTTAACTAATGGGAGAGACAAATAAGAATTTGTAATTAGCCCCCAAAAGTAAATACCAATTTTCAAAGAGATATAATTAGAGTAGAAAAAGGATTGCCTAGAATGTGGGAAAAACATTATAAAAATTCAGTAGACAAAAGATGTGATAGTCCTTGTGGTAGACAGAATAGTGTCGCACGAAGGTACCCAAGTCCTAACCCCAAGAGCCTGTAAACATGACCCCTTACATGGCAAAAGGGACTTTGCAGTGTGATTAAGCGAGGGGGGTCTCGAGATTATCCTAGGTGATCTGACAGGCCCGGTGTCATCACAACATTGTTTTTTATTTCAAATAAATAAATAAATAAATTTATTTATTTATGACTGTTGGGTCTTCGTTGCCACGTGTGGGCTTTCTCTAGTTGCGGAGCGCGGGGGCTACTCTTTGTTGCGGTGCACGGGCTTCTCATTGTGGTGGCTTCTCTTGTTGCGGAGCACGGGCTCTAGGCACGTGGGCTTCAGTAGTTGTGGTGCCAGGCTCAGTAGTTGTGGCACGCAGGCTCAGTAGTTGTGGCTCGCGGGCTCCGTAGTTGTGGCTCACGGGCTCTAGAGTGCAGGCTCAATAGTTGTGGCATATGGGCTTAGTTGCTCTGCGGCTCCGCGGGATCTTGCATCAGGGCTCGAACCCGTGTCCCCTTCATTGGCAGGCAGATTCTTAACCACTGTGCCACCAGGGAAGTCCCACAGCATTGTTATAAGTGAAAGATGACACAGGAGGGTCAGAGAAGGAAATGTGGCTGTGGAAGCGGAGGGTGGAGTGATGTGAAAAAGGGACCATGAGCCGAGGAGTGCTGGCAGCCTCCAGAAGCTGGAGAAGACAAGCAGATTCTCCCCTGGAGCCCCAGAAGGAACACAGTCCTGCTGACACCTTGATTTTAGACTTCTGACCTCCAGAACTGTAATATAATACATTTGTATTGCTTTAAGCCACTAAGTTTGTGGTGATTTGTTACAGTAGCAATAGAAAAATAATACAGTCCTTCTGAAAATTGAATTAATCATCTGGTAGAATCAAGTGGAAGAACTATTCCATGTCACAGAACAAAAGAACAAAGAGAAGGAAATCACTAATGCAATAATAGACATGGACTACAGAGCTAATATACCTAGTCTAAGTAATAGACATCTAGGAGAAGAAAAAAGAACAAGTAGAAAAAAGTAAATAAGTAATAGAAGAACTTGTCAGTGAGCTGAGGAAAGACTTGAGTGTACATTGAAAAGGTCACAGAGTCATAGGCAAGATTATTAAGCAGGAAATAAACAGATCCAGAGTTATATGATTCACGAATTCCAAGAATAATGATGATAATAATAAAGATTTACAAGCTTTCACATAGAAAAATTACTTACATAAGAGAGAGAGACCAACATCAAACTTCCCCTTTATAACCTGTTAAGGATTATTAAATAATCTTAGTATTCTTAGGGGGGCAGGGAAGATTACAATTAAAAACTCATATATTTCCAAAGATGTCATATATCTATTAGGGCACAAAAAGACATTCATTTATTTATTCATTTTATAGCTGTATATTTAGTAACTAGGTACTATTCTAGTCATTAAGGATATGGCGGCTTCCATATCATTGGAAAACTTTAGTAATAATCTCAAACTAAATATTTTTAAAATAGTCTCAGCACAGTCCAGGACGTAGGAGGGGTGAATGGAAAGCAATGAGAGAATGGTTTTAAAAAAGTGTTGTGAAAGCTTCACCTTGGTGTGGAGTAAGTTACCTAGTAAGGTTTCCCTGTGGGGTTAGGTTGAAAAAAACATAAGTCTAAGTATGTGTGTTAAGAATGAGAAAGTAACCACTGAAGTGTCAAATTAACATGGGTAAAAGAATAAATAGAAATTCCACTTGCTAGGAAAAGAAGAAATAATGAACAAAATAAAATAAACAGAAATTATGAAATTACATGAAAGAAGAAAGTACCAGTCTTCATAATAGACGAACTTGGAGATGGCAGAATTCAGTCCCTGGATGTCACTGTTGAGCTGCTGGAAAACCCACTTTGAAGCCCACTCGGTGTGTAAACTTCCACTTACATGAAATTATTTTATTTTTTAAGGTACTTTGAGTTGAGTTTTCTGACTCAGCAGAAAGCATCCTAATAATACCCCCCCATTTCACAGATGAGAACACTGAGGGTCAGAGAAGCATAAACCTAAAAGAAGGAACACTTGAGAGGAGAAAACCATAAAAAAATTTTGAAATTTAGCAGACCTGAGAGAATTTTAGAAGTAACTAATTTAGCAGACCCAAGAAAGCTGAATCCTAAGCCATCTGTGCTTGATTTATATTCCAGAATCCCCTAAAGTCCCCAAAAGTGGTACTACCAGGCACCTATGAAAGTGGGGATAAAGTGGAAAAAGTTAAGATAAGGAGGATTGGTGAAAAGCCTGCTTATGAAACGATTTGATCCCCACCTCTTTCCCCTCCATCCAGGGTACCGGACCACTGCCTCTTCCCCACCTCAGCAGTAGAGGGAGGGTAATTCTCCAGAGAAAGTGAGACTGTGGCCTGGGCACAGATTGGAGGAGTGGAGGATGGGATGAGTGCTTACAAACTAAATGTGTGAGCTCCCATCTCCCATTACCTGGGCAGCCAAACTTTAATACCCCAAGAAGGAGATCAGAGAGTCTTATCTGGGGAATCTGGTCTACCCAGGAGGACAGTCTCACACCCTGCTAGCAGTTGGGTGTCCATGAAAAACCCAGCTGGATTACCCAACAGAAAGTCTTGTCAGGTGCCACCCATGCAATCTTAGAGTTTCAAATGATCATTTTTAGTGCTTCCTTCTTAAATATGAACAGATGACTAAGCCTTATCATACTTAAGAGAAAAAGCTCTCATGGGAAAGTAGGGGCCAAAACAAACAAACAAACAAACAATAAAGAACACTAAGGGGAGATGGAATATGCACAGGATAAGCAAAAAGTAAAATCTATCATCAGTATCCTGGGAGAGACTGAGATTGCATCCATGAGAAGGGCCAGGATTCCATTAAAAATGGAATAGCTAGTGAACAGACAGGGCCTCTTGAAATTTAGAAATGATAATGTATCTAAAAGATTGGAAGTTAAAGAAAATAGGTCAACAGTGACAACCATAGGGAAGAGTTAAGAATAGTAGAGGACCATTTCAGGAGATCTAACATCCAACTAATAGAATTCCAAGTGGGGAGAGGAGAGAAAACAGGATGGAGGAAATGACAACATCAAGAAAATTTCTCAGCTCTAAAGAACAAGAACTTGGAGATTGAAAGTGCTCACTCAGTGCCCAACATGGAACATGAGAGTGACTCACCGACACTGGGACAAAGGCCGACACGTTCTCTCAGGGAGAATGAGAAGCAGTTCACACTCGGGCCCAGGAGGAAGAAGAGCTTCAGACTTCTCAGAGCTGACACTGGAAGCTGGGGGGCGGTGGAGCAGTGACTTCACGATTCTGAAGGGTAATTAATTTTGAACTAACTAATAAAGAATAATAAACTCGTAAACACTAAATAAAAAGGTTCCCCTGCTATTTCTTGATTTTCCAGCATTAAGTTAACTATTACCTGACAGCTATGGAAGATGAGGGTTTAAGTCCCTGTAAACCACACACCTTTTCATTCCTCATTTATAGTTTTTAAATATAAAAAAAAAATTTATATTTAACCAAATTTTCATATTCAGACTTGTATAGTTTCAAAAAAATTGCCTCCCATTCACCTTTTCTTTGTAAGCTTCTGGAGGAAATAAAGACATTTGGGAGGAAGGTTTAGCTTCGAACTAGTAGTAAATGCATAAAAAACTAAGCAAATGTAAAAATAGATTAATTCTGGGGGTGGGAAGAAGAATGTTATGGAAGAAAGGAAAGCTAATCATAGTTTATCACATGGGTAAGCGGCAGAATTTATATTGTAATAATGTAGGCATTGAATATTGCTGTAACCAAAATTACCAATACAGTGATATATGAAAGAGGGGGATGAATGTAAAGAAAAGCGTTAAAGACACTGAGGGTCATGATGCAATGATAAAAGGTGTGATTCATAAGGAACACGTTACAGTCTTAGAGGAGCCCCCAAATCTTATCAAATACAAACGCATAATGAAAAAATTCTTAAAAACTGAGAAAAAACTATTCAGTCAAAGTACAGTTGTAGTGGGGGATTTAAATTTGTCCATTTCAGAATTTAGCAGATAAAATAGAAAGAGTATGGACATATACAAACCAGTGAAGAATCAAGCAGAAAATATGAATAAGGTGTACATGTTAAAGTAACGATGGGAAAATATTTTTTACCCATCATATTGGCAAAAATTCAAGAGTTACAACATCCACTGCTGGGGAAGAGATTGGAAAACACAGATCTTCCTTGACTTACGATGGGTTGCGTCCTGGTAAACCCATTATAAGTTGAAAATATCTAACCTACCAAACACAGCTTAGCCTGGCCCCCCTTAAGTGGGTGCTCAGAGCACTTACGTTAGCCTACAGTTGGGCAAAATCATCTGACATCAAGCATATTTTATAATAAAATGTTCATAGAAATGTAAATTATTATAATAACTTATTACAATATATCACAGTATTTGGGGGGAAGTAACTTTTAAATATCTCTTAAAACTCTAAATGCTCATATCCTTTGACTCGGCAGTCTGAATTTTGAGACTCTGTCCTACAAAAATAATAGAACCAGAAAGTACTGGATGTTCATAGAAAAATGTTTGTAGTGGCAAAAAATTGAGGAAAAGCTGAATATTCATAAATGGAATAATTCTGAATAAAACTGAAGGACATCCATATTCTGGAATTATTATTCAGCTGTTAAGAAGTTGAGACTGTCATTGTGGACATATCATTAACTAGGAAAGCAAGTGGTGAAATAATGTCTGATTTGACCCATTCTTATAAAATACATAGTAAAAATCATGAGTGTGATTTGTATGTATGTTATGAGTATGTACATGAAGGTGAATAAAACCTCACCCAAGCTTTTGACAGTTGTTGCGTTAGGGAGGTGGGATGAAGAGGAGGAGATCTTGATTTTCTTTCACTTTTTATAATAAGCACATGATGCTTTTGTAATTAATGAAAAATTAATAATAGATCAAGTAAGAATTTTACCAGAGTCAAAAATTTTCTAGGAAACATGTAGTGTTTAATCAGCAAGAACTTGGAAGTTTTAAGGAGTAAAGAAATGGATGTACTTTTCTGTGAGTCACAGCAGCCCTTGTTTTCATTATTAGTGATCAGGATTTGCAGTGTGTTTTTTTGTATTTTCATTAACTGTGAGGGCTGCCTGTTCTGGGGTTCTGTTGTTATGTTTCTGAAATGTTTTTGCTTTTGATAGGACTGTCTTCATCAGTGGAACACAATATAACGGAGTTGGAACAAGAACTTGACAATGTAAAGACTCTTAAGACAAAATTAGGTATTGTACATTTTTTTCCTTGACTTATGTATTGGTCTTGGTTTCTTATTAAAGACTTTACTGTAGTCTGGAATATTTTTTAAAATTGTGAAATCTCTATGTTACAAGCTCTCAGTCTGTCCAAAGCCGTTAATAAAGAATGTCTTTTAGTTTGGAGAGAGGATGAGCACGTATTTATTCACTTTATGTTGTTGTTGTTTTGTATGTGTACAAAATGACTTTTCAAAGATGATGATGTTCCAAAATACCACTCCACTATCTTTTCACTTGTATGATTTCTGATAAGTAATCTTCTGTTATTCTTATCTTTTAATGTCTTATTTCTTTGTATTTATCCTTCTTGAGATCTGTGGCACTTCATGAGTGTGTGGCTTAATGTCTTTCATCCACTTGGGAAATTGTTGGCCATCATCTCATCAAATATTGCATCTGCTCATTCTCTTTTATTTCCTCAGACTCCAGTTATACATATGCTAGACCTTTTTACTCTTAAATCTTTTTCTTTATTTTCCCTCCTTTTTTTTTTGGAAAATAAGTAAACTACTTTATTTGCAGAAATCATAATCAGTTATTTAAAAATCCCTTTGGAATCTACAGAAAAAGCTAGAATGACTTCAATTTCCATCATTATGGTAGCTCTCTGACATCTTCATACACATTTCTTTTTAAAAAATTAAGTTTGATCCATCTTTTCCAGTTGTTCATGACGTAAGGATTGGTGTGTTACAAAGTAGACCTTTGTCACTAGAAACAGAGATTTGCTTCCAGCCTTTAGGAAACTGGAAGTGTTTGCCTTTAGGATGTGGGATTAGAGGGGATTCTTAACTCATGTTACCTGATATTTCCAGATCTCTATCAGTGTGTAAATCTATCATTATAATAATATGTAAATTTTAAAAAGAAATACAAACATTACTGTATTTTCAGAGTAAGCTGTATATCCACAATATGTTTCATCAATAATTGAAACGTCTTTACATTGCTAAAATTTGAGCATCACAGGATTGAGCTGTTCAATGTAGCAAACTGATTTTAAAATTCTGATTTTTGTAGTGTGTGGAGGAAAACTAAAAATAATTTATGTTTTTAGGAAAAGATAATTTATGTAAGAATAATACGTACTGTTTGTATTAGTAGGGAATGAAAATGTGAATCTGGGGAGAAGTTTTGGAAATTACTGAAACTTTTATTATATTTTGTTTTTCCTTCTAATAGAGAGGCGCAAAAAGGCTTCAGCATGGGAAAGAAACTTGGTGTATCCTGCTGTTATGGTTCTCCTTCTTATTGAGACAGTAAGAATTTATTTGCCTAGTTAAATAAAGCAGATTATTTTTTATTTACTTTAGCATTTGTGTATGGCAACTCCCTCAGCTAAATGGTTTCAGGTAAACTGGTTTTCTATCAACAGGATTAAAATCTGTCTACGCTTTTATTTGTAAAAACTCAACAGAGCAAAAAATGAAATTAATGGTAATTTTGAAAAATCCTCACGATTATCTATTTCCTCATAGAAGCAGGAAATTCATTCTTTTGTTTCAGTTGAAAATTAAGAAGAGACAAGGTGTTGCAGATACCCTGATCAAACGCTGTGATAAGATCTGAAAGTTATATTATTAAATTAGTTCTGATAACATTTTAACCATTTTTTAAATATGTGGAGTTGTGGGTTCCAATTGGTAAAATCGGTTAATAAGTGGATCTATATTAATAGCTTTTTTCTTAAGCTTTGAGATTATAGTACTTTGCAGAATTTTTACGAATTTATTCTGGAGTTTTTATAGTCTCATTACTTCAGGTTTATATGTAGAGTTTTGGTCTTGACTGCTTTTCCTCTATTCTGAAGCATACATTTGGTTGGTTACTTAGATTTTAATCTTATGTGTATTGACAAAATTGAAATTCAGAACTGATGGCTTACTTTTTGTGTTGTAGTCCATTTCGGTCCTCTTGGTGGCTTGTAATATTCTTTGCCTGTTGGTTGATGAAACAGCAATGCCAAAGGGAACAAGGGTAAAGTAAAATGCTTTAAAATGTCTTTCTTTTGCAAAAGTATTCTGTGTGTATAAACTGAGTGTTTCAAATAAATAAATGAAAACATTCACCTTTCTGCATATATATACTTCAAGTTGTATGAATTTCTTTATGCAGTGAGCTTTCATAAACAGTGTTCCTAAACTATGTTTTTTGTTTCTGATTTCTTATTTTGGATTGTCTGGCTTTTTATCAAGTATCAGAGTTTCCTTTTACACTTTGTATCAGAGTTTATCTTTGTTTTACTGAAATTCGTATTTGTGATCCTTTAAGAAAATGTATATTTTGTGAAATAGTGAAATATAAAGAGTTTATTACATGGATTCGTTGCGTTTGCAAAGGATCCAAATATGTGGTTTTAAGGACTCATGCCTCAAAGGAGTCATTTTATGAACTTGAGTCAAAATGTTCAGTTGCTGGAGGAGAGTCAGATATACATCTTTTCATGAATTAACTTAATTATTTCTCTTGTTTAAAAATTCATGATTTTATTAAGTTCCGTCAATTAGTCTATTTAAATATATTCTCCATATGGAAGGTAGTTTCCGCTAAATATTCGTATATGGCATACTTTTTCTAGGTGTCTCTATAAACTTTTGGATACTTAAAGTAGCATTTAAGTTTTGACATTTTATTACACTTTTCGAAGTTAGCACCTTTGCCATCTCCCATAGAGATGACTTCAAAACTCTTCCAGACTTTTCATGCTTTGGGGGAGGGAAAAATTTTTCCTTAACCCTTTCTAGGATCTTCTGGCTGGTCTAAGAATTAGATTTACATGAGACAGATTAACAGGAGAAAACAGAATTTAATTACGTGTATGTGGGAACCCGGTAAGAATAATGAGACCCCAGGACAGGTTGGGCAATTGAGGCTTATATTCCATCTAAGAGAAGGAGAAGCGGGTAGGAGCTTGGGACTTCAGGCGGGAGGAAGGCAATTCACACAGAGATGGAAAGCAGATGTTTGGTAAACAGAGGGGACCCAGAGAGGCCTTTGGTCTCCAGGTCTTGCGGGTTCCGTCTACCACACTCAGCCAATATACTCTTTGTAGCTGTCTCCGGTGATAGTGCTCTGCCTGGACCAGGCCCTTCATCTGAATTCTGAATTCTTTTAGGCAGTTAAGGGGTGAGGTGGGGGTGGTGCTAAAAAGAAAGACTTACGAGTCTTCTGATCCTAAAATGATCCTTATGCCAGAGAGACACCTTTTGGGGTGCAGATTTTGCTTCCCTACATGCCGCTTCTCTCTCTGAACCACACGATACACCTTTTCTCTCATAGAAAAAAGCCAATGTTTATCTTAACTCCTTTCCTTCAGTCAAAGATGAAGATACCCTCTTCTTTCAGAAGCTAATTCTTTCAGCAATATTCTCAGTTTAGCTCCCTGCCCCCAGCCTCTTCAGGACCTTGTGCCATCTCTCACTGCCATGGCCTCTCCACCACTGCGAGCCTGCCAGCTTGCTTCAGGTCTGTCATTCCACTAACAAAAAACAGCAGTGAGCAGTCCTGCTCCATCCACAGCCTTGTCGTTGTCTTTTGTTTAGACCGAGATCCATTGATCAAGCAAAAGTCAACTACTGTGTTGACTTCTATCCATTTTTTTTTTTTTTTTTTGTGGTACGCAGGCGTCTCACTGCTGTGGCCTCTCCTGTTGCGGAGCACAGGCTCCGGATGCTCAGGCTCAGCGGCCACGGCTCATGGGCCCAGCCGCTCCGCGGCATGTGGGATCTTCCCGGACCGGGGCACGAACCCGTGTCCCTGCATCGGCAGGCGGACTCTCAACCACTGCGCCACCAGGGAAGCCCTCTATCCATTTTTTAACCCATTTTCTTATACCACATACTAGGTGAGGCCCAAGCCCTGTGGTACATTTTTGTACCATTCCTTTCATGCATAGTACAGAAGGACTTATATGTGGTATGCTCTTTTTATGATTGTGTAAATAAATCAGATCATCTTAATCTTGCCTGTAGGCCTTCTCTTGAGACAGAGAATATTTCCAAAGTGTTTTCCATCCCAGTTAATAAGCTTTCTGTTAGCATTATTCATTTTTTCTTCAAAAGATTGACAAAAGTTCATAAATTCTTTGTCCATTACCTTATTTATATATGAAATTTCCGTGGTATTCTGACTTCTTCATGCCTATATTAGATTATGTAAATAATATGTGATATTATTTATTGGTTTATTTTATTATTAAGCTGACTTTATATTCTTAATTATCCTGGTATATCTGTTAGATGTAATTGAAGCTGATAGCAAAGTAGTAGTTTGTATTCAGAGAGTTTCTTTAATTAGTAAGCTTTGAAAACATTGTTCCTACTTCAGTAAGAAATGAGGTTTTGCCTGTCTGGCCTCGTTAATAAATATTACTTTTTCTACTTGTTTTGTTAAGTTCTAGATAAAGATAGGTTTTGAGAATAGGTATGATGTTTAGGGAAAAATTTATAGCATTGCATTTGGAAAATCTGTGTTAATTAAATCCCTGAATTCCCAAGGAAGATTTAGGGAAAGGAAACTTTCAAGAGTAGTAACAGGATATGTGCATTCACTTTCTTTCTTTGCTTACCTTCCTTTTGACATATTTTAATTGTATAGTTTTTATATGTTACCTCAGTGTTCAATTATTTGTTCTATTCTTATTATACTATTTTTAAAAAATTTCTTCCAAGAATATTTAGGATTTAACAATAAGCATAATCATATCATTTTGATAAGTAACTTAAATTACATTTGAGATAAATCAGAAATGTTTTGAGCTTGTAAAAGTGTTAACACGTGGTTGAATTAGTTGATGAATTCAGTCTCGTCACATTTTATTTTCCTTTGAACGTCTAGATGTTACGCCAGGGTATTAAACATTCCTAATTTCAACTGTCCTATATTTATGAGACAACAATTTTAGGGAAACCAAATATAATAGTGTCATTGAATTCTGAAAAGTGTTTTTTTTTCCCCCCAGGGGCCTGGAATAGGAAATGCTTCTCTTTCTGCTTTTGGTTTTGTGGGAGCTGCACTTGAAATCATTTTGATATTGTATCCTTTCTTTAACTGAACTTCTGTCTGTTAACAAGTTTTCTGTCTAGTTTTCTGGGACAGTGGTAATTTACTAAGACACTCTCTCTCCTGGAGGAAAAAACAAGTCAGTCTTCCTCAAGCACTCCAAGTGGCATTTTGTTTTGTTTTTCCTTTCGGCCTTAAGACATTTTGGAGACAATTGAGAACTTAAGGAAACAATTCTTTGGAGAGTTTTTCCTTGATTCTCACAGCTATCTTATGGTGTCCTCTGTTGTTGGTTTCTATAGCCTCCGATTTTTTGGAAACTTTATTCCCAAGAAGGATGACACAACGATGACAAAGGTAAGGTAAAGTCTTAGGTGACTGTGCCTCCCTTTTGCCTTCCAAGACAGACTGTTTTATTTAGTAATTGCAGTGAATGGTTCATTTGCGGTTCTAGGTATTTGTTTGTAAGTTGCGTAAACACACGCACTGGAAGATTTTCAAAATGCTGAATGAGTGGGAAAAGGATGTGCTCTGTTTAATTTGGATGGCATCCATTCACTTGTAAATGCATAGAACCGCAGAGCTTGTTAACTAGCTATAGACGGCTCCTGAAAGGACTCTTTTTCCTACAAAGAAAACGTATTGCTAATGAGTAACTTTGATTGTGCTGACTGTACTTCAGGGAACTTGTTTGAAATCTGAAGAACTTAGTTGCTACAAGTAGTAGAGACAAAGTATTTCAAATTTGAATAATTAAAGCAAGACGGAAGAGTTCTATTCAGAAACATTTTGTAGTCTGAGGCTAATTTGACTTTCTACAATATGTCATTGGCTTTGGAATAACAAAGGCTGTTATCTTATATAGTGACTGCATTTGTAAAATATTCCCACAGGCTGACAATGAAGAATAGCAAGAGCTGCTGGCTTCTTTTCTTTTTTTATTATATATTCCATACTTTCAGCTTATTCTAAAGGGGAGAAGTTATTTTTATATATCTTTATCTAAAATGCTATGGCTTCTTGAGATACTTAGCATCTAGTTTAAGTAATCATAAGTACTAAGTAGTATTTTCAGCATCTCTTACTTAATATGAAAGAATAAGTATAGGATACAGTGAAAATTACTAGCATTTCGGTGTTTTGGATTTCTAGCTTTTTGGTGTTAAATCTTATAATAGTTAAACATATTAGAAGTAGATATCTCTCTTGAGCAGTAGTCTTGGCTTTAAAAGTAGAGTCAGAAGTATTAAAAATATTAATTAATACTTGTTAGGCAAACCTTTTTGAAATCATCAACCTCAGTCAATAATGTAAAATGCGTTATCTGAGCTGTGAAGTAATTTGTGTTCTATAACTTTATATTTGTGTCAGGTACTGTAAATATCTTCTAGAACTCACAAATAGAACTTTAAGTGTTTGTAGAAAAGTTTCTATTCTCTTTATTTTCTATATTGAATTGTATCATTCAGAAGTTAGCAAAGAACAGTAGGTAACTGAAATGTCCAGTAACTTGCCAGAATGTGAATGGATTTTATTTATCCGTATACTGTGTAACTGCCCTATATTCTTTCTGATTTCTCATATCAGATCATTGGGAATTGTGTGTCAATCTTGGTCTTGAGCTCCGCACTGCCTGTTATGTCAAGAACACTGGGTAAGTTTAAATGAGAACTTTTCATTTAAAGTCAGCACCTTTTTAAGTATCAAACTTCTTGCTAAAGTTGTAGTTTCTAAACTGTTTTTCAAAGAGATCACTCTTTGAAATATATTATTCCCTCCCACATTATTTTATGCCTTTACTTCTGTAATTCATTTATATACAGAACTGTACCAAAATAAGTACTTTTATCAAATAAAGACCACTTATTGTCTCAAGTACTTAGAAATAGTCCTTGTCCAAACAATAGACTTTATTTTTTTCATTGACTAATTAAGCTTTGGAGTCCTCTAGTGAGGAAACTGTGATTTTTAAAAAAAAAAAACAATATTTAATGTCTAGAAAATACTAACCTAATTTTTTCCTACGTTAATAGACTTTATTTTTTTCATTGACTAATTAAGCTTTGGAGTCCTCTAGTGAGGAAACTGTGATTTTTAAAAAAAAAAAAACAACATTTAATGTCTAGAAAATACTAACCTAATTTTTTCCTACGCGAAATGTTTTAAAAAATGTGTAATTTAGTATGTGGTTTAAACAATTGAGAATGTGTAACACTTACTTTAAGCTGCTTTATGTCCAGGGAATAGACTTGAAAGCAGTAAGATCTAGGAGAGCACACACTGATTTAAAGGACATCCTTTAGCTCTTCAGCTTTTTACTGGCTTTTCATTTATATAGTTTTCTTAATTTTTCAATTCACAGAGAATTTTGGTCATCATTTAAAAGTAAAATATTTCCACCTTGTCATTGAAATAGTTGAATAAATCTTCCTTCGTTTGGTGTTCTTATCTTTTATAAAGCACTGTTGCAGACTTTATCCTCAGTTCTTGGCTAAATATTATTTCAGACAAAAATTTCCACTAGGCAGTTTTGTTCCGTTTTCTAGACTTAGATTTTGACTTGAGTGTTCACAGATGATTAGAAAAATCCCATTATTCAACCTTAGCAACATGCTTATGACAAAGATTGCAAGTAACTTTGAATTGCTTTTGTTTTAGCGCTTATGTGGCCTCCATTATTTATTCAAGGCCCACAGCTGTCGGGGATGCAGGCTGTGCCAGGAAGGGTATAAGCTTTGCGGTCATCTTCATAATGCTTACAGAGAAGTTCATGTTTTAATACAAGTGGAATCTAAATGTAAATGTAGAAGGGACTGCCGTTCCACAGACTAATACAAAGCTCATTTACTTAGAGGTCTTATTTCTTTTGTGTTTGCATTATAGGACTTGTTATCATTTTGACATCTGCTTATAGTGTGCTAATCTTGAAAATGCCATAAATATACACTTTAGTAACTTGATTTGTAGCTAACTGTGATCGTTTGTATTATGGCAGTCCAACAAATAATTTCTGTGATATTATAGCCAACCTACCATTTTATCATTTATGAAATTCACTGTGCTCTGTTATTTAAGATTAATTGTTAATAGTAATATATAGATTTTATGGAAGAAAATTACATGCTGAGTACAGTTTTAATACAAAGAAAACAAATTAATGGCAAAATGTGCTTTTTGAAGATCAACAAATTAAATTCCTGAGTAGTTTGCCATAGAGATAAATAAAAAGAAGAAAAAGAGAGATGGAACAATTAAAATGCAGCTAACAAATGCCTGGACCCAGCTGTCCAAACAGGATTAATGGAGTGCATTAGGGTACAGTGAGTCATGTGGTGCTTTGCAAAATATCAACACGCACTGCGCTACATGTTATGCCCAGTGGCACTGAATAGATGAAAAGAAATAAATACGTTAAACAGATTCATAGAGGCTTTTCACAGTATTAAAAAAGCAAATTTCTAGACTAAAAGAAAAAGCTTTATTTTAGTATTATGGGAAATGCAAACTAGAGAGTTACTTTGTAATGCCTCTATTAACCCTTTAGAATTGAGTCTTTGATTTTAAGAAGATAAAATATAGAGAATTGTCATGAATATTATCCTAGTGTATAACGGGATTTTGATTTACTAGCTGAAAAGCTTATAAGACTAGAATAGAGGATGTATTTAGCAACCAAATTCCAAGCTGTGAAATTTTTCACTCTTTCTCATTGCCTCTCACAAGGAAGTCCTGACCCTTAGGATGCTCTCATTTGCTCCTGTGAATTCAGCCAGCGTTCTCAGTTAAATGAGAAATGAAGGAGCGAGGAAAATTATAATTTATCTGTATAAGTGCAGTTTTTCTCTTATTTTAGTAATTTTTAGTGATGATTATAACTTTAATTGTAAATTGCAAGTGTATTGAATCCTGTATAAAATAATTTGGTGATATTTTTGCTTCAAAAATGAAAATGTTTTTTAAAAAATTTAATTTGCCAACTGCTGTTGCTGCATCATTGGTATAAACTATAGCTTTAGACTTGAATACCTGGTGTGATATGACAGATTTATTACAGAATTCCTCTGAAATAGCTTCTTATATTTAAATATGGAAGATTTTATACTAATTAAAAAATTACCACTAAGTAGATTTTACAAGCATATTACTTGCCACAAAGAATTAGGTTGTGAGGAGCATCTTGGCTATGTATTTGTAGCCAAATATAATTAATATCGATGATAGTTGTGTTGTCCATTGGAAACGCAAAGAATCTGTGCGTTACACTTTTTATTTGAAATCTTTAAGACCTTTTAAAACTGATGCCATGTCAGTGGATATGCTTTCCAAAACGTTGCTTTGCTGCCTGTTTAGTGTTCAGTTTTGAAAAATCCAACATTTGGGGGGATATGATGTCCTTATTTTTAGCAATCAATTTACTCTTTGGTATAATAGACTCTCAAGGTGATTAGAGGAGATGGTTCACAAAGTGAAAATGGAACAGGCTCAAACCTAATAAATTATCTATAGAGGCCCAGACTTTTCTATAACAAAATATTTTAAAGGCAGCAATGAATTTTGTGAGAATAGATTTTGCGAGATTGCTGACATGTTCTTGGTTATGCTTAATCAAGAAACAACTGAGAGATTGACAGTTTTTACATTATTCTTTATTTGAAATCTCCTTTAACAGGAAAAATTTTCTCAGATGCAACCAATAGACTTCGTAATACTTTTACTAATTTCCATTTTGAAGTTATTTTTATAGTTAGTTGTATTTTCATCCTGAAATTCTTTCTGTAAATTATTCAAGGCCCAAAAGCAGATTTTTTTTTAATACACTTAAAACAAAAAACACTTAACCTTTCAAATCAGCTTGGATCTATTTTTAGTATTTCCATGTATTTCTCATCTGGGTCCCATATAGTCCATCATCTTGCAGGATTTAAAGTGGATTATTCTCTTTTGTTCCTTGAAGAAGGGACTATGTTTAAAAACTGATGCTTTGCGGGAGAGGTCTTTATTTGGGTTTGTAAATACACTAGTAATCTTTACCCTGAGCTTTCCCTCTCCAGTGTGAATCAGAAATAAATGATACTTAGACATGACAAATGTGAAATTGAAGTATAAATCTTAATATATATTCCTAATTATGGCTTTGATGTAAAAATAATTCTAAACCCTGTATTGAAAATTTCTCCACAAAAAAATTGTATATGACTTAATTATATTCTGTTACATTGCAGAGAGTAATAAATGAGTGGTAAAATTAACTTTTGATTGATTACTAATGTTCTTATACCTGACCAATAAATTTGTTTATCTAGTTAGGATTTTTAATTATAAAGAAAAAGTATTCTGTGTCAGATGTCTGGAAGAAGTCACAGAGTCACTAATGCTCACTCCCTCAACACCCTCGTTCCCAGTGTCCACTTGTCGTGTCCTTCTGTTGCTGTGCTTGTTTCAGAGCACATAGTCCTTCTTGCCTGAGGAAATGTCGTGTTGGCCACATATTCTAAATAACTTAGCCATCTGTTGACATACGTTCAACTCCCTTAAGTTTTGATTTGTTATAAAATATTTTTCATATGAAATTAATTCCAGTTAGTATTATTTAGTTGGAGGGAGCCTTACGATACAATTTTTTTAATGTTAACAATTAAAATGTTACAATTAAAACTAGAACGTAAACTACAGTTAAGGGTCTTATTTACATTAAGAATCAAGACCCCCAACCTGGCTGAGAATAGTTAATAGTACACCTATACATGGCCAACTCTGAGACTGATTAACAGGTTATCTCCTTATTTATAGAAAATTTTATTTTTAAATTAATTTTTAAGTATGTACATGAATAACTTCTAATTATGAGGAATATTAAAAACAGAGAGGCTCAAATTCCTTGTGACCACCACTTTTATTTTTATTTATTTATTTTTTTAACATCTTTATTGGAGTATAATTGCTTTACAATGGTGTGTTAGTTTCTGCTGTATAACAAAGTGAATCAGCTATACGTATACATGTATCCCCATATCCCCTCCCTCTTGCGTCTCCCTCCCACCCTCCCTATCCCACCCGTCCAGGTGGTCACAAAGCACCAAGCTTGGGAGTGTTTCCTCAATTTCTCTTTCAGATTTTTCATCATTTGTGTATAGGAATGCAAGAGATTTCTGTGCATTACTTTTGTATCCTGCTACTTTACCAAATTCATTGATGAGCACTAGTAGTTTTCTGGTAGCATCTTTAGGATTCTCTATGTATAGTATCATGTCATCTGCAAACAGTGACAGCTTTACCTCTTCTTTTCCGATTTGGATTCCTTTTATTTCTTTTACTTCTCTGATTGCTGTGGCTAAAACTTTCAAAACTATGTTGAATAATAGTGGTGAGAGTGGGTATCCTTGTCTTGTTCCTGATCTTAGAGGAAATGGTTTCAGTTTTTCATCATTAAGAACGATGTTGGCTGTGGATTTGTCACATATGGCCTTTATTATGTTGAGGTAAGTTCCCTCTATGCCTACTTCCTGGAGGGTTTTTATCATAAATGGGTGTTGAATTTTGTCGAAAGCTTTTTCTTCATCTATTGAGATGATCAGATGGTTTTTATCCTTCGATTTGTTAATATGGTGTATCACATTGATTGCTTTGTGTATATGGAAGAATCTTTGCATTCCTGGGATAAACCCCACTTGATCGTGGTGTATGATCCTTTTAATGTGCTGTTGGATTCTGTTTGCTAGTATTTTGTTGGGGATTTTTGCATCTGTGTTCATCAGTGATATTGGCCTGTAGTTTTCTTTTTTTTGTGACATCTTTGTCTGGTTTTGGTATCAGGGTGATGGTAGGTAGACTCGTAGAATGAGTTTGGGATTGTTCTTCCCTCTGCTATATTTTGGCAGAGTTTGAGAAGGATAGGCATTAGCTCTTTTCTAAATGTTTGGTAGAATTCCCCTGTGAAGCCATCTGGTCCTGGGCTTTTGTTTGTTGGAAGATTTTTTTTTTTAAATAAATTATTCATTTACTTATTTTATTTTTGGCTGTCTTCGGTCTTCACTGCTGCACGCGGGCTTTCTCTGGTTGCGGCGAGCGGGAGCTACTCTTTGTTGCCATGCATGGGCTTCTCACTGCAGTGGCTTCTCTTCTTGCAGAGCATGGGCTCTACGCTCACAGGCTTCAGTAGTTGCAGCACGCAGCCTCAGTAGTTGTGGCTCGTGGGCTCTAGAGCAGAGGCTCAGTAGTTGTGCACGGGCTTAGTTGCTTCATTGCATGTGGGATCTTCCCAGACCAGGGCTCGAACCCATGGCCCCTGCCTTGGCAGGTGGATTCTTAATCACTGTGCCACCAGGGAAGTCCAGGGAAGGTTGGTTCAGTGGGTTGTGTGGGCTTACCGGTGGAGGGGACTGGTGCCTGTGTTCTGGTGGATGAGGCTGGATCTTGTCTTTCTGGTCGGCAGTACCGTGTCCGGTGCTGTGTTTTGGGGTGTCTGTGAACTTATTATGATTTTAGGCAGCCTCTCTGCTAATGGGTGGGGTTGTGTTCCTGTCTTGCTAGTTGTTTGGCCTGTGGTTTCCAGCACTCGAGTTTGCTAGTCGTTGAGTGGAGCTGGGTCTTAGCGTTGAGACAGAGATGTTTGGGAGAGCTGTCGCCGATTCATATTACGTGGGGCTGGGAGGTCTCTGGTGGTCCAGTGTCCTGAACTCGGCTCTCCAACCTCAGAGGTTCAGGCCTGACAGCCGGCCGGACAAGCAAGACCCTTTTGGGAAGTCTGAGGTCTTCTGCCAGCATTCAGTAGGTGTTCTGTAGGAGTTGTTCCACATGTAGATGTATTTTTGATGTATTTGTGGGTAGGAAGGTGATCTCCACGTCTTACTCCTCTGCCATCTTGAGGTCCTACTGACCACCACTTTTAATACCAATCCTCTCTTTAGAGTTTCCAGGAACCAATTTGATATGTCGCTTTTAAAATCTTTTTCTGTGTGTACACACGCACATACTCGCGCGCGTGCGCATGTGTGTACGCACGCACACGGTGCACTCTGTAGGAAATTGAAAACTCTCACCTGGGTATTACTTTGTTTCTGATGGGCGTTCTTGTTTCTTCTTTGACTCCTAACTTCGGTGAGCCATCCAATAGGAGTTAAAAGAGGAAAAGGTTTTGAACTCATTTCTTCTATCGGAATTCAGTCAGCTGAAAATGAATTTCAAACCAAGATACTTAATTATCTCTTCCTGCTCAGGTCACCAGTGACTTCCTGGTTGCCCAGTCGTGTAGATTTTGTTTTTATCTTAGTTGCTCAGTAGCACTTGCTGTTTGTAACCCTGCTTCACAGATGTCTTCTTTCTTAATATCTGGGCACCACCCCCCTTTTTTCTCCTTCTCCTTCTCTGGCTGTTCTTTAGCTGTCTCTTCTACTGCTTCTCCGCTTCACCCACACACTTGTCCCCAGATGCACACCTCTAACCCACCACCCACCCCTGAGCTAGGAGCAGATAACCCTGCCTCTGTACTCCACGTGTTGTCCTGCAGCCGTCTCACATTGGTCATTTCCACAGTGTGACCCATACATGCGTGTACGTGTGTGTGTGTCCGTGTGTCCCTCCTTCCTTCCCCCCATCCTTCCCTCGCTCCCTCCTCTCTCCTTTTCTCCCTTCCTCGTACTTCCATCCTCAGGCACTTTCTATTCAGTATGCCAAACCAGAAACTGGGGAGTTTGTTAGATGCCTCCACCTTCCTGTACCAATACCTAATGGCACTCCTCATTTTCATCGTGTTAATATTTCTCATATTCACCCCTGCCTTCCCATTTCCCTTATTAAAAAAAAAGTGCAAAGAATCAGACTTGTTTAGCATCAAAGCAGAGAGCTGAGTATATGATTTTATTTTAATATTTCATTGTGAGGGAATGTTCATGAAGTGGATTCTAAACAGGTGTTCTTTTCTTTAAGGAGGGTAGGGTAAGAAGTGAAACCAAAGCAAAAGAACCAGGGAAGTATTTAATTTTCCAAATGAGGACGTGATATTGAGCGATACTCTGGAAGCCCCATCTCAGGAGATTTTCTCCAGGAAGAGAGTAGGCAGTTACCATCCATTGGAGGTCTTAAACTTTCACTTGTTTTAAAATTAGCACTTCAAGTTTGTTCTTGGACGATGATTATAATTACCATTCATTTAATTTTAATTTGTATTAACATTCACGTACGCTAGTTCATCTGGACTACTAAGTTAAATTGCTTCACGGTAGGACAAAATGAGTTTGTACCATGTAAATAGTCATGCCTAAAATTGATGTGATATTTGCAAATGCACTTTTCCATTTCCGGGCCCATATTGGTTCACACTGTTCCCATGGTCTTCTCTCAACCTTTCTCTGCCTGTGCAAGTCCTTCCACTCTCTTAGGCCAGGTTGTGGCCTGTCGCATGTGATGGTGTACCAGATTCTTGTTTCAGCCTAGTGGTATACGTACCTATGTGGATTGACTTTCTCAAGGGACTTTACATTTCTTAAAGGGCAAGACCAAATTTTATGCATCTTTTTATCCCTCACAGTCCCTAGTTAATAAATATCTGTGATGTCATTGGATGCCACCATGTTGAATGTGGACTGTATTCTCAGAATAGATGAACCAGGATATTCTAGGTGTCCTGCTTCCATCCTGGTTGCCTTTATTTCCATGTTCCAAGCTTTTTTTTTTTTTT